>NC_140987.1:241338009-241881735 GCF_052327205.1 Somniosus microcephalus
CCCACAAGGATGGCAGCCATCTTCATCGGCGCCATCACTCTTCATCGGCGCCATCACGTTGAGCACTGCGATAACGCAGGTGTCCATGCCATAATGAATATGCTGGCATTCCAAGAATGGGTAGTAAAATCTAAGCAGTAAGGCCTACTGACTGCCTCGTTGACACCACGTTACCGCCGACGACCGCCCGAGGGAGAAGAAGAGGAGAACCCATCGCGACGAGACGATGACGGCAGCAGAGGAGAAACGGTGTGTCACAGTAGCAGACCCAGCACCGCACCCCTGAAGACCACGTGGCGACGGGGTACCTAGAAGGAACAGAAACCAGACTTCAAAACTCGCACTCGTTAACAGTGTAAGATTTGCAAAATTTCTGCATTTCCCCGAAGGCTGTTATTAATGAATGGGGCCCTTTTTGGACATTTTAAATCAAAAAGGGTACCCAGGATGGCGTCCGTGCCTCGTGGCGGAAAGCCTGTGGGATATTAAAATGGACTCTGCAACGCAGATAGCTTGTGGATTGAAACCCAAGCTGCAGTTTTCTGTGAAGAGAGACTTTGTATTTTGAAACCAGACAGGACTCTGAATTATGTATTAGACCAAATTGGAGACAAATCTAAATTCAGTTTAGGCCTATCATTAAGGCCATCTAGCAGTCGACATATATAATCGGAAACAGATTAAGAGAACCATTGAGGGTGGACAGGCCCATCAAGGAACATTCATGACAATACAAGTCAATTATCGGGCCAGCAGATGTGATTACCGGCCATCTAAAAACAGTTAGTTTAGATTGCTACCGTTATTTAAAATAGCCCGCCAAAATTAAGACAAAGAACTAACCTGATTTGGCGCACAGATAAGGGTTTCCCAAAAGAGTATAATTGAAGGCCCCCGGGTAGCAATCGTTCTGCTGGGCTCTCTTCTCTTCTCTTCTCCCTCTGCTCGCCCTTGTGGCTGCCGCTCTTTCCCCGTCCCACGCTTACCCCCTGGCCTTTGCCTGTGCCTTTTGCCACTCCATCTGAAAACTAGCCCCGGCATTGCAGTGGGTGGACACGGACAATTCAGGCCAGGCGAGGCGGGACGCGACGAGGTGAGGAGGGAAGACCAACTGAGGAAGACCACCTGAGGAGACGAACTGAGGAGACGAATTGAGGGGAGGCTTCGAATTATCAGGCCTTCAGCCTCAGCCGACCTTCACATATCTGCACACCAACTCAAACTGTCGGCTGGCAATGAAGAATCATCCCTGCAAGGTAAAGTACCCAAACAGAGACTTTAACTTTGGGGTACTCGAACCTGGACAACGCCCTTGAAGCGCCCGGAGACCACGTGATGACGGCAGGCTCCAGAGAGCACCAAGAGCGAACCCCGAACCCCACCGCTGTTTTGAGTCCAACAAACCCTTTTGATTGGTGAGCATGAAGTTCTGACCCCTCATAGCTTAATCTAGTTAGGTATAGGGGGTGGGATAAGGATAAGGGGATTGTTAAGATAGTTGTTTTCCCTCGATGTGCCGTGTGTTCCCCATTCCTTGTATAAGTATATAGTTATTATTTTGAATTTTTGCTTGTAGAAGTGTACACTAGTAATTTTCCGTAAGATTGTATCAATTTTTTTTCCTCTTCAATAAAATCTCGGTTTTGTTTACATCCAAACACCTGTCTGCTCGAGTCTTCTCTGTACCACCGCCTTGTACCTAAGTCCGGTGTCTAGAACCCAGGGGCATGGGAGCAATTCGAACCGCTCACAAACAGTCAGAGGCATAACTGACTGGGCATACGCACCAAACCACACCAGCCCTACAGAACTGGCGACCACAGCAGGACACCAGCAACAGGGTTGCGATACAGTAGACAATGGTTCGGATGAGCAAACCATGATGGAGGAAAGGATTTCTGATTATGTGTTTAGCAAGGTGAATATCACTAAGAAGTGGATCACCACTCTGTTAAAGGCTGGGCATCTGGTAGATGCAGCAGCTAAGTGGACAGAGGGAAAGGAACACAAGAAGTCCTTAGAGAAGGCAGTTTGGCTGATGGGTTATAAAAAGCAGGTCCAGCTTTTGGACAGGCTCGTTGCAGCACAGGCAGTCGAGTTAAGGGAGTCAGCCCTAGAGATCCAGGATAAGGCTCTTGCAGGGGAGAAGTTATTAGTGGCTTTGCAGGCCCTAAATCAGGAGAGAGTGCATTTAGTGGGAGAACACAAGGCCCAGTTGGAATACCTACGGTGCCAAGTCACCGAGGCCAGGGGAAATGAGCTAAGGTTGCGGGAGAAGAAAACCCGCTTGGCAAGGAAGATTAGGGGACAGGAAGAGAAAGTATAGGAGGTAACTGCCGCTTACAAGCTAGCGAGCGAGCAGGGGTTTGAGGAGGCAGATCACGGCCCCTGTAAAGAGAGGATAGAAAATATAAGCCGGGCCCTCCGGAAGGCAAAAGGCGTGGTATGCCTCATAAGCCCAAAGGCAGGCCAGGCAGATTTTATGGGGAATGAGGGGAGGACAGTTCCAACGTCACCGGTAGTGCTTAGGGACGAACCAGTTGAGAGAGTGGAGACCTCACGACCACCACCCGTAGCGCCAAGTTTCAGCGAGGTTTGGCAGAAAGGGGGGGTGGAACTGGGAGTGGAGCCAGAGGTGGAAGCGGAGGTGGAGCAGCCCCTGCCCAAGAGGTCGGAACCGGGACCGATGTGCCCAGCACGGCATCGGAGGTTCGGCCCATCTGCCAATGGCGACAATGAGGGATCCCTCCAAAACCAATTCGTATTACCCTTTAACACCCAACAGCTTAGGGTTATGGTCAACCATATCCCGAGGCTCTCCGAAAAGGGAGACCCGTCGATCCACTTCAGGGAAGTAGAGCAGGCAGCCAGCGTCAACGACTGCGATGACGCTGAGAAAGCCAAGATGCTGCTATTCTCCCTGGAGAGTAATCTCCTCCAATCCCTCTCTGACGAGTGCAAAAAGGGGCAGAGCGGGTACGAGGAGCTTAGAGATGCAGTTCTGGAGGCCATGGGGATGAATGAGGGAAGTCCTTTCCCCCGTGTGGAGAAGGCGATCCAGCTCCCAGGGGAAACCCCGCAGACTTTTGTGGACCAGCTGTGGCCGGTGTACTGGAGGGCCTGCCCGAGGACGCCGGACTGAGCGTTCCTGAACAGGGATTCCCTGGCCCACTGACTCCGTTGCCTGGTGGCGAACAGGTTGCCACAGGTCCGAGCCAAGGCAGAGGCCTGGTTCGACCCCAAAAATCCCCAGACCACCGAACTTACGGTAATTAGGCAGCTCACTCTGGCCTATAAAAACGGTAGGGGAGCCGATGCTCACCATCCCAAGGGTAAGATGCATGAGGTGAAACCTGGAGCGGGTAGTAAAGAGTGGCACCAGGAAGGGAGTAACCCCCCCAACACAAAGACGAATTGTTACGGGTGTGGGAAAGATGGTCACTGGCGGAAGGAGTGCAAAAACCCTTGGAAAGATATAAAGGGAAAGCATTCCACAGCCCCAGCCCAAAAGGCGGGGGCAGGGATCCCTTCCGCAGAGATCAAGTCACTTTTGGACACCATGATGTCCGTATTGACTGGCCAAGGGAGAGTAGCAGCCGCCACCGGTGCTCTCACTCCATCAGCCCCATCCAACCCACAGCCCTGACTAGAGCCAGTGCAGCTTGTTTACCTTTGTTCTCTCTGGTATAATGAGTGGAAAAGACACCTTTTGGAGATGGAGGTGGATAAGGTGACGAGGACCTATCTGTTAGACACGGGGGCATCATACACTGTGGTCTACTAAGATAACCCCACCACCTCGAACAGGGTCCCTTACAGTCTATCGGGGTTCACGGGTAAAGGACAGCCTGGCTCATTTTCCATCCCGATTGCCATTCGGTTATGACCACTCCTCTCCAAGTGGACCTGTGTCCTAATGAAATGGGAAGTGGAGGGTGGAAGAGGGGTCCTGGGGGCCAACTTTATTGTAGGCCACGGGATCCTAGTGGATTTGCGGAATCAGTGCCTTTGGGGGGCAGGTAAAGTAAAGAACGGAGAGGTAGTAGTAATCCCAGGAAAGGAAGGGAAGGGAACCCTCTGCACCATGAAGCCCAAAGAGGATTATAACCTCGGGCTCATGGTCAGCAACACCCCACCAGAGTTCCAGGCATTTGTGCAGGCCCACCTGGCCACATTTGCCACTCACAGACATGACTGCAGGAGGGTCACAGGGTTTGAGGTCAGCGTAGACGGGACCCCATGGCCCGACCACAGAAACAGTATAACTTCCCCAGGGAAGCAGAGCCGGACATGGAAGCAGCCATGTCCTCGTTAGTGCAGCAGGGAGTGCTGAGACCGATAGCTACCTACGGACAATTCCTGGAGGGCCACAGTGGACTATCGGGTGCTCAATAGCAACATCCCAGCCTGCGCACCCACAGTAGCAGCAGTTGCCGACCTCATAGGGAGTATTCCAGCATCCGTGACTGTAATGTATATACCTTTAAGTGGGTAACTATCCTTTACAGCTCATGTATACTGCAGTACCGGCAGTGACCACACCTGTATATAGCCCTGAGTAGTAATCTGTACAGATCAGTTGCAGTGTGAGCCACGTTGAGTAAACACCTGTTGTACCGTTCTCCGCAGTCTGAGTTTTATTATACACGGACGTAACATTGGCGATGAGGCAGGTTCGAACCTACCTGCAACTCTGCATCACCTCCCGGGGATTCGTTCCTGGAGATCAGTGGATTGGAGGTCAAGGCCAGAGGCTCGGGCGTCGACCACGGGCAACCGCCTAGTCATCCAGCAGAGACTCGAGAATTGTGGGGAGGCTGTCGAGAGCCAGGCTTGGCTTTCCAGTCGAGGTGGTCCAGCAAAACTGGTTGGCAACAGGTAGTGCGCAGATCCTTCCCGGACAGCGGCGGGCTAGAGCCCGACCGAGCGGCACAGCAAAGGGCCGAGCAGCGTCGACGGGGGAAAGAGAGAGAGGGCAGAGCGCACAGGGTGCAGCCGGTGTTCAGGGGCCGAGCAGCGTCGGAGAGAGGGAGAGAGAGACGCGCAGAAACCCGCGAGGTGCCGCCATTGCCACGAGGACCGCCGAGAGCGGCATTGGCAGCAGCGCAGGAGAAGTACGCGAAACCTACAGGGCGCCGCCATTGCCACGAGAATCGCCGGGAGCAGCGTCGGCAGCAGCGGGGGAGGAAGGAAAGCACGTGAGACGCCATTTTAAGCCATTGGGAGACGTCATTTTAAACCACACCCAAAATGCCGAAGAGTGGCAGTATCACCACATTTGACAATGAAGTCGAAGATTGGACTACATATGTCGAACGAATAGAGGTGTACTGCAAGGCAAATGGGGTGTCAGATGACAAGAAAGCGTCGGTATTGTTAAATTTAATGGGTGCAAAGACGTATGGTTTATTACGAAATCTAGTAACCCCAACGAAGCCAATGGAAAAGAGTTTTGAAGACATAGTAACGATACTAAAGGAACATTTAAACCCCACACCACTGCTGATAGGAGAAAGATTCAAGTATCACAAACGGAACCAGCATAAGGATGAAAGCAATGCTGATTATTTAACAGAACTGGGCAAACTATTGAAACACTGCCAGCTTGGAGCGGGACTGGCAGATACCTTCAGGGATAAGTTTGTGTGTGGGCTTCAAAGTGAAGGAACCCAGAAACGGCTTTTATCTGAAAAGGACCTTACGCTGGATAAGGCTTTCAGCATTGCGGTATCATATGAAGCAGCAGCACGGGGCGCTGCAGAGATACAACAGAGACCACAAGAATATGGCACAAACAAAATGTCATATGAAACAGAGAAGTGCTATCGCAGCGGCAGAACAACACACGACCAGAATGATTGCTGGTTCAAAGACAAAGTGTGCAGACAGTGTGGAAAAGTAGGACACATAGCACGAGTCTGCAGGTCGGGAAAGAAAACCAGCAATAAGAAACCGACCAAAGGAAAGTACAAGAAGGTACATAAGATAACGAAGAATAGTTCAGACGAACAAAAGAGTGATAACGACTCCGAAAGCAGGGAACTGAGTTGTCTGAAACTACATAATGTGATCACAACGGAGGATTACCGAACCATTTGGGTCACTCTCAAGATAGCAGGAGCCCAGGTAAAGATGGAATTGGACACAGGATGAGCCCTAACAGTCATAAACCGACGGGACTACGAGCGGCTATTCTCACACATACCCTTGAGAGACACAAAAACTATTTTGAAGACATACACGGGGCAAAAAGTCTACCCCAAAGGAAAAATAAGGGTGACCGTTATATATAACGGTAAGGAAACACCAAAACTAGACCTGTATGTATTGCAAGATGGAGGACCAGAATTACTGGGACGTGAATGGATCTGGAAAATACAACTGGATTGGCATTCCATACAGGCACTGACTGTGGCTGACAAAAAGGATGACGACGTCACACCTGGGCGACTGTCAAAGATCCTAACTGATGCGAAAGAAGTGTTCCAGCAAGGACTCGGAACACTAAAAGGCATGACAGCGACGATTAAAATTGAAGAAAACGCAAGCCCAAAATTTATTAAGGCCAGACCGGTACCTTATGCGATCCGCCCAGCCGTCGAAGCAGAGCTGGAGAGTCTGGAACATTCAGGTGTACTGTCCAAGGTAGACTGGAGTGAGTGGGCTGCACCCATCATCCCTGTGATGAAAAAGTCGTTGAGCAGCATGCCTGGGGAACCAAGGAATGTTCGCATCTGTGGGGACTTTAAGGTAACAGTGAACCCGATCCTTCACACCGTACAATATCCACTTCCGCGGATTGAAGATATTTTCGCCTCGCTATCTGGAGGGAAACGCTTCACTAAGATTGATCTGGCCCAGGCGTATCTGCAAATTGAGGTAGAAGAAGCATCAAAAAAATACCTCACAATCAACACCCATAAAGGTCTCTACCAATACAACCGGCTGGTATTCGGGGTAGCATCAGCTCTGGCTATTTGGCAGAGGGCAATGGAAGAAGTCCTGCAAGGGATCCCAGGGACCCAGTGTTATTTGGACGACATCCTGGTCACGAGCGAAAATGACAGTGATCACCTTGCCAACCTGGAGCAGGTGCTCACTCGATTGCAGGAATATGGGCTCCGAGCTAAACGCCCCGAAAGCGAGTTTTTTAGAAAACAGATCTCGTATTGTGGCCACGTTATCGATAAAGAGGGGTTACATAAGCCCCCAGAGAAGATTGAGGCAGTAGTCAAGGCTCCAGCACCGGAAAATGTGTCACAACTGAGGTCGTTCCTCGGGCTGGTAAACTACTACCATAAGTTCTTGCCAAATTTGTCTACAATACTACACCCACTGAACACCCTACTGCAAACTGGGGTGCCATGGAAGTGGAGTGACGAATGTAGACGAGCTTTCCAGAAGAGCAAAACACTAATCACATCGAAAGAGGTATTGGCACATTACAACCCAGCATTACCAATTCGGTTGGCATGTGATGAGTCACCCTACGGCATTGGAGCGGTGCTGTCGCACAAATTCTCGGACGGCTCAGAGAGGCCAATAGCCTTTGCGTCACGATCACTAACCTCAGCCGAGCGTAACTACGCCCAGATTGACAGGGAGGCCCTCAGGCTAGTGTGGGGAGTGAAAAAGTTCAATCACTATCTGCACGGGCAGAAATTCACCTTGCTGACTGATCACCAGCCTCTTGTCTCCATTTTTAATCCGAAGAAGGGCGTTCCGGTAATGACTGCGCAACGACTACAAAGATGGTCACTTTTTCTCGGGGTGCACCACTATGAGATTGAATATAAGGGCACGAAACAGCATGGAAATGCTGATGGGCTATCACGCCTGCCACTGCCTACTGCGGAGGAAGCACCAGCAGTGGATCCTGTCGAAATATTCCATTCGACTACAGTTGAATACCTACCGGTAACTTAACGCTTGTATCGAAAAGTAAACCCGAAATGACCCGACACTGTCTCGGGTATATGATTTGACGGTGAAGGGATGGCCAGCACATGGCGATTCACTGTTGCCAGCATTCTCGACAAGGAGAGAACAGCTGTCAGTGTGCCGGGGGACCTTGATGTGTGGATCCCAAGTGGTAATTCCACCCAAGTTAAGGGATAGATTGCTCAATGAGCTTCATGAGGGTCATCTGGGAAGGGTCAAAATGAAAAGCCTAGCCAGGGCTTATGTGTGGTGGCCGGGAATCGATAAACAAAGCGAGGACCTGACCAAGAGTTGCTCAGGATGCCAGAAAGTCCAAAATGTACCACCACCGGCCCGTCTACACCCATGGGAGTGGCCCTCATCTCCATGGCAACGGGTGCATATTGATTTTGCTGGTCCATTCATGGACTCAATGTTTTTAATAGCCATGGATGCGCACTCAAAATGGCCTGAAGTCATCAAAATATCCTCCACCACCACGGAGAAAACTATTGCAGTCCTACGGACAATTTTTGCCAGGAATGGCTTGCCAGAACAGATTTGCTCCGACAACGGACCACAGTTTGTGTCTGAAGAGTTCCGGAGGTTCTTGAAAAAGAATGGGGTAAGGCATTACACATCCGCCCCGTATCATTCAGCCACAAATGGACTGGCTGAGAGGTTCGTACAAACCTTTAAGAAGGCAATAAAGGCTATGTACAATGACAACATTCCGCTGCAGCACAAGGTGGACAATTTCCTGTTCACCTACCGGAATGCGACACATGCAGTCACCAACCAGGCCCCAGCCATGATGTTCTTTAACCGAAGGTTAAGATCTCGCCTGGATTTGCTCAGACCAAACGTACGAAGAGATGTTGAGAGTAAGCAATTCCAGCACATCCATGAGAAGCCAACAAGGAGCTTCAATGTAGGGCAACCAGCCTTGGCCCGCGACTACCGAACAGAAAAATGGCAGCCAGGAACAATGTGCACACGGCAGGGCCCACTAATGTACACGGTGGACGTTGGGGAGAGCATCATGAGATGCCATGCTGACCAGATCCTAGAGTCACAGGAACAAGTCAACCCCATGCCTCGCCCATACGTATCTGGTGATGAACCCGACGTACAGGTCGCATCTACCCCAGAAACAGTAACATCGGAAGCTGATGAACCAACTGACGACAGTGGGCCAGAATCGCCTCCTCACCAAGAGCAAGACACTCGGGAAAGGCACTATCCAGAAAGGATCAGGAAGCCTCCCCAAAGACTGAATATATAAATAGACTATTTTCAGCTAATGTTGCATGTTATAAGTGTTAATTGTAATTAGTTTGATATTTCATTGTTAAATGAGTGTTATGGTACTGTTAATCTAAAAGGGGAGGAATTGTAATGTATATACTCTAATGTATGTAATGTATATATACCTTAAGGAAGAGAACTACTTTTTACAGCTCCTGTATACTGTAGTACCGGCAGTGACCACACCTGTATATAAACTCTGAGTAGTGATCTGTACAATTAGTTCTAGAGTAACCCTCATTCAGTAAATTCCTGTTGAATCGTTCCCTGCAGTCTATTGTCTGATTATTGAAGGACACAACATTAAGGTACACGGACATATCATTGGCGACGGGGCAGATTCGAACCTACCTGCAACTCTGCCTCACCTCCCAGGGATTCGCTCCTGGAGAACAGTGGAAGAACGTCGAGTCCAGAAGCACGGGCGTCAACCATGGGCAACCGCCCAGTCATCCAGCGGAGATTTGAGCATCGCAGGGGAGGCTGTTGAGTGCCAGGCTTCGCTTTCCAGTCACAGTGGTCCAGCGAAACGGGCTGGCAACAGGTACTGTGCAGACCCTTCCTGGACAGCAGCGGGCTAGAGCCCGGCCGAGCGGCACAGAAAAACGCCAAGCAGCGTCGATGGGGGAGAGAGAGAGGGCAGAGCGCACAGGGTGCAGCCGGTGTTCAGGGCCGAGTGGCGTCAATGGGGGAGAGAGGCGAGAGAGAGCAGAGCGCAGCTGGTGTTCAAGGGCCGAGCAGCGTCAACGGGGGAGAGAGGCGCGCAGGAAAACGCGAGGCGCTGCCATTGCCATGAGGACCGCAGAGAGTGGCGTTGACAGCAGTGCAGCAGCAGCGCACGAAACCTACAGGGCGTCACCATTTTCCATGAGGACCGCCGAGAGCGGCGTTGGCAGCAGCGCGGGAGACGCCATTTTAAGCCACAGCGGGGAAGAAAGGAAAGCGAGGGAGATGCCATTTTAAGCCAGTCTAACCACACCCAAAAATGCCGAAGAGTGGCAGTATCACAGCGTTCGACAATGAAGTCAAAGATTGGACGACATATGTCGAATGCATAGAAGTATACTGCAAGGCGAATGAAGTGCCAGATGACAAGAAAGCACTGGTATTGTTGAATTCAATGGGTGCAAAAATGTATGGCTTACTACGAAATGTAGTAACCCCAGAGAAGCCAGTAGAAAAGGATTTTGAAAACATAATGTCAATCCTACAGGACCACTTAAACCCCACACCGCTGCTGATAGCAGAAAGATTTAAGTTTCACAAAAGGAACCAGCATAAAGATGAAAGTAATGCTGAGTATTTAACGGAACTGCGCAAGCTATCGAAACACTGCCAGTTTGGAACGGGACTAGCAGATACTTTAAGGGACAAGTTTGCGTGTGGGCTTCAAAGTGAAGGAACCCAGAAACGGCTTCTATCAGAAAAGGATCTTACGCTTGACAAGGCTTTCAGCATTGCAGTATCACACGAAGCAGCAGCATGGGGCGCTGCAGAGATACAATGGAAACCGCAAGAATATGGCACAAATGAAATGTCATACGGAACAGTGAAGTGCTATCGCTGTGGCAGAACATCACATGACCATAATGATTGCTGGTTCAAGGACAAAGTGTGCAGACAGTGTGGAAAAGTAGGACATATAGCAAGAGTCTGCAGGTCGGGAAAGAAAACCAGCAGCAAGAAATCTCCACAGGAGAAGTACAAGAAGGTACATAAGGTGACGGAGAGTAGTTCAGACGAACAGAAGAGTGATACAGACTCCGGAAGCAAGGAGCTGGGTTGCCTGAAACTACATAATGTGATCAAAACGGAGGATCACCAAACTATCTGGGTCACGCTCAAGATAGCAGGAGTCCAAGTGAAAATGGAATTGGACACAGGATCAGCCCTAACAGTCACAAACCGAAGGGACTACAAGCGGCTATTCTCACATATACCCTTGAGAGATACAAAGATTGTCTTGAAGACGTACACGGGGCAAAAATTCTACCCCAAAGGAAAAATAAGGGTGAATGTTATATATAACGGCAAGGAAACACCAAAAATGGACCTATATGTATTGCCAGATGGAGGACCACCACTACTAGGACGTGAATGGATCCGGAAGATACAGCTAGATTGGCATTCCATACAAGCACTGACTGTAGATGCCAAAAAGGATGACGACGTCACACCTGGACGACTATCAAAAATGCTAACTGACGCACAAGAAGTGTTCCAGCAGGGACTCGGAACACTAAAAGGCATAACAGCGATGATCAAAATAGAGGAAAATGCAAGCCCAAAGCTTTTTAAGGCCAGACCGGTACCTTATGCGATCCGCCCAGCCGTCGAAGCAGAACTGGAAGGTTTGGAACATTCAGGAGTACTGTCCAAAGTGGACTGGAGCGAGTGGGCTACACCCATCGTTCCTGTAATGAAGAGGTCATTGAGTAATACGCCTGGGGAACAAAAGAAGGTTTGCATCTGTGGGGACTTTTAGGTGACAGTGAACCCAATCCTTCACACGGTACAATATCCGCTTCCGCGGATTGAAGATATTTCTGCCTCGCTATCTGGAGGGAAACTCTTCACTAAGATTGATCTGGCCCAGGCGTACTTGCAAATGAAGGTAGAAGAAGCCTCGAAACAGTACCTCATGATCAACACTCATAAAGGTCTCTACCAATACAATCGGCTGGTTTTCGGGGTAGCATCAGCTCCGGCTATTTGGCAAAGGGCAATGGAACAAGTCCTGCAAGGGATTCCAGGGACCCAGAGTTATTTGGACGACATCCTGGTCATGGGAGAAAATGACAGTGATCACCTCGCCAACCTGGAGCAGGTGCTCACTAGATTGAAGGAATATGGGCTCCGAGCTAATCAATTCAATTCAATTCAATTCAATTCAATTTTATTTGTCATATATGCAGCAGACGTGTGTACTGCACAATGAAATGTTGATTTTTCCGAGTCCTCGCCACAAATGCGAGTTTTTTCAGAAGCAGATCTTGTATTGTGGCCACGTTATTGATAAAGAGGGGTTACATAAGTCCCCTGAAAAGATTGAGGCAGTAGTCAAGGCTCCAGCACCGGAAAATGTGTCACAACTGAGGTCGTTCCTCGGGCTGGTGAACTACTACCATAAGTTCTTGCCAAATTTGTCTACCGTACTACACCCACTGAACACCCTACTGCAAACAGGTGTACCATGGAAGTGGAGTGACGAATGTAAACGAGCTTTCCAGAAGAGCAAAGCATTGATCACATCAAAAGAGGTGTTGGCTCATTTCAACCCAGCACTACCAATTCGGTTGGCGTGTGATGCATCACCCTATGGCATTGGAGCGGTGCTGTCGCACAAATTCCCGGACGGCTCGGAGAGGCCAGTAGCCTTTGCGTCTCGGTCACTAACCTCAGCCGAGCGTAACTACGCCCAGATTGGCAGGGTGGCCCTCAGCCTAGTGTGGGGAGTAAAAAAGTTCAATCACTATCTGCACAGGCAGAAGTTCACCTTGCTGACTGACCACCAACCACTTGTCTCCATCTTTAATCCAAAGAAGGGTGTTCCGGTGATGACTGCGCAACGGCTACAAAGATGGTCCCTTTTTCTAGAGGCGCACCAATATGAAATCGAGTATAAGGGCACGAAACAGCATGGAAACGCTGATGGGCTATCACGCCTGCCACTGCCTACTGCAGAGGAAGCACCAGCAGTGGATCCTGTCGAAATATTTCATTCGACTATAATTGAATGCTTGCCAGTAACTAACGCTGGTATAGAGAAGGAGACCCGAAATGACCCGACACTGTCTCGGGTATATGATTTGACGGTGAAGGGATGGCCAGCACATGGCGACTCACTGTTGCCAACATTCTCATCCAGAAGAGAACAGCTGTCAGTATGCCAGGGGACCTTGATGTGTGGATCCCGAGTGGTAATTCCACCCAAGTTAAGGGAGAGAGTGCTCAATGAGCTTCACGAAGGCCATCTGGGAGGGGTGTAAATGAAAAGCCTTGCTAGGGCTTATGTGTGGTGGCCGGGGATTGATCAGCAAATCGAGGACCTAACAAAGAGCTGCTCAGGATGCCAGAAGGTCCAAAATGCACCACCACATGCCCCTCTACACCCATGGGAGTGGCCCTCATCTCCATGGCAACGGGTGCATATTGATTTTGCTGGTCCATTCATGGACTCAATGTTTTTAATAGCCGTGGATGCGCACTCGAAATGGCCTGAGGTGATCAAAATGTCCTCCACCACCACGGAGAAAACTATTGCAGTCCTACAGAACATTTTTGCCAGGAACGGCTTGCCAGAGCAGATTTGCTCTGATAACGGACCACAGTTTGTGTCCGAAGAGTTTCGAAGATTTATGAAAAGGAATGGGGTAAGGCATTACAGATCCGCCCCGTATCATCCAGCCACAAATGGATTGGCTGAGAGGTTCGTACAAACCTTTGAAAAAGCAGTAAAAGCCATGTGCGATGACGACATTCCACTGCAGCATATGGTGGACAATTTCCTGTTAGCCTACAGAAATGCGACACATGCAGTCACCAACCAGGCCCCGGCCATGATGTTCTTTAACCGAAGGTTGAGATCTCGTCTGGATTTGCTCAGACCAAATGTACGAAGAGATGTTGAGAGTAAGCAATTCCAGCACATCAATGAGAAGCCGAGAAGGAGCTTCAATGTAGGGCAACCAGTCTTGGCCCGCGACTACCAAACAGAGAAATGGCAACCAGGAACGATATGCACACGGCAGGGGCCACTAATGTACACAGTGGATGTTGGGGAGAACATTGTGAGACGCCATGCTGACCAGATCCTAGAGTCACAGGAACGAATCAACCCCATGTCTCGGCCATACGTACCTGGTGAGGAACCCGACGTACAAGTCGCATCTACCTCAGAAACAATAGCATTGGAAGCTGATGAATCAACTGACGACAGGGTGCTAGAATCGCCTCCGCACCAAGAGCGAGACACTCGGGAAAGGCATTATCCAGACAGAATCAGGAAGCCTCCCCAGAGACTGAATATATGAATGGACTATTTTCATATAACATTGTATATTAAAAATGTTAATTGTTAAATGAGTATTATGGTACTGTTAATCTAAAAGGGGAGGAATTGTAATGTATATACTGTAATGTATGTAATGTATATATACCTTAAGGGAGAGAACTACTTTTTACAGCTCCTGTATACTGTAGTACCGGCAGTGACCACACCTGTATATAAACCCTGAGTAGTGATCTGTACAGTTAGTTCTAGAGTAACCCTCATTCAGTAAACACCTGTTGAATCGTTCCCTGCAGTCTGTTGTCTGATTATTGAAGGACACAACATTAAGATACACGGACATAACATATACCTTTAAGTGGGGAACTATCTTTTACAGCTCATGTATACTGCAGTACCGGCAGTGACCACACCTGTACATAGCCCTGAGTAGTAATCTGTACAGATCAGTTGCAGTGTGAGCCACTTTGAGTAAACACCTGTTGTACCGTTCTCCGCAGTCTGAGTTTTATTATACACGGACGTAACAGTGACCAATTTCATGGTGCTGGATTATTTCCAATGGGTTTTGATCCATTCCTGTAAGGAGGAAGGATCAGTACAAGTTTGCCTTTACGTTTAAAGTGCAAAAGTACACATGGAACTGCTTGCCTCAGGGCTTCCACAACAGCCCCAGCATTTTCCATCAGTGTATGTCCAACAGTTTAAGGGATTTTAGCCAGCCAAGAGAGTTGGTCCAATGTGTGGATGACCTGCACCTGTTCACTGATTCAAAAGAGGAGCATGGCCCACTGTTGGCTGAACTGCTGGAGCTGTTAGGGCAGAAGGGTTTCAAGGTAAACCCCAAGAAGGTGTAGATCGGCCAGCAGGAGGTGAAATTCCTCGGCCTGACCGTCCGCGCTGGAGAAAGGGCCATAGATAAGGCTTGGAGGGAGGCAGTACAAGAACTACCAGTCCCTACCACATTAACCGGTGTGAGGTCGTTTCTAGGGCTAACCGGGTACTGCAGAGACTTTATTGAGGACTATGCAGCCACCGCAGCCCCTCTGCTCCGACTCCTACACAAGTGAGTGGAGTGGCTTTGGGATGAGGGTTGCCAGGCAGCATTTGTCAGGCTCAAGAAAGACTTGCAGACCGCGCCAGCTCTAGGGGCCACAGATGGGGGGAAAGAGTTTTCCCTGGAGGTAGCAGCCAGTGGGGACAGCCTGAGTGCTGTGCTGCTCCAAGAGCGGCACGGCCGGCTGCGGCCGGTGGTCTGCTCCTCCAGGATACTCACATATGTGGAAAGGAGCTTTTCCAATGGTGAGCGGCACCTTTTGGCCACACATTGGGCTGTGAAGAGATCACTGATGTTCACAGGCACCTCCATCATCACCCTCCTCACCCATCACACACCCACCCAGATGCTTCTGGATGGGAGGATCAAGGATGGGACAGTAAGCAGTGCCCGCATTGCCCGCTGGACCTTGCTCCTCTCACAGATGGATCTGAAGGTGAAGTGTCTCTGTGAGCCAAAGCTCGCAGCCAACCTGGTATATCCTGGAAAAGCACATAGAAGGGGTTTGGGAAGTAATCATAGGTTTACAGGCCGGGATACATCCCACAGGCCGCGAAATCTATGTAGACGGTTTCAGCACGGTATCTGCTGGCGAGTGTCTCAGGTCTATGGAGTTTACGACCCAGCGGCTAACGTTTCCCTGGCGATTAGGCTCCCCAGCACCATGAGCGCCCAGCAGGCTGAACTGTCCGCAGTGGTGTACGTTGTTACACACCCTGAAATCTTCCCCACCCCCTACACGATTTGCTCGGACAGCATGTTCATGTGCAATTCGTGTACGGAGTACCTGGCCATCTGGTCCCGCCGCAGATGCACCTCCGCTGACGGGAGACCCCTCACATTAAAGCCCCTGCTGGAAAAGATCCTGGCAGTAGTGGGGGAGGAAGGGGAGGTTTTCATCCACAAGGTGAAGGCCCATTCCTCCACAGAACCCCACAGCCAAGGCAACCAGCAGGCTGGCTTGCTCGCCAAGGAGAGTGCCCGCACAGGCACTTTCTGGGACCCATTTGGGTCCAGACCCATGGCGACGGTCAGAGGTAGGGACGGGACCCAAGTGAGTGTAGGGGTAGCGTTAGCCCCGGACCTTAAGACGGTTCCAGCCCAAGACGCCGTCCTAAAAGCAGTCCTCATCGCTGTACCTGAGGGAAAGGTAGTAGAGGGTCCGTACGTCACAGCGACCCTCTCCGTTAAAGAGGGTATACTGTTGTGGGGGGGACAGTGGGTTGTGCCGCAGCAGCACTGGAGGGAATTCCTTCAACTGGCCCATGAGGGTCCAGGAGCGGGACACCCCGGGCCTGAGACCACTTGGCAATGGGTGGAACAGGCGGGGTGGTGGCTGGGACTCGGGGACGATGTCCGCGTGTTATGTGCAGGCTGTCTTGCGTGCGCTGTGAATAACCCCAACCCCCACAAAAGGAAGGTACCTATGGGACACGTCAGGAGGGTAGAGGGACCATGGCAATCGATACAAGTCGACTACATTGGCCCCTGCCCACCGCCCAGGGAGGTTATAAGTACTGCCTAGTCCTGGTGGACATGTATACCAAATGGGTAGAGGCCTTCCCCTGCAGAGCTGCCACAGCTCTGGGTACTGCCAGGATCCTGGTCCGGGAAGTGTTCTCGCAGTGGGGACTACCACAGTATGTGGAGTCCGACCAAGGGAGTCACTTCACCGGACAGGTGATGCAGAATACCCTTATTCTGTTAGGCATTGAGGAAAAATGGCACGTGGCCCACAACCTGCAGTCATCCGGGATTGTGGAACGTATGAATCGGCCCCTCAAAGAAAGGTTAAGGAAGGAGACGGTGGACTCGCATCGTAAATGGGCCGAAGTCCTACCGCTGGTTTTGATGGAGATCCGGGCCAGCCAGTCTAAAAGCACGGGGTACTCCCCGTACGAGCTAATGACTGGCAGGATTATGCAGACCGCCACCCATGTACTAGCCCCGGTGCTCACGGAGGGTCACCTCAAAGAGGTAAACTGGGACAGGTTCGCCCGAAACCTCTTTGAGCACCTGAAGCAGGTCCATGAGCGGACGGCTGGGAACATGGGAAGGCAGCATCGGAGTAACCGATTGCTGCTCGAACTGAGAAAGCACCACGAGTGGCAGATAGGAGATCAGGTTATGGTAAGAAACTATGCCCGAGTAGGAAGTTTGGAACCATTGTACATGGGGCCCTACAGTATTGTAGATAAAGCCAGCCCCATGGTATACGCCGTGAAGATGCCTCGGCGTACAAAATGGTTCGATATCAATCAGTGTAAGCTGTTCACGCCTGAAAGGGGAAAACAGCCAGTTGGGATAATGTCTAAGGATAAAGATCCTCAACCTGCAGCAGGAGCGAGTTCACAGACTGCACAGGCAGGCGCTGTGGCTTGCTTAAAGGGAGGGGCCATCCCGCCCATCGATTGGGAGACTCACCCACTCATCTGGGATCCAGACGAGGGGGAGGGACCTGAGGGTAAAAACCCCGCCCCTAACCCAGGTGTAGAGAGGGAGGGACCTGAGGTCGAAAACCCCGCCCCGGACCCAGCCATGGGACCTCGGGGCGGAGGCTCTCAGCTCGCAGCAGCAGGCTGCGAAGAGTTACCTGCCCCTAGCCCGGGTTCGGGAGAGGTCAAGCTTGAGGGAGCAGCGGTTCGGGTAAAAAGCCCAGCGGCCAAGAAAGTCCCACCCGCCAAAGCCCCCAGAGGTTCCACACGGACGCCCCAGCCGAGAAAGCCATGGTCACCAGCCCTCCAGTTACCTAGGGTCGCCCCTCGAGTCAGGGGGAGGTCCAAGGACAGGGGTCCTCAGCCAGTAGCCACTGGCTGCGAGGGACCAAAAGTGAAGGACGGTGCGGCCATGCCGGAGGTAGCGGTGAGCCACAGTACAACCAGGGATTAGCCTGGCCGCCCGGAGACGTGCGGCGGGTGTATATAGTTTAATTAAGTAAGTTTATGTATTTAGCTTAAGTTTGGGTGTTTTATTTTAAGTTAAATAAGGTGGTGGGTAGTTTTAAGTAAGTAATCTGCTCAGAGTGTGTATATTGGGGACGAGGTCGCGGGACCCGACCATGCTTCACCAAGCCAGAGAATCTCTTGGGGAACTGGCTGCATGTTTTACATCTTTTTGCAGAAAGACTTTCAGGAAGGAGGGGATCGTGATCCTATTCACCCTGATTGGGATGGGCGTCGGGAGGTGAGGCGACATTCAGGATTCCCACATCTATGGGTGCTCGGGAGACAGGGCGCCCATAGCGACCGATGGAAGCGGTTAACGCGAAGCGGAGGAGACCGCTGTCAACGTCCACGAGGGAAGGTGGCCAGGATGGCTGGGGTCCAATTCGTCTCAGTGCTCCAGCCAAACCGGATTCACGTACGGGGAGGCCTCCCTCCTGTGCCCCAGGGTACGAGTCGTTACCACGATGGTCAGCGTCACCGTTGGAAAGCATGTTTAACATGTAAAGGACACATTCCTCTGGATAGTTGGTGGTGGCTCAGAAAGCTGAGCAAAGACATGAGGAACCCCAAAGTCAAGTGGGAACGGTTGGGGAACAACACCCACCGGACGATTACAGGGACACATGGAGGATTAATTGTGTGCTGGGACAAGTGGTGGGAACCGGAGCAAGGGATTTATATCTGTATGTGGGGGTCAGAGAGGGTCGGCCCCGCAGGCATATCTATCATTTTCCACCGGCAGTGGCAAGACGCCGGGGAGGGGATGAAGTGGGATACCAGCCTGAAGTTGTGCGCAGTCCCATACTCTCCGATCCCAGTCAATGCCACTGAGCTTGTGACCCGCCCCTGTAAGCCCCTGCCCACGGTGCAGGCGGCGAAGATACACAGGGAAGGTTGCCCCACCATCACCAAGGGACCAGGGAATGGGTTTGTACTAGTCCCCACCAATCAGATGCTGTACCAGGTGGTATACAACGTGGTAGCCTCCGTGATTTTAAATCTCACCGAGGTACATTTACCGGAGTGGTGCCCCAAAGAAACAGAGCAGCAATACAAGGCCCAAGTAAAGGACATGTTCAAGAAGTTTTATGAGTTAGATTTCGCCCACGTGCACAAGACCGAACTGTACACCACAAACCGAGAATATTTGGGTAATGCAGGGAGGCAAAGAAGGGGAGTATGGAATGATTTTTTTACTGTGTTTAATACTGGGTCCTCTGTCATCAACAGTTTAGATGACATAGTGCTGCAGACCCAGATAAACGGTTTAAAAACACAGTTAAAGAAGATATTACTGGATGAGAACAAAGTTGTAAGGGGTTTTCCTGAGAGATGTCCCTGAGGTTTCTCTCTCTAGAGGCCTCTTTCTCTTGCACAGTAAAACCTTGAGTGGTTCGACCCACTCGCCCCTTAGATTCTATACTGTGGACTTTGGGGCAGGAACTACAATGTAGAGAAAACTCTTGTAGACCAAGTTTGATGAAACAAAATGAAATTTTATTGCATAAGGAAAAATATCAAATTAAATGCAAGCAGATAAGAGAGTACATGGGAGGGAAAAACACAAAACAAATCATAACGACACAGTACTAACAAAGACAAATACAGGCATCTTATACTCTAAAAAAATCATCATGAAATAAGGAAACACATGGAACATCGAGGGACAACAACTCATGTTAATTGTACCCTTAAATCCACCCCCTTAAACCTATCTAGATCTGATTGTGAAGGGCCAGAAACATGCTCACCAATCCCACTAGGAAGTGCAAGGTTTTGATATCGAGTCTGTGTTTGGTCCTTTCAGGTGTTTCGTCAACACGTGGATCGTGGAGCCCCTGCGAGCTGCGCCACACCTCTCTCCTGAGGTGGGGGTCGGGGGCGGCTGGACACCGGCGGGCCTGCATGTCGGCGGGGTCGAGGATCGTCGGCTCGACCCTGGTTAGAGGAGCCTTGTGCTGGCTCCCATCGCTTCCTCAGTTTGTTTTTAATCTCTTCTCCTTCCAACCGGGGTGGCTGGAAGGTTTCTTCTCTTGGGGTTTTTATTTCTTTGTCTCCTCTCCCAAGTTGGGTCGATGGCCTCTCGTTCCGGCAACGGCCCGGGGATGGTCGATGATCTCCCGATGTGTTTCCCTGAGGCGGGATGTCAGCTTCGAGACGGCCTTCTCGATGTTGGCTTGGTTCTTCTTCCTTCTCCGAGTGCCTGCTTCTTCTTCTGAGTGTCCGGATTCAAAACTGCACACAAGCTGTTCCAACTGCCGAAAAGTCTTCCAGATATACATTTCTTCCAGAAACTTCCGTCTCCCGCCCAAAATCAGGTTAGTCTTTGTTTTACTTTTGGCGGGCTGGGAGCACAGCGGGTTAGTTATTATATTTTAAAATGTTTTAAACGGCCGGTAAAGGCCCAGCTCTGGTCTGGAATTACCTTCATTGTTTTTAATGTCCTGCTGATGCCGTTATCTAGTCCTGGGTGCTGTTCTCATGAATATGAAATTGTCCCCTTTTGTCTGGGTCAACATTTAGATGGCCTCTGTCTCCAGGCCGATCTTGACTGGATCTGCATCTAATCCATATGCATACGTGTGGGTCTGATTTCGTTCTCTCAGAAATGGCTTCCAGAACTTGCTGTGGTTTGAATCCACAAAGCTGTCTGAGGTTGCGCAGGAACCATTTTAAAGTGTCCCAATAAGCTGGTCACATGGTATGGTGGCCATTTTGTATGCCCCTTTTTCTGGGCTTCTTTTAAAACAGTCTTTAAAATCACGGCCTCTTCTGCCATTTGACCCTCATTTATACAAAGTCCAATTTTGCGAATCCTACATTCCCCCCTGATGATACTGTAACTTGCTTGAAGTATCATAATTCTGGGTGAGCAAAATTTTCTGACTTTCCACAATCTAACCATCCCCAGTATTTACCTATCTCTGACCCCACGACACATGCATTTCCCATTTCAGAAAAATCTAGTGTACATTAAGCATCTATAGATGGCAATACCTTGGAGTTAAATCTGACAACTTACTTCCAGACGTGGAGGGGGTCCTTATACCCCTACATCACCTAGTGCATACACATTACTTTCTAATAATAACATCACCTCTAATAAAACTTCAATAATAAAATTAAGTACATACACGAAAAATTCAAAATGCACATGAATACATATCAAAAATAATACAGAGGAGGGAGGGAAAACTTTAACTTTATACAAAGCAGCAAAATCTAAACGGGTGTCTCTTCTTCTACCCGCACATAATGCACCCTCCATTCCCCTCTATTCTCGTACTTCTGCGAATGTTTGGCCTTTTTACAGTGTACAAACAGTAAATAAACTACATTGATAACCTGGCACACTACAAGAATGTGGGAGGCTATCCTAATCCAGGAAGGGACTTCTATATTAGTGAACAGGTCCCATCATGGTGGGGTCACTATATCCAATATGTCTGCCCCTATCTCTAAAGTCTTCTGCTCCAGTGTGTGGAAGTGTTTCTGTGAAACAACAACGGCTTTTAATATCTTGGTGAGGTGTTCAGGGAGAGGGGGAATGATATATCCAAAATGTGCAACAAATTGCTGCAGATCGGTGAAATTCTCTTTCACAGGATGTGAAAAGTGGAAGGTTCAGGAATGGGGACAATTCGCTCTTGGGCCACTTGAACTTCTGCCCTGGGCTTGAAACAGAAGCTGCTGTCACTGACCGGACACCAACCGTGCTGTCCATGCTGGTAGTGGGGCGCTGCAGTGGTGACACAGTATGTCCCACCTCCTATATATGCCACCTGCAGGGGCAGATGGCCTTGTGCCATTGCCTCCATGGTGCAATTTATAGGCTTCGCGCCAGCAGTTCTGAACCCGCACTGTGGTTTTGAATGGGCATTCAAGTGCTGGGGTCACAGGATGATGTGTGCTCCCCGGCTCCGGCACCCCAAGAGGCCGGTACCCATCACTGCATGCTCCCATCGAATGACGTAAGGTGGGACCCCCGTGTAGCGAATGTGCGCACCCCCCTGAATGACTCCAATGTTCTCCACCCTGTATATCGGGGCGGGTTTTCCTGTCTTTCCCATCACCGGCATTCTTACCACTATACCCATAATGGTGTGATTAGACCGTCCACAGTCCATTGGGACTGGGTAGGCCTCTGAAGCTAGTCTGAGCTGGCACGGACTCAATGTATTCTCAAAAGGGTGGAGGGCTGTGAGGTGCTTGTTGCTGATCCAGGAGGGGACTAAACCTTGCTTTAAATCCTTCAGATTACTGCGGCCCTCGCCCAGAAACCACGCCCGTATAGCACACAAGCTTCGTTCTGCGCAGCCTGATCGGACGCATTCCGATCCTCCCTAATGAGGGCATTTACCATTCTGGCGTGTTTCTCCAGCTCAGCTATTATCTCTTTTAAGTGTAGTGTCATGGCCTGGTCCTCGTGTAACTCAGAACCCACTACCTTATTCTCATCAGTCAGTATCTTTCTTAACTGTGCTTTCAAACCATTGACCTGGGTTTGCAGCTCCACGTCATCCAGTGTGTTGATGACGGAAGTTCCTGTGTTAAAAGCTGTGAAAATATAATTTACTGCACCCCTTCTTTGCCTCCCTAAGTTGTCCAAGACCTCATGTGATGTGGTGTATAATTCGGCTCTGTCGACATCGGCAAAGTCGAATTCGTAAAACTGTTTAAACATGTTTGTTAGCAGGACCTGGTATAATTGCTCCGTTTCCCTGGGGCACCACTCTGGCAATCGTACCTCGGTGAGGTTTAAAATCACCGAAGCCACCGCATAGTGGACCCCTTGGTACAGTACCTGACCTGTGGGTACCAATACCAATCCATTCCCGGGTCCCTTTGTCGTGGTGGGGCACCCTTCCTTGAGGTCTTTTGCTACTGGAGCTGTGGGCAGGGGCATGCGGGGTTGGGTGATGTACTCAGTGGCGTTTACTGGGATCTGAGAGTATGGGACTCCGCACGCCCATGTGCTGACGTCCCACCTCATTCCTTGTCCAGCATCCTGCCACTGTCTATGGAAAAAGATGGAGACGCCTGTGGGGCAAGCGCGTTCTGAACCCACATACAGATGTAGATCCCCTCATCTGGTTCCCACCATTTGTCCCAACAGACACTCAACCCCCCGTGATTTCCCATTATTGTCCGATGGGTGTTATTACCCAATCTCTCCCACTCCACAGTTGAGTTCTTCATGGTGCTGCTCAACTTGCGCAGCCACCACCAGCGGTCCAAAGGTACATGTCCATGGCAAACAAGGCAAATCTTCTTGCCCACGGTGATGCTGATCCTGGGTGCAATGATCCACACCCTGGGGCACATCAGAGACGTTTCTCTGTATGCCAACCCCGTCTGGCTGGAGTATTCAGTAGAGTTCGACCCCAGCCAGCCTGGCCATCTCCCTTTATGGAAGTAGGCAGCAGTCTCTTCAGCGTCCCGTGAGCCGGTACCGTCAGTCGCGATGGGGCCTCTATTTCCAGAGCACCCATAAATCGTGGAGTCCTTGGTGCGGCCCCGAATGGCCCAACTCCATCCGATTATCATGAATGCGACGAGGATCCCTCTCATTTCTCCTGGTTCCTGCAATAAATCAAACCATATAGCCAGGCTCCCGAGAGATTCTGGCTTAGGTGACGGCCTGATCGGGTCTTTCGACCTCGATCCAAAAAAACACACACACACTGGGCAAATTTAAAACTACTTAAACTCTAATCCCCTTAATATTTACACACCTTAAACTTAAACCTAAACTTATGTACAGCGCCGCCCGTCCCCGGGCAGCTTGCCTAATCCCTGATTGGACTGCAGCTCACCGCTCCCTGTGGCGGGGCTGCAGTGACCTGTGGCTCGGGTTCCCCGCAGCCCTTTGCTGTTAATCGGGGACTGTTTTTTTCATGGATTTCTGAAGCCGGCGTCTACTGGGAGCGGGGGAATCGCGCCAAGGTTTTACTGGATGAGGCGTACGAGTCGACCTGCGAAAAGGTGCTTTGGGCAGGCTCCCTTAGCGAGTGGACCTTCGGGTGGGACCTTAGCTCTCACAGCCCGTGGCTCTTCCACGACTGTAGGCTTCGGCTCCCTTCCCTCAGGCTCCGCCCCTTTGGGATTTGGGCAGGCTCCCTTGGCGAGTGGACCTTCGGGTGGGACTTCAGCTCTCACAGCCCGTGGCTCTTCCACGACTGTGGGCTTCGGCTCCCTCCCCTCAGGCTCCGCCCCTTCGGGAATTGGGCCTGTGGCAGATGGCTCCTCCTCACCTGTCCCTACATGTGGAGAATCTCTGCCCCCAATTTCTACCTCCCCCACGCTCGAGTCGAGGGCAGGATCTCTGTCCTCCGACTCCACCTCCTCCAGAATCGTGTCGAGTGCGGGACTTTGTTGTTCGGGCCCCTCCTCGTCCGAGTCCCAGGCCATCGGAGACAGCTCCCCCCAGGTGGGCGGGACCTCTTCTCCATCCAAGCAGGCTACAATGCCAGCTTGTGTGGTCTGTGACTCATCGCGCGCCTCAGGCTGAGGAGCTTTACCCTCAGACCTTGCTTCGGTTGCTGATGCGCTTGCACCCGGTTTAATCAGTTTGCACTGGTTGATATAAAACCACTTGTTGCATCGGGACACCTCCACTGTGCGAGTGGCGTAGACCTGTGGATTTTCCACCGATTCCGGCCTATCCTCCTGGTCTACGGCTCTCTCGCCAGCGCATAGGGTTAGACCCAAGAATTTTACTTCTCGCCGGCCAACCCGCGCCTTCGCAGGGTTCTCCTTGACACTCTCTATCTCCTTCACACTCGTACCCGCTCCCCAGAGACAATGATTTCTTAGGTCCACATGGATCCCGTGGGCTACCAAGAAATCAGACCCTAGGACTCCCGTTCCACCTCCCACCTCCCACTTCATCAGGGTACACTTCCACGTGGTGTGGAGTGGTCCTAAACGAATGGAGAGGGGAAGGGAATGTGCGCCAGCCTGTTCTTCACCCGTGAAGCTCGACAGAAGATATGGGTCCCCGGTGGACAGAGGCAAGGCGGTGGGGTTATCTGCGTGGATTACGGTGCACGATGCTCCCGTGTCCAACAGATAGGTTCCCTTCACCTCCTCCACCTCCATCTCAACGAGGGGTCGTCTCCATACATCATATCGCAGTGCACACAGGTAGATGGGCTGCGCCGACTCTAGTCATTTGGGCACAGCGATCGGAGCCTCGGGAGCGACAAGGCCACTGGTGATGGCTATCTTCCCCTACGAAATCATCAGAGACCGCATTGTCTCTATGATTGATTCAATCGCAGCAGGATTCATAACTGCACCAGCTCCTTGTGCTGGAGCAGGAGCTACAGCTTGGGTTTGGGCTGGTGCTGGGGCAGCGGTCTGGGCTTGGGCTTGGGCTGTGGGAAATCTCCCTTTATTATCCTTCCAAGAATTTCTACAGTCCTTGTGCCAATGTCCATTCTTCCCACACCCGTAGCAATTGAGCTTGGCTTGGACAGGGCGATTCCCCTCCTGATGCCACTCCTTCTGGCTTGGGGCTGCAGGTTTTGCCTCATGCACCTTTCCTTTCGGGGGAGGTGTTTCCTGATCCCTACAATTCTTGTACGCTACATTTAGCTGACGGAGTACCGTCTCCTCCGTGACGCCGGGAACTTGGGGATCAAACCAAGACCTGGCTAGGGCCCGTATCTCTGGTGAGCTGTTGGTGACCAAACAACGGAGCCAATGAACCCGCTGTTCGTCGCTCATTGCAGCCCGTTCAGGCATACCCAGACAGCTGCGTCGATACACTGGCCACAGCCTTTCTGCGAAAACCTGTGGGGGTTCTCCAGATAGCTGCACGGTCCCTTCTACACGGTCGAACAGACTACCGTCGTCCACTCCCATTACTTCTAAAACTTCCTCCCTGAGATCCGTATACCCTTTCCGTCCCCTCTTACCATCCTCTGAGAGGCACTGAAGGATTGTGGAATCCAGGGAGAAAAGCAACAATTTCACCTGTTCCTGATCATCACAGTCATTAATGGCTGCTGTTTCCTCTATCTCCCTGAAATGAATCGAGGGATCTCCCTTTACTGTGAGTTGTGCGAGGTGGCTCACCATGGACCTTAATTGCGGGCCAGCATAGGGCACCACGAGCTGGTTCTGGTTGGGTCCAATACTGCCATCGGCAGCGTTGGGACCGAACCTCTGGTGCCGAGCGGGACACATTGGTGCCGGTCCCAGCTTTGCTACCAGTGGTTCTTCCTCACACTCCACCTCGGCTACCTCCTCTTTCACTACCCCCTCCTTTTCCGACCAAGTCTCACTATAGCTCGGCGGTGCTTAGGGCTCGGTGGCTGGCACCACAATTACCTCAGCCGGAATCAGCTGTTTTGGTTCCTTTAAAAAGTCCATGTGACTAGCTTTCGGGCTGACGAGACACACCATATCTTTTGCCTTTACGAGGGCCGTTCTTAGGTCCTCTATGGTCTTTTGGCAGGGGCCGTGGTCTGTGCTCTCAAACCTGTGCTCGAGGGCAAGCTTGTAAGCTGCCTTAACCTCCACTACTATCTCCTCCTGCGCTCTTAGCTGTTGTGCGAGGCGGGCGCTTTTCTCCCGTATCTTCGTTTCATTAATCTTTGCCTCAGTAACCTGGCACTCCAGGTACTCTATCCTGGCCTGATGTTGACTCGCTACCAATTGACGTTCCTGATTCAGCGCGTGAAGCTCTGTGATGAATTTTTCCCCACCCATGGCCTTTTCCTCTATCTCTGCTGCTTGGGTTGTGATCTTGGCTGCCTGTGCTGCAACGACCCGGTCCAAGATCTGGACCTGCTTCTTGTAACACATCAGCCACACTGCCTTCTCCACTGATTTCTTATGCTCTTTGCTCTCTGTCCACCTGATGTCTGCGTCCACCGGACGCCCATCCAGCAAGAGATCGGAAATCCACTGTTTAGTGAGATTTACCTTGCCAAAGACATAATCTGCTATCCTCTCATCCATTGCATTTCGACCATTCAAAGTTGCATCTACTACATTGCAATCCTGCTGCCAGAGTCCTGCCGCGGTCGCCATTTTCTGTAAGGGGTTTTCCTGAGAGATGTCCCTGAGGTTTCTCTCTCTAGAGGCCTCTCTCTCTTGCACAGTAAACCTTGAATGGTTCGACCCATTCGCCCCTTAGATTCTATACTCTGGACTTTGGGGCAGGAACTACAATGTAGAGAAAATTCTTGTAGACCAAGTTTGATGAAACAAAATGGAATTTTATTGCATAAGGAAAAATATCAAATTAAATGCAAGCAGATAAGAGAGTACATGGGAGGGAAAAACACAAAACAAATCATAACGACACAGTACTAACAAGGCAAATACAGACATCTTATACTCGACAAAGATCATGAAATAAGGAAACACACGGAACATCGAGGGACAACAACTCATGTTAATTGTACCCTTAAATCCACCCCCTTAAACCTATCTAGATCTGATTGTGAAGGGCCAGAAACATGCTCACCAATCCCACTAGGAAGTGCAAGGTTTTGAAATCGAGTCTGTGTTTGGTCCTTTCAGGCGTTTCGTCTCCATGTGGATCGTGGAGCCAGTGCGAGCTGCGCCACACCTCTCTCCTGAGGTGGGGGTCGGGGACGGCTGGACACCGGTGGGCCTGGATGTCGGCGGGGTCGAGGATCATCAGCTCAACCCTGGTTAGAGGAGCCTTGGGCTGGCTCCCATTGCTTCTTCAGTTTGTTTTTATCTCTTCTCCTTCCAACCGGGATGGCTGGAAGGTTTCTTCTCTTGGGGTTTTTATTTTTTTGTCTCTTCTCCCAAGTTGGGTCGATGACCTCTCGTTCCGGCAACGGCCCGGGGATGGTCGATGATCTCCTGATGTGTTTCCCCGGGGCGGGACGCCAGCTTCGAGAAGGCCTTCTCGATGTTGGCTTGGTTCTTCTTCTTTCCGTGAGTGCCTGCTTCTTCTTCTGAGTGTCCGGATTCAAAACTGCACACAAGCTGCTCCAACTGCCGAAAAGCCTTCCAGATATACCTTTCTTCCAGAAAGTTCTGTCTCCCGCCCAAAATCAGGTTAGTCTTTGTTTTACTTTTGGCGGGCTGGGAGCACAGCGGGGTAGTTATTATATTTTAAAATGTTTTAAACGGCCGGTAAAGGCCCAGCTCTGGTCTGGAATTACCTTCATTGTTTTTAATGTCCTGCTGATGTCGTTATCTAGTCTTGGGTGCTGTTCTCATGAATATGAATTTGTCCCCTTTTGTCTGGGTCAACATTTAGATGGCCTCTGTCTCCAGGCCGATCTTGACTGGATCTGCATCTAATCCATATCCATACGTATGGGTCTGGTTTTGTTTTCTCAGAAACGGCTTCCAGAACTTGCTGTGGGTTGAATCCACAAAGCTGTCTGAGGTTGCGCAGGAACCATTTTAAAGTGTCCCAATAAGCTGGTCACATGGTATGGCAGCCATTTTGTATGCCCCTTTTTCTGGGCTTCTTTTAAAACAGTCTTTAAAATCACGGCCTCTTCTGCCATTTGAACCTTATTTATACAAAGTCCAATTTTGCGAATCCTACAAAGTAGTGGGTCAGAGTTGCATGAGGACCAGGCCATGATGGTCCATTTAAAAGAAAACATAGCCGAGTTGGAAAAGCACTCAAAGACGGTAAATGCCCTCATAAGGGAGGACAGAAATGCTTTTGACCAGGCTGCGCAGAATGAGGTGTGCATGCTACACGGGGCATGGTTACTGGGCGAGGACCTCAGTAATCTGGAGGATTTATAACAGGGCGTAATCCCCTCCTGGATTAGCAACAAGCACCTCACAGCTCTCCACCCATTTGAGAATGCATTAAGCCCATGTCAACTCCGGCTAGCCTCCGAAGCCTATCCAGTAGTTAGGATGCCGGTCATGGGTAGGACAGCCCGACCCACGCCGATATACAGGGTTGAGAACATTGGAGTCATTCAAGGGGGTGCACACATTCGTTTCACAGTGGTCCCGCCTTATGTCATTAAGTGGGAGCACGCTATGACAGGTACTGACCTCTCAGGGTGCCGGAGCCGGGGAGCACACATAATCCTGTGTCCCCAGCACTTGAATGCCTATTCGAAACCGCAGTGTGGGTTCAGAGCTGCTGGCGCAAAACCTATAAATTTTACCATGGAGGCAATGGCACAAGGCCATGTTCCCCCGCAGGTAGCATATATAGGAGGTGGGACATATTGTGTCACCACCGGCGCATCCCACTACCAGCATGGACAGCATAGCTGGTGTCTGGTTAGTGACAGCAGTTTCTGTTTTAAACCCGAGGCAGAAGTTCAAGTGACCCAGGAGCGAATTGTCCCCTTTCCTGAATCCTCCACTTTTCACCTCACTGTGAAGGAGAATTTTACGAATTCGCAGAAGTACGTAGTGCACTTCGGCTATGAAATCCCCCCTCTCCCTGAAAACCTTTCCAAAATACTCAAAGCTGTTATAGTTTCGCAGAAACATTTTTACACTCTGGAGCTGAAAACAGTAGAGATAGGGGCTAGGATATTGTATATTGTGATTCCACCCTGGTGGGACATTTTCAATAACATAGCGGTCCCTTCGTGGATCAGACTGGCTTCCCACATTCTCGTGGTTTGCCAGTTAGGGATAGTGTTGTATCAAGTTTGTATTTAATGCAAGGGAAGAGGCCAGTGGTCAGAGTTCCAAACCAGAAGATCTGGAAGGAACATTATGTGAAGATGGAGGGAGATACGCCTGTTTGAGTGTTTTCCTTGTATTCTGTTTAAAGGTTGTTGTTTTTTTCCATTTGTTGTTTTTAATAAAGGTTTTTCTGTTGTTTTTCTGCGACGCTTTTATTAAAGACGTATGTGTACCAAGTGGTGCAGGGGCGTCGGCCCCTTCCGTGCTTGGATGTGTGTAAAAGTCTGTAATTTCTCCTAGGTATGCTTATGTACACTACATTTTCATGGAATGGGAAGTGCATGTGTTGTGGGTGTTGTAGGGGGTGGCGTGTGGTGGTGTTTGGCGCGTACGCCCAGTCAGTTATGCTGCTGACTATGAGCGGTTCGAATCGCTCCCACGCCCCTGGGTTCTAGACACCGGACTTAGGTACAGGCGGCGATACAGAAAAGACTCGAGTAGACAGGTGGTTTGGATGTAAGCAAAACTCAAGATTTTATTAAACAGAAAATTAACACAGTCTTATGAGAAGTCACCAGTATATAAAAATTACAGGCAAATACAAATAATATACTTATACAGGGAATGGGGAACACACGGCACATCGAGGGAAAACAACTATCTTAACAATCCCCTTATCCTTATCCCACCCCCTATACCTAACTAGATTAAGCTATGAGGGGTCAGAATTTATGCTCACCAATCACAAGAGGTCTGCTGGACTCAAAACAGCGGTGGAGTTCGGGGTTCGCTCTTGGTGCTCTCTGGAGCCTGCCGTCATCACGTGGTCTCCGGGTGCTGCAAGGGCGTTGTCCAGGTTCGAGTACCCCAAAGTTAAAGTCTCTGTTTGGGTACTTTACCTTGCAGGGATGATGGTTCCTGATCCTCGGCCGACAGTTTGTGTTTATATGAAGATAGTCGCAGGTTGGCTGAGGCTAAAGGCCCGATGATTCGAAGCCTATCCTCAGTTCGTCTCCTCAGTTGGTCTTCCTCAGTTGGTCTTCCCTCCTCCCCTCATCGCGTCCCGCCTCGCCTGGCCTGAATTGTCCGTGTCCGCCCGATGCAGTGCCTGGGCGATTTCCAGATGGAGTGGGGAAAGGCACGGGCAAAGGCCAGGGGGTAAGCGCGAGATGGGGAAAGAGCAACAGCCATGAGGGCGAGGAGCAGAAGAGCAGAGCAAGCAGAGCAGAGCAGAGAGCGAGCGATTGCTACCCGGGGCCTTCAATTATACACTTTTTGAAAACCCTCATCTGCGCGCCAAATCAGGTTAGTTCTTTGTCTTAATCTTGGCGGGCTATTTTAAACAATGGTAGCAATCTATACTAACTGTTTTTTAGATGGCCGGTAATCGCGTCATCGTGTTATGAATGTTCCTTGATGGGCCTGTCCAGCCTCGATGGCTTCCTTAATCTGTTGCCGATTATTTATGTAAACTGCTTGATGGCCTTAACTATAGGCCTAACTGGATTTAGATTTGTCTCCAGTTTGATCTAATACATAATTCAAAGTCCTGTCTGCTTTCAAAATACAAAGTCTCTCTTCACAGAAACTGCAGCTTTGGTTTCAATTTCTCCACAAGCTGCCTGCTTTGCAGAGTCCAAGTTTTAAAATCTCACAGGTTTTCTACCACGAGGCACGGACGCCATCTTGGGTACCCTTTTTGATTTAAAATGTCCACGCAGAGTCCTTTTTTATTAATAATAACCTTCGGGGAAATGCAGAAATTTTTCAAATCTTACGCTCCCCCCTGTGATACTAAAACTTGCTTGAAGTATCATATTTTTAAGGTGAGCAACATTTTTCTGACCCTCCATAGTCAACCTTCCCCTATAAGTACCTATCTAATATACCCACGACACATGCACTTCCCATTCCGTAAAAATGTAGTGTACATAAGCATACATAGGATAAAATTACAGACTTTACACACACATCCAAGCATGAAGGGGGTCAAACGCCCCTGCACCACTTGGTACACATATCTTTATTAAACCGCATCGCAAAAAAACAACAGAAAAACCTTTATTAAAAATAACAAACACAAAAGAAACAACAATCTTTAATCAAAATACAGGGAAAGACTTAAACCGGCGTAATCTCCCTCCACCTTTACATAATGTTCCTTCCAGATCCAATGGTTTCGGAATTCTGACCACCGACCTTTTCCCTTACACTGAATACAAACTAAATACAACACTATCCCTAACTGGCAAACCACGAGAATGTGAGAAGCCAGTTAATGATAAATCCATTAAGTGGAACAAGGGCTCAAAGAGGCGATATCGTAGAATTAACACGAGTACTTTATTAACAACTGGGAAACACGTTACAGACAGCCTGCATCAGCATCCTGGCATTCCACCTTGTGCTGACCTATACAGGAAGCAAACCTCTGACCTTAACAGGAAGCAAACCTCTGACCTTAGTAGCAGCATTGGCTATAGCACCACCTGGTGGATAACCTTAATCATAACATCCCAGATTACTATATCCCTCCTCCCTTAAGATTTCAGTATGAATTTCTTAACAAACAACCATTCCTGAGGGTCACATAAGGAGTCTCCATTCTTCATGTTCCATACTTGGACGAATCTAACAGTTCAGTATCAATCTCTCTGGTGGCTTGCGAGTTCTTTGTGAATGTCTAAAAGTAAAGTCCCTGCTTGTTTGTGGTGAAGCCACTAGCTGCTCCTGAGCAGTGCTCAGAGTATCTGACTCTGCAACGATGGTTTCCCCTTGACGGATAGATTCCTGTGGAATTATCTCTGTCCCTGGTGGTGGCACCACAGATGCACTTGGATAACTGGGGGCAACCCTGTCTTCAATTATTGCATCTGGAACCTTCATTTCAATTTCCCCTTGTCTGGGAAGTATCTGATCTACATGTCTGCATACTACCCTACCATCTCCCAACATAACCTTGTATGATACTGGACCTGTCATTGAGCCTATGAAGCCAGGAATCCATTTTGGTCCATAACTGAAATTCCTGGTAAGGATCGCATCTCCTTCTCCAAAACTTTGACTCTTTGCTCTTTTGTCATGGTTCTCTTTTTGTTTGTTTTGTCTGTTTTCCATTTTCCTTTTTAGGTCTGGGTGGGCAAGGTCAAGAGTGGAGCGTAGTCTATGACCTAATAACATCTCAGCAGGAGAGAGTCCTGTGGTGGATTGAGGTATTATTCTGTAGCTGAACAGAACCCGTGACACTTTGGCTGCTAAACTCCCTTCTGCACTTTTTTTCATCATCTCCTTAAATGTTTGTACGGCTCTCTCCACAAGTCCATTTGAGGACGGATGATATGGAGCTGAGGTCACCTGCACTATGCCATTTTTTCTCAAGAACTCTTTTGTCTGTGTACTCACAAAAGAAGTGGCATTGTCACTCACCGCGATCTCTGGTAGCCCTTGATTACTGAAGCTCCAATGCAGGCAGCCTATAGTAGTAGTGGTGGAAGCATAATTTACAGGATAAACATCCATCCATTTGGAATGTGCATCAATGATTATGAGGAACATCTTCCCCATGAATGGACCCGCATAATCTAAGTGCAATCTTCTCCATGGTTTATCCGGCCACTCCCAGTGGTGGAGAGGAGCCGCTGCTGGTGCCTTCCGGTGTTCCTGACAAGTGCTGCATGTCTTGACTAGATTTTCTATCTCCTCATCTAGCTTTGGCCACCACAAGTGACTCCTAGCCAAGGCTTTCATATGCAAGACCCCAGGATGACACTGATGTAGTTGCTCTAGGATAGACTGTCGTGCTGGCTGTGGAATAATCACTCGTGCTCCCCACAACACGCAACCATCCTGCACACTCAGCTCTGTTTTCCTGACACTGTAGGGTGTGAAGTCAGCCCCTTCTGGATGCTGTGGCCATCCCCTCACCACGTATTCTCAAACTCTAGATAGTATTGGATCTTTACCTGTCCATGTTCTTACTTGCTCTGCAGTCACAAGTGCTGTGTCAGTGTCCTCCAACATCAAAACTCTCTCCTCTGGAGCTTCATGGATAGGTGTGCCTGGCAGTGGAAGACAGCTCAAGGCATCTGCATTCCCATGGTACTTGCCCGCCTTGTAGACGATGACATACTCATATGCCCTCAACGTCACTGCCCACCTCTGGATCCGGGGTGACACCATCTGTGGAACTGCTTTCATTTTGTTGAAAAGAGAGAGAAGAGGTTTATGATCGGTGCATATGGTGAACTTCCTGCCATTTATGTACTTGTGGAACCTCTGTAACCCAAACATTACTGCTAACCCCTCTTTGTCTAACTGGGAATAGTTTTTTCCGCTGGTGTTAAAGTTCGGGACATAAACCCTATTGGTCTTTCAGTTCCATCTTCCATGCACTGTGAAAGAACTGCCCCCACCCCATAAGGTGAAGCATCACAAGAGAGAATGATGTCTTTCTCTGCATTGTAGTGAACCAGCACATCTGACGACAGCATCAGTTTCTTGAACTGTTCAAATGAAACCCTCTGCTCCTCTCCCCACTGCCACTGTGTCTCCTTGCACAGTAGTTTGTGAAGGGGTGCTAACACAGTTGACAAGTTTGGTAAAAACCTGTTATAATAGTTCAGCAGTCCCAGGTAAGCTTTTAACTCAGCCACATTTTAGGAGCAAGGGCGTCCTGCAGTGCTTGTACCTTCTCCTCGAGTGGATGGAGCCCGGTGGCGTCCACTCTGTGTCCCAGGAACACTGGCTCATTCCCCAGGAAAGTGCACTTACTCCTCTTGAGCCAGAACCCTGCCCTCTCCAATCTCTGTAGTACCTCTCTCAGAGTGCTCAGATGCTCCTGTCGGTTCTTCCCATCACCAGAATGTCATCCAGATAGATGGAAATCCCTTGCAGTACACCTTCGATTGTCCTCTGGAAGATAGCTGGACTAGATGAGACACCAAACAGTAAGCGGTTATATGTAAACAAGCCCTTGTGTGTATTTATGGTGACATACTTCTTTGATTCGTCATCCAGTGTAATCTGCAAGTAGGCATGACTCATATCCAACTTTGTGAATTTCTTTCCTCCAGCTAGGTTTGCAAAGAGATCCTCTGTTTTGGCAATTGGATACTGCTCTAGTTTGGACACCCGATTGACTGTCAATTTATAGTCTCCACAGAGGCTTACTGAATTGTCCAGTTTTTAAACAGGTACTATGGGAGCTGCCCATTCTGAACATTTCACTGGCTCCAGTATATTCTCTCTCAATAGACGGTCAAGCTCAGCCTCTACCTTTGGCTTCATGGCATAAGGCACAGGTCGTTGTTTAAAAAACCTTGGCGGTGCCTCCTTGTCTACATAAATCTTAGCTGGGGTGCCATTAAATGTGCCAAGTTCCTCCTTGAACACATTCTCATCTTCACTCAACACTTGATGTACTGCTCCCCAGTCTAATTTAAATTATTTTATCCAGCCCCGACCTAACACGCTTGGTCCGGTACCCGATACTATAACTACAGGTAGCTGTTCCACTGTGTCCCTGTGTTGCACAGTTACATTAGCTGTACCTAATGTCACTACTCGTTCACCTGTATATGTTTTAAGATGCAGGGAGCAAGGCTTTACCTCGGGAACTTTTGCACGGTTCCACAATTTTGAGTACTCTGCCTTGTTCATTATGGTCACGCCGCACCCTGTGTCCACTTCAAAGTTCACCTTAGAGTCACTAACTGTCAGTTGCAATGTGATAGGAGCCACTTTTGGAATGTTCTCTAAAATGCCATACATTATGAACATGTCCTCTTCTTCCTCAGCTTCCCCGCTGATGTGGTGTGCTCCATGTTTTTTCACTTCTCTCCCTTGGTTTTGTTGTCCTCCCCCTTTTGGTTTGGATGCTTCCACGGGTGATTTTGCCCTGCAAGCTTGTTTTATGTGTCCTTCTTTCCCACACTTGTAGCACTTTTCCTCCAGAAACCGGCATTCACTTGCCAGGTGATCGCCCTTGCATCTATAACATGCCTTCACATGCTCACGTTGTGGTTTCTGATGCATGTTCAACTTGTGCACAACAACCTGACCTGCAACTTGCATAGCATTAGCCCTGTCTGAACCCTGTATTTCTTTTACATCTTGGTTCGCTGTCTCTATGGCTTGAGGAAGTTCCAATGCTTTTTCATAAGTAAGCCCAGTCTCGGATAATAATCTACGCTGCATTTGGTTGTCCATAATTCTGCAAACTAGCCTATCTCGCAGCATTTCCTTCAGGTTGTTCCCATAATTGCAATCTTGTGCTAATTTACGCAACACCGTTACATAGTCCATTACACTCTCTTCCTCTTTCCTGTTCCTTGAATTAAACTTGAACCGCTGTACAATCTCACTAGGCTTAGGGTTGAAATGTTCTTTTAGCAAAGCCACTAATTCAACAAATGATTTGTCTCCAGGCTTTTCAGGACTGAGCAGATTTTTCATCATACTGTAGGTTTGGCTTCCCACTGAACTAAGCAGAATGGCTTTCCATTTTCCGGCATCATTTATTTCATTCGCTTCGAAAAAATAACCCAACACTTCACAGTATTCTTCCCAGGTTTGTGCTTGAATATCAAAAGCGGAAACCATTCCTACCATGGCAGCCAAGCTCTATTCCAGCTTGTAGCTAACTTTAGCTCATGATTTTGTTGTTTAAACGTCCCGGCAGACTTATCTTCTTTATGCAGGGTCCTTAAGTTGCCTCGTCGCCAAATGTGATAAATCCATTAAGTGGAACAAGGACTCAAAGAGGTGATATCGTAGAATTAACATGAGTACTTTATTAACAACTGGGAAACACATTACAGACAGCCTGCTTCAGCATCCTGGCATTCCACCTTGTGCTGACCTATACAGGAAGCAAACCTCTGACCTTAACAGGAAGCAAACCTCTGACCTTAGTAGCAGCATTGGCTACAGCACCACCTGGTGGATAACCTTAATCATAACATCCCAGATTACTATACTGATCCACAAAGGGACCTCTATGTTATTGAAAATGTCCCACCAGGGTGGAATCACAATATCCAATACCTTAGTCCCTATCTCTACTGTTTTATGTTCTAGAGTGTAAAAATGTTTCTGCGAAACTATAACGGCTTTGAGTATTTTGGTAAGGTGTTCAGGGAGAGGGGGAATTTCATAGCCAAAGTGCGCTACGTACTTTTGCGAATTTGTAAAATTCGCCTTCACAGTGAGGTGAACAGTGGAGGGTTCAGGAATGGGGACAATTTGCTCCTGGGCCACTTGAACTTCTGCCTTGGGTTTAAAACAGAAACTGCTGCCACTAACCGGACACCAGCTATGCTGTCCATGCTGGTAGTGGGATGCGCCGGTGGTGACACAATATGTCCCACCTCCTATATATGCTACCTGCGGGGGAACATGGCCTTGTGCCATTGCCTCCATGGTACAATTCATAGGTTTCACGCCAGCAGCTCTGAACCCACACTGCGGTTTTGAATAGGCATTCAAGTGCAGGGGACGCAGGATTATGTGTGCTCCCCGGCTCCGGCACCCTGAGAGGTCAGTACCTGTCATAGCGTGCTCCCACTTAATGACATAAGGCGGGACCACTGTGAAACGAATGTGTGCACCCCTTTGAATGACTCCAATGTTCTCAGCCCTGTATACCGGCGCAGGTCGGGCTGTCCTACCCATGACCGGCCTCCTAACTACTACTCCCATGATTGTGTGGTTGGACCGCTCACAATCCACGGGGACTGGATAGGCTTCGGAGGCTAGCCGGATTTGGCATGGGCTGAATGCATTCTCAAAAGGGTGGAGGGCTGCAAGGTGCTTGTTGCTAATCCAGGAGGGGACTAAACCCTGTTTTAAAGCCTTCAGATTACTGCGGCCCTTGCCCAGTAACCACGCCCCGTATAGCACGCACACCTCATTCTGCGCAGCCTGGTCAGAAGCATTTCTGTCCTCCCTTATGAGAGCATTTACCGTCTTTGCGTGCTTTTCCAACTCGGCTATGATCTCCTTTAAATGGACCATCATGGTCTGGTCCTCATGCAACTCCGAGCCCACTACCTTGTTCTCCTCCAGCAATATTTTCTTTAACTGTGTTTTTTAAACCGTTTATCTGGGTCTGCTGCTCTATGCCATCCAAGCTGTTGATGACAGAGGTCCCAGTATTAAACGCAGTAAAAACATCATTCCATACTCCCCTTCTATGCCTCCCTGCATTACCCAAAAATTCTCGGTGTGTGGTGTACTGTTCGGTCTTGTCCACGTGGGCAAAGTTGAAATCGTAAAACTTCTTGAACATGTCCTTTAATAGGGCCTGGTATAGCTGCTCTGTTTCTTTGGGGCACCACTCCGGTAAATGTACCTCGGTGAGATTTAAAATCATAGAGGCTACAGCGTAGTGTACCCCCTGGTACAGCATCTGATCGGTTGGGACTAGTACCAACCCATTCCCTGGTTCCTTGGTGGCGGTGGGGCAACCTTCCCTCTATAACCTTGCCGCCTGCGCCGTGGGCAGGTGCTTACGGGGGCGGGTTACCAGTTTAGTGGCGTTGACTGGGATCGGGGAGAATGGGACTGCACACACCGTCCGGCTGGCATCCCACCTCATCCCCTTCCCGGTGTCGTGCCACTGCCGGTGGAAAACAATGGATATGTCTGCAGGGCAGACCTTCTCTGACCCCCACATACAGATATAAATCCCTTGATCCGGTTCCCACCACTTGTCCCAACACACGCTCAATCCTCCATGAGTCCTTGTAATCGTCCGGTGGGTGTTGTTGCCTAACCGTTCCCACTCGACTTCGGGGTTCCTCATGTCCTTGCTCATTTTCTGAGGCACCACCACCTATCCAGAGGAATGTGTCCTTTACGCGTCAAACATATTCGCTTTTGAACGGTGATGCTCACCCTCGTGGTAACGACTCGTACCCTGGGGCACAGGAGGGAGGCTTCCCCGTACGTGAATCCAGTTTGGCTGGAGTACTGAGATGAATTAGACCCCAGCCATCCTGGCCACCTTCCCTCATGGACGTAAACGGCGGTTTCTTCCGCATCCCGTTCACCGCTCCCATTGATCGCTAGGGGTGCTCTGTCTCCCGAACACACGTAGGTGTGGGAGTCTTGGACATCGCCCCGTCTCGCTGCGCTCATTCCAATCAGGGCGAATAGGATCACGATCCCTTCCATCACGAAAGACCTTCTGCAAAAAGATGTAAATACATGCAGCCAGGTCCCCAAGAGATTCTCTGGCTTGGTGAAGCATGGTCGGGTATAAACTAAAACTATATACATCCGCTGCCCGTCTCCGGGCGGCCAGGCTAATCCCTGGTTGGACTGCGGCTCACCGCTACCCCCAGCGTGACCGCACCGTCCTTCACTGTTGGTCCCTCGCAGCTCATGGCTGCTGGCTGAGGACATTTGTCCTTGGACCTCTCCCTGACTCGAGGGGCGGCCCTTGGTAACTGGAGGGCTGGTGACCATGGCTTTCTCGGCAGGGGCATCCGTGGGGACCTTTTGGGGCCTTGACGGGTGGGGCTTTCCTGGCCGATGGGCCTGATGCACTATCAATTGCTACAAAAGACTGGAGATTGAGTAAGTAATAAACAGGCTTTTATTACCAAAGAACAGAGCATGCCTCTTGGGGTTGCCTGGTATCCAAAAGGGCCGGAGGCTTCTGAGCAGCGACCTTTATACCCAGCCATGAGGGTGGAGCCAGGGGCGGAGTCAGCTGAGGCATGCACAGACAAGTACAACAATACTAACAACAGTGGTTTACCACATTCACCCCTTGTTTAGAATTGAGTCCGGCGGGGTGAAGTGCACTAAAAATTCGTGTACTGAAGTCTATCAGGAGGCCTTGTAAGCCGTCCTGAGCGTCGCAGCAGCGGCGGTGATGGTGCAGCATCCAACGGTGAACCCGGTGTCTCGTTCAGAGGAGGTGTAGCAGGTGGCGGACCCTGGGGCTGCTGCATGCCGTCTACAGGGGTCAGAGCATGGGTAATGGGAGGTAGCGATGGTGGTCTCTCAGAGGCACCCGAAGGTGCGAGGTCTCGTGCGGGGACTGTGTCCTGGGGGTAGGCAGGAGTAGCGGTGGGTGGCGAAGAGGGTGTTTCAGGAGCACCTGCAGGTGCGAGGTCTCGAATGGAGACTGTGTCCTCCCGCCCGTCCGGGTACACCACGTAAGCATACTGCGGGTTGGCGTGGAGGAGGCTCACCCTCTCGACCAGGGGGTCCGCCTTATGGGTCCTCACGTGCTTCCGCAGTAGGACGGGACCTGGAGAAGTCAGCCATGTTGGTAGCGAAATCCCCGACGTGGACTTCCTGGGGAAGGAGAACATTCTCTCGTGAGGAGTGGCATTGGTGGGTGTACAGAGCAGCGACCGAATGGAATGGAGCGCCGCAGGGAGGACCTCCTGCCAGCGGGAGGTCGGAAGGCCCTTAGATTTTAAGTTTAAAAGGACTGCCTTCCAGACTGTCGCATTCTCCCTTTCCACCTGGCCGTTACCCCGGGGGTTGTAGCTGGTGGTCCTGCTTGTAGCAATGCCTCTCGCGAGCAGGTACTGCCGAAGTTCGTCGCTCATAAAAGATGAGCCCCTGTCGCTATGGATATAGCTAGGGAAACCGAACAAGGCGAAGAGGTCATTCAGACATTTAATGACCGTGGTACTGGTCATGTCCGAGCAAGGGATGGCAAACGGGAAACGGGAGTACTCATCAATTATATTGAGGAAGTACACATTGCGGTCAGAGGAGGGGAGGGGCCCTTTAAAATCGATGCTCAGCCGCTCGAAGGGGCGCGTGGCTTTGATCAGGCTCGCTCTGTCTGGCCTATAAAAATGCGGCTTGCACTCGGCACAGATCTGGCAGTTCCTGGTCATGGTCCTGACCTCCTCGATGGAGTAGGGCAGGTTACGGGATTTGATAAAATGGAAGAACCTGGTGACCCCCGGGTGGCAGAGGTCATTGTGGAGGGTCTGTAGCCTATCAACCTGCGCGTTGGCGCACGTACCACGTGATAGGGCATCTGGGGGCTCATTGAGTTTCCCGGGCCGGTACAAGATATCGTAATTGTAGGTGGAGAGTTCGATTCTCCACCTTAAGATCTTGTCATTCTTGATTTTGCCCCGCTGCTTATTATGAAACATAAAAGCCACTGAACGCTGGTCAGTGAGCAGGGTAAATCGTTTTCTGGCCAGGTAATGCCGCCAATGTCGCACGGCTTCCACAATGGCCTGGGCCTCCTTTTCGACAGAGGAGTGTCGAATCTCGGGGCCCTGGAGGGTCCTTGAGAAAAAGGCCACGGGTCTCCCCGCCTGGTTAAGGGTTGCAGCTAGGGCAAAGTCGGATGCGTCGCTCTCCACTTGAAAAGGAAGGGACTCATCCACAGCGTGCATTGTGGCCTTCGCAATGTCTCCTTTTATGAGAGTGAAGGCTGCACAGGCCTCTGCTGTCAGGGGGAAGGAGGCGGACTTGATGAGGGGTCGGGCTTTATCCGCATAGTTGGGCACCCACTGCGCATAGTAAGAGAAAAACCCCAGGCATCTCTTCAGTGCTTTCTGGCAGTGGGGGAGGGGGAGCTCCATAAGGGGGCGCATTCTATCGGGGTCTGGGCCGATGACTCCGTTCTCCACTACGCAGCCAAGAATAGCAAGGCGCGTAGTACGAAACATACATTTGTCTTTGTTGTATGTGAGATTCAGCCGCTGGGCCGTCCGGAGGAATTTCTCTAGATTAACGTCGTGGTCCTGCTGGTCGTGGCCGCAGATGGTGACGTTGTCTAGATATGGGAAAGTGGCCTGGAGCGCGTTCTGGTCAACCATCCGGTCCATCTCCCGTTGGAAGACAGAAACTCCGTTGGTGACGCCGAAGGGAACTCTGAGAAAGTGATAGAGCCGACCGTCAGCTTCAAAAGCTGTGTACTGGCGGTCCTCAGCCCTGATGGGGAGCTGGTGGTATGCCGACTTCAGATCAATCGTCGAGAACACCCGGTATTGTGCTATCTGATTGACCATGTCAGATATGCGGGGGAGTGGATATGCATCCAGCTGGGTGTAGCGGTTGATCGTCTGGCTGTAGTCAATAACTAGGCGCTGTTTGCCGCCAGCCTTCACCACCACCACTTGTGCTCGCCATGGGCTATTGCTGCTCTCGATAATCCCTTCCTTCAGGAGTCTCGCTACCTCGGATTTAATGAAACCCCTATCCCCGGCACTGTAACGCCTACTTTTGGTAGCGATGGGCTTACAGTCGCGGGTGAGGTTAGCGAACAAGGAGGGGGGGGAGACTTTAAGGGTGGAGAGGCTGCAAATGGCGCGCGGCGGGCGATTTAAAAACTGCTGGCTGCAGACTGTGAGAGGGGGGAGGGGTCCACCATACGCTAAAGTGACACTCTTAAGGTGGCACTGAAAATCCAACCCCAGTAGGACGGCAGCGCAGAGATGGGGCAGGACCAGAAGTTTAAAATTTTTGTATTCAGTACCCCGCACTGAAAGAGTCACCATACAGTAGCCACCGACGTCCGCTGACTGGGCTTTGGAAGCCATAGAGATGCGATGACGCGTCAGCAGGACCGGGAGAGAGTAACTGCGCACCGTGTCGGGGTGTATAAAACTCTCCGTGCTCCCGCTGTCAAAAAGGCAGGTAGTGGCGCGGCCGTTTACCGTAATGTCCATCATGGACCTGGACAGTTGATGCGGGAGAGATTGATCCAGCGTCACGGAAGCCAGCGTATGTTCAAGCGTGTCGATGCGGTCGTCCGATGAGGCGGTGGTGGAGTCCGGGTCCCCCGTAACCAAAGTCGGAGGCGTCCAAGATGGCGGACAAAATGGCGGCGCCCACGGTCCCCACGCGGCTGGGGGAGCCCAAGATGGCGGACAAGATGGCTGCGCCCACGGTTCGCACGCAGCGCTGCTGGCGTTAGCGGTCTTCCCTTTGCAGGCGCTAACGTAGTGACCTTTCTTCCCGCAGCCGGAGCAGGTAGCATTCTTCGCGGGGCAGCGTGCTCTAGGGTGTTTAGCTTGGCCACAAAAATAGCATTTTTGTGCCTTGGACATCGCTGCAGCAGTTGGAGGTGGCGGTCCCATGGCCCAAGATTGCGGCGTCCACGGCGCGGGGCAATGAGGGGAGAAAGCGTCCATATTTCTGTGGGCCGCGTCGAGCGAGAGCGCGAGGGACACTGCCTTTGTCAGGTCTATTTCACCCTTCTCCAGCAGGCTCTGCCGGGAGTAGTCGGACCTTAGACCCGCAACGAAAGCGTCTCGTATCAGTCCCTCCGCATGTGCCGCGGCCGATACTTCCTTGCAGTCGCAGCCGCGTCCGAGTACCCGCAGTGCCCGTAGGAAGGCTTCCACCGATTCCCCGGGCTGCTGTCTGCGAGATCTTAAAAGGTGCCTGGCATAGACCGTGTTAACCGGGCGTGCATACTGCCCTTTCAGTAGGTCGATAGCCGCCGCGTAGGTCGTCGCATCTTGGATTAAAGTATAGACTTGGTGGCTCACCTTCGAGGCCAGGATTTTCAGTTTATTTTCATCAAGAGTCACGGTCGAGACTTCCAGATACGCCTCAAAGCAACGCAGCCATTGTGCGAATTTAGTCGACGAACCCGCTTCTTGGGGGTCTAGGTCCAGGCATGTTGGTCTGAGGGCTCGCAGCAGCGCCTGCTGCTCAGCGTTTTGCGCCATCGGTTGATCAGCATCCGCAGCCAACATTTAACTTTGGTAATAAAATTGATGCACTATCAATTGCTACAAAAGACTGGAGATTGAGTAAGTAATAAACAGGCTTTTATTACCAAAGAACAGAGCATGCCTCTTGGGGTTGCCTGGTATCCAAAAGGGCCGGAGGCTTCTGAGCAGCGACCTTTATACCCAGCCATGAGGGTGGAGCCAGGGGCGGAGTCAGCTGAGGCATGCACAGACAAGTACAACAATACTAACAACAGTGGTTTACCACAGGGCCTTTTACCCAAACCGCTGCTCCCCCAGGCTTGACCTCTCCCGAACCTGGGCTGGGGGCAGGTAATTCTTCGCAACCTGACGCTGCGAGCTGAGAGTCTCCGCACCCAGGTCCCATAGCTGTGGAGGGATTTTCGACCTCAGGTTCCTCCCTCTCTACACCTGGGTTAGGGGCGGGGTTTTTTCCCTCAGGTCCCTCCCCCTCATCTGGATCCCAGAAGAGTGGGGGAGTATCCCAATCGATGGGCGGGATGGTCCCTCCCTTCAAGCAAGCCACAGCGCCTGCCTGTGAAGTCTGTGAACTCGCTCCTGCCGCAGGCTGAGGATCTTTATCCTCAGACCTTACCCCAACTGGCTGCTTTCCCCTTTCAGTTGTAAACTGCTTACACTGGTTGATATGGAACCATTTTGTACGCCGGGGCATCTTCATGTCGTATACCATGGGGCTGGCGTTATCTACAATACTGTAGGGCCCCATGTACAATGGTTCCAAACTACCTACTCAGGCATAATTTCTTACCATAACCTGATCTCCTACCTCCCACTCGTGGTGCTTTCTCGGTTCGAGCAGCAATCGGTTACTCCGATGCTGCCTTCCCATGTTCCCAGCCGTCTGCTCATGGACCTGCTTCAGGTGCTCAAAGAGGATTCGGGCAAACCTGTCCTGGTTTACCTCTCTGAGTTGACCCTCCGTGAGCGCTGGGGCTAGTACATGGGTGGGGGCCCGCATAACCCTGCCAGTCATTAGCTCGTACGGGGAGTACCCCGTGCTTTTAGACTGGCTGGCCCAGATCCCCATCAAAACCAACGGTAGGACCTCAGCCCATTTGTGGGGCGAGTCCACCGTTTCATTTCTTTGAAGGTCCGATTCATGCGTTCTACAATCCCCGATAACTCGGGGTTGTGAGCCACGTGCCATTTCCCCTCGATGCCTAGCAGCATCAGGGTGTTCTGCATCACCTGTCTGGTGAAGTGACTCGCTTGGTTGGACTCCACAAACTGTGGTAGTCCCCACCTTGAGAACACTGCCTGGACTAGGATCCTGGCAGTACCCAAAGCTGTGGCAGTTCTGCAGGGAAAGGCCTCTACCCGCTTTGTAAACACGTCCACCAGGACTAGGCAGTACTTAAAGCCTCCCTGGGCGGTGGGCAGGGGCCTGATGTAGTCGACCTGTATCGACTGCCATGGTCCATCTACCCTCCTGATGTGTCCCATAGGGACCTTCCTTTTGTGGGGGTCAGGGTTGTTCGCAGCGCACTCAAGACAGCCTGCACAGAACTCGCGGACATCGTCCCTGAGTCCCGGCCACCATCCCGCCTGTTCCACCCATTGCCAGGTGGTCTCAGGCCCGGGGTGTCCCGCTCCTGGCCCCTCATGGGCCAGTTGAAGGAATTACCTCCGGTGCTGCTGCGGCACAACCCACTGTTCCCCCCGGTACAGCATGCCCTCTTTAACGGAGAGGGTCGCTGTGCCGTACGGACCTTCTACTCCTTTTCCCTCAGCAATAGCGCTGAGGACTGCTTTGAGGATGGGGTCTTGGGCTTGGACCGTCTTAAGGTCCGGGGCTAACGCTAACCCCTACACTCCCTTGGGTCCCGTCCCTACCTCTGACCCATCCCTACTGTTAAGTCTGTGTGTCCCAGTTATGCTTATTATAAGTCACTGGACACAGACCACAAGAATAACTTTAACATGTCTTTACTATTCGGAGGTCAAGGCTGAACTGCCCAGTAAATCACTACACAACGCTTATATACCGGTGTGGTCACCACCGGTACTACAGTATACAGCAGCCAAGAGAAAGTAGTACATCTCTTAAGGTAGTTCTCTTAAGGTGGAACAGGTTACATACACCACAATCCTCCCTTTTTAGCTTAACAGTTATATCCCCATTTAACATAACATAATAACATATAGATATATATATATATATACAACTTCATGCAAAACAGTTCAAAGATTCAGTCTCTGAGGAGGCCTCCTGATTCGAGTTGGATAACGCCTTTCAGGGGTCTCTGATTCTTGTTGCTGGGGTGACTCATCTAATTGATCTCTTATGGATTGGACATCATCATCAGGTACATTCACTTCTGAGGTAGATGCTTCAGGTTCACTAACTTCTTCCACGGTTGTCTCTGCCGTAACCCTGGGTTCGACCCTTGTTCTCGATTCTACCAGTTGGTCAGCATGACGCCGTATTACATTTTCACCAATATCTACCGTGTACATCAGGGGTCCTTTTCTGGCCCAAATTGTTCCAGATTGCCATTTCTCGTTTTTATAGTCCCGGGCTAACACTGGTTGTCCTATTTCGAAACTCCGAGTGGTCTTGTTATTTATATGCTGGAACTGTTTGTTTTCAACTTCCCTCCGCACATTTGGTTTTAACAAGTCCAACCTGGACCGCAACCTCCTGTTATAGAACATCATGGCAGGACTTTGGTTTGTCACTACATGAGTGGCGTTTCGATATGCCAGTAGGAATTTGTCCACCTTGTGTTGTAGTGGAATCTGATCTTCGCTCATGGCCTTTATTGCTTTTTCGAACATTTGTACAAATCTCTCGGCCAACCCGTTTGTAGCCGGATGATATGGGGCAGAGGTATAATGTTTCACCCCATTCTTCTTCATGAATTTCTGGAATTCTTCTGACATGAACTGTGGTCCGTTGTCTGAACATATTTGTTCTGGCAATCCATTTCTTGCAAATATCGTTCTTAGCACCGTGATCATCTTTTCCGAGGTAGTGGTAGTCATCTTAATCACTTCTGGCCATTTAGAATGTGCGTCCACCGCAATTAAAAACATAGAGTCCATGAATGGACCAGCAAAGTCAATATGTACACGTTGCCATGGGGTTGAAGGCCATTCCCATGGATGCAGCGGTGCAATCGGAGGTGCATTTTGCACTTTTTGGCACCCTGAGCAGCTTTTCGTCAGATCTACTATGTGTTGGTCGATACCCGGCCACCACACATAAGCCCTAGCAAGGCTTTTCATCTTGACTCCCCCCAGATGACCTTCATGTAGTTCCTTTAGAACTCTCTCTCTTAACTTAGGAGGAATAATCACCCTTGTTCCATACATCAATGTTCCTTGACAGGCGGACAGCTGTTCTCGTCTTGCTGAGAATGCCGGTAACAGTGGATCACCATGTGCTGGCCATCCCTTCACTGTCACTTCGTAGACCCGGGACAGTGTCGGGTCGTTCCTGGTTTCTCTTTCAATACTTGCATTGGTGACTGGTAAACATTCGATGATGGTCGAGTGAAATAACTCAACAGGGTCAACCGTCGGTGCCTCCTCCTCTGTAGGTAGTGGCAGGCGCGACAGCCCATCAGCATTACCATGCTGCTTTGTACCTTTGAATTCGATCTGATATTGATGTGCCCCTAGGAAAAGGGACCATCTCTGGAGTCTCTGTGCTGTCATCACCGAAGCACCCTTCTTAGGGTTAAAAATGGATACCAACGGCTGGTGGTCTGTCAGAAGCGTAAACTTTTGACCCTGCAGGTAATGATTAAACTTCTTTACTCCCCACACAAGGCTGAGAGCCTCCCTATCTATCTGAGCATAGTTGCGCTCAGCGGAGGTCAATGATCTGGATGCGAACGCAACTGGCCTCTCCAGGCCATTTGGCAACTTGTGTGAGAGTACTGCCCCAATACCATATGGAGAAGCATCACAAGCCAAACGAATAGGCAGCGTTGGGTTGAAGTGAGCCAACACTTCCTCTGAGGTGATCAATGCCTTGCTTTTGCGAAAGGCCCTCTTACAGTCCTCGCTCCACTTCCATGGTACTCCCTTCTGCAAAAGAGCGTTCAGCGGGTGCAGCACCGTGGATAAATTTGGCAGAAACTTATGGTAATAGTTAATCAACCCTAGGAACGACCTCAACTAGGATACATTATCCGGAGCGGGAGCCTTCACAACAGCTTCGATCTTGTCAGGAGACTTATGAAGCCCCTCCTGGTCAATGACATGACCACAGTACGAGATCCGCTTCTGAAAGAACTCACATTTCTGGCGATTAACTCAAAGTCCATATTCTTTCAATCTGGTGAGCACCAGTTCCAAATTTGCAAGGTGTTCCTTGTCATCATCTCCTGTAATCAGAATATCGTCCAGGTAACATTGTGTGCCTGGAATTCCCTGTAATACCTGCTCCATGGCCCTCTGCCAAATTGCTGGAGCCGATGCCACTCCAAAAACCAGTCTATTATACCGGTACAAGCCTCTATGCGTGTTGATCGTGAGATACTGGCGTGACTCTTCCTCAACTTCCATCTGTAAGTACGCCTGCGCCAGGTCTATCTTGGTGAAGTGTTTCCCGCCAGACAACGAAGCGAAGATATCCTCAATCCGCGGAAGCGGATACTGCACCGTGTGAAGCACCGGATTAACAGTGATCTTGAAATCTCCACAGATGCGAACCTTCCCGGTTCCCCTGGCTTGTTGCTCGATGAACGCTTCATGACGGGAACAATCGGCGTGGCCCACTCACTCCAGTCTACCTTAGACAGTACTCCTGAACATTCTAGCCCTTCCAGCTCAGCTTCCACAGCAGGTCGTATCGCATAAGGTACCGGTCTGGCTTTGAAAAATTTCGGGTTTGCATGTTCTTCAACCTTGATGTTTGCCGTAATTCCTCTCAGTGTTCCCAGTCCCTGTTGGAACACCTCTTTAGCATCGTCCAATATTCTGGACAATCGTTTAGGTTTGACATCTTTTTTACCGGAATCTACCGTTCGTGCTTTTAAGGAATGCCAGTCCATATTTATTTTCTTAATCCACTCCCGTCCCAGTAGTGGTGGACCTCCCTCAGGTAGCACATATAAGTCCATTCCTCGGCTTTCTTTGCCCTTGTGGACCACCTTTACCTCTATCTTCCCGATGGGGTATACTCTTTGCCCCGTGTATGTTTTCAATACAATCTCCGTATCCCGTAGGGGAATATGTGGGAATAACCTTTTGTAATCTTGCTTATTCATGACCATCAATGCCAATCCAGTGTCCAATTCCATCTTCACTTGGACTCCTGCTATCTGAAGTGTGACCCAGATTGTTTGGAGATCTGTTTCATTACCAACATTGTGTACTCTTAGACTACCCAGTTCATTACTGCTGGAGTCTGAATTTGACTTCTGTTCGTTCGAACTGTTCTCTGTCACCTTGTGTACCTTTCTGTACTTTTCCTGCGGTGACTTTTTGTTGCTGGTCTTCTTTCCTGACCGGCATACTTTAGCTATGTGACCAAGCCTGCCACATTTTCTGCATTCCTGATTTTTGAACCAGCACTGGTTCTGATCGTGCGTTGTCTTTCCACAACGATAACATTTTACTGTACCCAAGGCCATTTGATTGGTGCTGAGTTCCGGTGACTGTAGCTGCATTTCCGCAGTGCCTCTCGCTGCGGCTTCGTGCGATGCTGCAATAGTGATAGCTTTATCAAGCGTAAGATCATTCTCCTCAAGCAGTCGCTTTTGTGTTCCTTCTTTTAACAATCCACACACAAATTTATCTCTCAGCGCATCTGCTAGTCCTGTTCCAAACTGACAGTACTTTGATAGCTTACGCAGTTCAATTAAAAATTCAGCGTTGCTTTCGTCTTTCAGCTGCGTTCTTCTGTAAAATTTAAATCGTTCCGCTATCATCAGCGGCGTGGGGTTTAAATGATTTTTCAGGACAGTAACAATATTCGCGAAAGTCTGATCCGCCGGTTTATCTGGTGATAGAAGGTGCTTCAATAGCCCGTATGTCTTCGCACCTATTGAGCTTAATAAGGTTAGTGCTTTCTCATCATCTGGCACCTTATTTGCTTTACAATAAGCTTCCATGCGTTCTACATACGTGGTCCAATCTTCGATATCGCTATCAAAGGTATTAATGTTCCCATGTTTAGGCATCCTTGCAAGTTTTTAAATTTTTCTGTTTCTCAAAATGGCAGCTTCCAGCGCTTGTCTTCTTCCCCCGCCTACTAAAATGGCGGCTTCCCGCGCTTGGCGGTCTTTCCCGCGCTCGTCTTCTTCCCCCGCCGACTACAATGGCGGATTACCGCGTTTGCCTTCTTCCCCCGCTGGCTGCAATGGCGATTGCCGTGCTGCTGCTGTTCTCGCCTCCCCAGCGGTTCTCAATTCCCCGACGCTGCTTTTACTCCCCCGCGGTTCCCGTGGGCATTCACGCTTCCCCTGCTGTTGCGCCTCTCAGCCCCGCATGCAGCCCGGTCCTTTACACCGGCTGCGTTTGAGTTCTCCGCGGCTCTCGTGCCTTAAGCTGCCCCAGTCGCTGCGCCTCTTGGCCTCGATTGCAGCCCGGCCCTTTTCACCGGCCGTGGTCGAGTTCTCCGCCCTTTTTCCTCCGTTTTCCCTCCCCCACTCCACAGTCAACGCGGCCGACTTTCTGCTTGTGTCGCTGATCGGCTTACCCACCACCGTGGTAGAAGGGATGATCACTGCCTGTCGCTGATGGAGGGATTCGTGGTCAGAATTTTTCTTTTTAACCCGGGTTCTCGATGCCTCCCGTGCGATGGTGCTCAGCAGGATGATGAGGGTGGATGCCTCTTCTCGACGCCCATTCTGAGGACGAAGCTGCCTTGGATGTAAAACTGCCGCAGGGTAAGATCGGACTCGTCGCCACTGTTAAGTCCGTGTGTCCCAGTTATGCTTATTATAAATCACTGGACACAGACCACAAGAATAACTTTAACAGGTCTTTACTATTCGGAGGTCAGGGCTGAACTGCCCAGTAAATCACTACACAACGCTTATATACCGGTGTGGTCACCACCGGTACTACAGTATACAGCAGCCAAGAGAAAGTAGTACATCTCTTAAGGTAGTTCTCTTAAGGTGGAACAGGTTACATACACCACACCTACCTCATGGGTCTGGACCCAAATGGGTCCCAGAAAGTGCCTGTGCGGGCACCCTCCTTGGCAAGCAAGTCAACCTGCTGGTTGCCTTGGCTGCGGGGTTCTGTGGGGAATGGGCTTTGTGGATGAAAACCTCCCCTTCCTCCCCCACTGCTGCCAGGATTTTTTCCAGCAGGGGTTTTACTGTGTGGGGTCTCCCATCAGCGGAAGTATATCCGCGGTGGGACCAGATGGCTAGGTACTCCGTACACGAATTGCACGTGAACATGCTGTCCGAGCAAATCTTGTAGGGGGTGGGGAAGATTTTGGGGTGTGTAACAACGTACACCACCGCGGACAGTTCAGGCTGCTGGGCGCTCATGGTGCTGGGGAGCTTAATCGCCAGGGCAATGTTTGCCGCTGGGTCGTAAACTGTCCCATCCATGATCCTCCAGTCCAGAAGCATCTGGGTGGGTGTGTGATGGGTGAGGAAGGTGATGGGAGAGGTGCCTGTGAAGATCAATGATCTTTTCACAGCCCAATGTGTGGCCAAAAGATGCCGCTCACTATTGGAATAGCTCCTTTCCACATCTGTGAGTATCCTGGAGGAGTAGACCACCGGCCGCCGCCAACCGTGCCGCTCTTGGAGCAGCACAGCACTCAGGCTGTCCCCGCTGGCTGCTACCACCAGGAAAATCTCTTTGACCCCATATATGGCCCCTAAAGCTGGCGCGGTCTGCAAGTCTTTCTTGAGCCTGACAAATGCTGCCTGGCAACCCTCATCCCAAAGCCACTCCACTCCCTTGTGTAGGAGTCGGAGCAGAGGGGCTGCGGTGGCTGCATAGTCCTCAATAAAGTCTCTACAGTACCCGGTTAGCCCTAGAAACTACCTCACACCCGTTACTGTGTTAGGGACCGGTTGTTTTTGTACTGCCTCCCTCCTAGCCTTATCTATGGCCCTTTCTCCGGCGCGTACGGTCAGGCCGAGGAATTTCACCTCCTGCTGGCCGATCTGCGCCTTCTTGGGATTCACTTTGAAACCCTTCTGCCCTAGCAGCTCCAGCAGTTCGGCCAATAGCAGGCCATGCTCCTCTTTCGAATCAGTGAACAGGAGCAGGCCATCCACATATTGAACCAACTGACTGGGCTGGCTAACATCCTTCAAACTGTTGACCATACACTGATGGAAAATGCTGGGGCTGTTTTGGAAGCCCTGTGGCAATCAGTTCCACGTGTACTGTTGCCCTTTAAACGTAAAGGCAAACTTGTACAGATCCTCCCTCCTTACAGGGATGGACCAAAACCCATTTGAAATATCCAGCACCGTGAAAGTGTTCGCGGATGCTGGAATACTCCCGATGAGGTCGGCAACTGCTGCTACTGTGAGTGCGCAGGCTGGAATGTTACTATTGAGCACCTGATAGTCCACTGTGGCCCTCCAGGAATTGTCCGGCTTTCTGACCGGCCATAACGGAGAATTCACGTGGGTAGCTATCGGTCTCAGAACTCCCTGCTGCACGAACGAGGACATGGCTGCTTCCATGTCCGGTTCTGCTTCCCTGGGGAAGTTGTACTGCTTCTGTGGTCGGGCCATGGGGTCCCCGTCTACGCTGACCTCAAACCCTGTGACCCTCCCGCAGTCGTGTTTGTGAGTGGCAAATGTGGCCAGGTAGGCTTGCACAAATGCCTGGAACTCCGGTGGGGTGTTGCTGACCATGAGCCTGAGGTTATAATCCTCTTTGGGCTTCATGTTGCAGAGGGTCCCCTTCCCTTCCTTTCCTGGGATTAATACTACTTCTCCGTTCTTTACTCTACCTGCCCCCCAAAGGCAGTGATTCCTCAAATCCACTAGGAACCGTGACCCACGATAAAGTCGGCCCCCAGGACCCCTCTTCAACCCTCCACATCCCATTTCATCAGGACACTTGGAGCGGAGCGGTCCTATCCGAATGGCGAGCGGGATGGAAAATGAGCCAACCTGTTCCCTATCCGTGAACCCCGATAGACTGTATGGGACCCCGCTGGAGAGAGGTGAGGTGGTGGGGTTAGCTGAGTAAACCACGGTGCATGATGCCCCTGTGTCTAACAGATAGGTCCTCGTCACCTTTTCCACCTCCATCTCCAAAAGGGGTCTTTTCCACTCATCATACCGGAGAGAACACAGATAAACAGGCTGCGCTGTCTCTAGTCACGGCTGTGGGTTGGATTGGGCTGATGGGGTGAGAGCACCGGTGGTGGCTGCTACTCTCCCCTGGCCAGTCAGTAAGGACTCGACCTCTGCGGCAGGGGTCCCTACACCCGCCTTTGGGCTGGGGCTGTGGGATGGTTTCCCTTGTTATCCTTCCAAGGGTTTTTGCACTCCTTCCGTCAGTGACCGTCCTTCCCACACCCGCAACAATTGGTCTTTGTGTTGTGGGGGTTACTCCCTTGCTTGTGCCACTCTTTCCTACCCGGTCTGGGTTTTACCTCATGCTCCTTTCCCTTGGGTGGGTGTGCACCGGCTCCCCTACTGTTTTTGTAGGCCAGAGTGAGCTGCCTAATTACCGTGAGTTCTGTGGTCCGGGGATCTTTGGGGCCGAACCAGGCTTCTGCCTTGGCCCGGACATGTGGCAAGCTGTTTGCCACCACGCAACGGAGCCAATGCGTCAGGGAATCCCTGTTCAGGAACGCTCGGTCCGGCATCCCCAGGCAAGCCTTCTGGTACACTGGCCTCAGCTGGTCCGCAAAAGCCTGTGGGGTTTCCCCAGGGAGCTGGATCATCCTCTCCACGTGGGAGAAAGGACTTGCCTCACATATCCCCATGGCATCCAGAACCGCATCTCTAAGCTCCGCATACCCGCTCTGCCCCCTTTTACAGTCGTCAGAGAGGGATTGGAGGAGACTACTCTCCAGGGAGAATAGCAGCATCTTGGCCTTCTCAGCATCATCACAGTCGTTGACGCTGGCGGTCTGCTCTATTTCCCTGAAGTGGATCGAGGGGTCTCCCTTTACGGAGAGCTTCGGGATATGGTTGACCATAGCCCTAAGCTGTTGGGTGTTAAAGGGTAATACGAACTGGTTTTGGAGGGGTCCCTCATTGTCGCCATTGCCGGGTGGGCCGAACCTCCGATGCCGCGCTGAGCACATCGGTCCTGGCTCCGACCTCTCGGGTGGGGTTTGCTCTACCTCCGCATCCACCTCTGGCTCCGCTTCGGGTTCCACCTCTGGTTCCACCCCCACCTTGCCACCAAACCTCGCTGAAACTTGGCGCTACGGGTGGTGGCCGTGAAGTCTCTCTCTCAACCGGTTCGTCCCCAAGCACATCAGCCAAACTGCCTTCTCTAAGGGCTTCTTGTGTTCCTTTCCCTCTGTCCACTTAGCTGCTGCATCTACTGGACGCCCAGCCTTTAGCAGAGTGGTGATCCACTTCTTAGTGATATTCACATTGCTAATCACATAATTAGAAATCCTTTCCTCCATCATGGTTTGCTCCTCTGAACCATTGTCTACTGTATCGCAACCCTATTGCCCGTGTCCTGCCACGGTCACCATTTCTGTAGGGGGTGGCGTGTGGTGGTGTTTGGCGCGTACGCCCAGTCAGTTATGCTACTGACTGTATGAGCGGTTCGAATCGCTCTCATTCCCCTGGGTTCTAGATACCGGACTTATGTACAGGCGGCGATACAGAAAAGAATCGAGTAGACAGATGGTTTGGATGTAAGCAGAACTCAAGATTTTATTAAACAGAAAATTAACAGTCTTATGGAAGTTACCAGTATATAAGAATTACAGGCAAATACAAATAACTATACTTATATACAGGGAATGGGGAACACACGGCACATCGAGGGAAAACAACTATCTTAACAATCCCCTTATCCTTATCCCACCCCCTATACCTAACTATGGTGTGGAGATGCCGGTGTTGGACTGGGGTGGACAAATGTAAGAAATTACACAACACCAGGTTATAGTCCAACAGCTTTATTTGAAATCACAAGCTTTCGGAGCACTGCTCCTTTGTCAGGTTAAGTAGAGAGATGCATAAAAACAGAGCTTATATAGTCAGAGAATAATGTCAGATGTTTACAGGTAATCTTTCCAACTGCCATTTATCACACCTCGGCAGAGAGATAATCACAGCAATCAAAGGTGCGAATGGTGTCCAAACAGGTTAGTCAGGAAAACATTACATCAAAGAACAATGAGGTGGGGTCACAATGGGTCAAATGTTGCAGATGCTGGGGTCTGTATGAAGAACAAAAAAAGACAAAAAACATTTTTTTTTGCTGGAAATCACAGCAGGTCCGGCCGCATCTGTCTGGGGAGAAGAAGCCAATGACAATTCGAGTCTGGATGACCCTACGTCAGGTGGGGTTACATGTAGCGTGAAATGAACCCAAGGTCCCAGTTGAGGCCATCCTCATGGGTGCGGAACTTGGCTATCAATTTCTGCTCGACGATTTTGCGTTGTCGTGTGTCTCGAAGGCCACCTTGGAGAATGCTTACCCAAAGATCGGAGGCTGAATGTCCTTGACTGCTGAAGTGTTCCCCGACTGGGAGGGAACACTGCTGCCTGGCGATTGTTGCGCGGTGTCCGTTCTTCCGTTGTCGCAGTGTCTGCATGGTCTCACCGATGTACCATGCTCCAGGGCATCCTTTCCTGCAACATATGAGGTAGACAACGTTGGCCGAGTCACATGAGTATGTACCATGTACCTGGTGTGTGGTGTCCTCACGTGTGATGATGGTATCTGTGTTGATGATCTGGCATGTCTTGCAGAGGTTGCTGTGGCAGGGTTGTGTGGTGTCGTGGTCGCTGTTCTCCTGAAAGCTGGGTAATTTGCTGCGAACGATGGTCTGTTTGATGTTAGACGGCTGTTTGAAGGCGAGTAGTGGAGGTGTGGGGATGGCCTTAGCGAGGTGTTCATCATCATCGATGACATGTTGAAGGCTGCGAAGAACATGGCGTAGTGTCTCCGCTCCGGGGAAGTACTGGACGATGAAGGGTACTCTGTTGGTTGCGTCCCGTGTTTGTCTTCTGAGGAGGTCTATGTGATTTTTCGCTGTGGCCCTTTGGAACTGTCGATCGACGAGTCGAGCGTCATATCCCATTCTTACGAGGGTGTCTTTCAGCATCTGTAGGTGTCCATCGTGTTCCTCCTCGTCTGAGCAGATCCTGTGTATTCGCAGGGCTTGTCCATGGGGGATGGCTTCTTTAACGTGGTTAGGGTGGAAGCTGGAGAAGCGGAGCATCGTGACGTTGTCTGTGGGCTTGTGGTAGAGTGAAGTGCTGAGGTGTCTGTCTTTGATGGAGATTCGTGTGTCCAAGAATGAAACCGATTCTGAGGAGTAGTCCATGGTGAGTTTGATGGTGGGATGGAAATTGTTGATGTTATCGTGTAGTCTTTTCAGTGATTCTTTGCCGTGGGTCCATAGGAAGAAAATGTCGTCAATGTATCTGGTGTATAGCTTTGGTTGGAGGTCCTGTGCAGCGAAGAAGTCTTGCTCGAACTTGTGCATGAAGATGTTGGCGTATTGGGGTGCGAATTTGGTCCCCATGGCTGTTCCGTTGAGTTTGGGTAAAGACTGGTTGTCGAAGGTGAAGACATTGTGGTCAAGGATGAAGCGGATGAGTTGTAGGATGGCGTCTGGAGATGGGCTTTTGTTGGTGTTGAGTACTGAGGCTGTCGCAGCGATGCCGTCATCGTGGGGGATACTGGTGTAGAGTGCCGAGACGTCCATCGTGGCGAGGAGTGTTCCTGGTTCAACTGGTCCGTGGGTGCTGAGTTTCTGTAAGAAGTCTGTAGTGTCACGACAGAAGCTGGGGGTTCCCTGTACGATGGGTTTCAGGATGCCCTCGACGTATCCAGAGAGGTTCTCACACAGGGTTCCATTGCCTGATACGATAGGACATCCGGGTGTGTTGGCTTTGTGTAATTGAGTGGGTTCATACTCTGTAGTCCTTTCGGGATCTTGTCTGCACTTGATGTCTGTGTCAATATGCGCGATCTTCTTGGAGATCCTCTCCACTTTGAGCCAGCAGTTTGTGATGTCGATAGCAGCCATGGTGTGGAGATGCCGGTGTTGGACTGGGGTGGACAAATGTAAGAAATCACACAACACCAGATTATAGTCCAACAGCTTTATTTGAAATCACAAGCTTTCGGAGCGCTGCTCCTTCGTCAGGTGAAATGGAGAGATGCACAGGCTGAGAACATGGACTCCATCTCGGTTTCGAGGTTGCGGCGTCTGCTGTAGAGCTGGTGTACGAGATGGTTGAGGAGTGTGCGAGAGGTACGATGGCAGAGTCTCTCAGTGTAGTCTGTGTTGTAGGTTGACTTGAGTGTAAATAAGTTGGGTAATTTGCTGCGAACGATGGTGTGGTAAACCACTGTATTGTATATTGCCACCTCTGGGTGGCGCTGTGTATGGAGGCATGCCTCAGCTGACTCCACCCACCACTGTGTGGGTTTCGTTCAGACTTGTTCAGTCACTCACGAAGAAGCATGGTCTCTTCTTAGCTAATAAAAGCCTTATTCATCTCTTCTTTCGACTCATCATCTCTTCTTCGACTCATCACCTTTTATGAAGTAATTGATAAGCGTATCAATTTTATTAGCTAAAAGTTAAATGGCGACACCTGAGGAGCAACAACAGCAACGGATACAGCAGACATTGCTGAGAGCCCTCAGACCACCACGCCTGGACCTCGACCCTCAAGATGTGGGTGCATCAGCCAAGTTTGAACACTGGCTGAGCTGCTTTGAATCCTTCCTCGCAATCTCACAGGTTACAGAGGAGGATCACAAACTGAAAATTTTGACCGCCCAGGTGAGCCATCAAGTATATATGCTAATCCGGGACTCTAATACGTACGTGGCGGCCCTCGAGCTACTAAAAGGGCAATATACGCGCCCAGTGAACACAATTTACGCCCGACACCTCTTGGGATCCCGCAGGCAGCAACCGGGAGAATCGGTAGGGGCATTTGCACGGGCGCTACTGGCACTCTGCAGAGACTGCGATTGTAAAGCGGTAACGGCTGTGGAGCACGCGCAGGGACTCGCCTGTGATGCCTTCGTCAGGGGCCTCCAGTCAGACCACACCCGGCAGAGACTGCTAGAAAGCAAGGAACCCGACCTGAAGACGGCCATTGCCCTTGCGCTCTCGTTAGAGGAGGCCCACCGAAACCTCGAGGCATACCCCCGTAACGGCGCCGAGACATGGCAATCGAAACCGTGGGACGCGGGACCGCCGCCCCCGGCACCAACCGCTGCAGCGACCCAACCGAGACAGCAGCCTCCGGTAAGAACTGCTTCGATGCCCAGTAACCAGGCCCAAAAATGCTATTTCTGTGGCCAGTTAAAACATCCCAGAGCGCACTGCCCAGCTAAGACAGCTACCTGCTCGGGCTGCGGGAAGAAAGGCCATTACGCTAACGCCTGCAAGGGGAAGCCAGCCAGCAGCGCAGCGTGCGGGCCGTGGGAGCAGCCATCTTATCCGCCATTTTGTGTACCCCCGGCCGCATGGCATCCGCCGCCATCGTATCCAACGCACTCAACCGCCATTTCGTCACCGGAACCGACCACCGTCTCGGCGGATGACTATAGTGACTCACTAAGCCACATACTGGCCTCCGTGACGCTGGATCAAGGCCACCCTCACCATCTATCCAGCTCCATGATGGATATCGCGGTAAACGGCCGCGCCACCAGTTGCCTGATCGACAGCGGGAGCACAGAGAGTTTCGTCCACCCCGACACGGTACGTAGCCACTCCCTCACGATTCTGCCAACGCACCATCGCATTTCTATGGCGTCCAAGTCCCAGTCAATGGACATCAGCGGCTACTGTGTGGTGACCCTGTCAGTAGGGGGCACTGAATATCAAAAATTTAAACTGCTAGTCCTGCCCCGTCTTTGCGCTGCCGTCCTGCTAGGGTTGGATTTTCAGTGCCACCTTAAGAGTGTCACACTAGCATACGGTGGACCCCTCCCCCCACTCACAGTCTGCAACCAACAACTTTTAAATCGCCCGCTGCAAACCACCTGCAGCCTTTCCACATTAAAAGTCCCCCCCCCTCCCCTGTTCGCTAACCTCACCCGCGACTGTAAACCCATCGCTACCAAAAGCAGGCGGTACAGTGCCGGGGACAGAGCTTTTATCAGCTCTGAGGTGGAGCGGCTCTTGAAGGAGGGCATTATCGAAGGTAGCACTAGCCCCTGGCGAGCCCAGGTTGTAGTCGTTAAAACCACTGCAAAACGGCGCATGGTAATCGACTACAGCCAAACCATAAACCGGTACACCCAGCTGGACGCGTACCCCCTCCCTCGCATATCTGATATGGTCAATCAGATTGCGCAATACAAAGTATTCTCCACCATCGACCTTAAGTCAGCGTACCACCAGCTGCCCATCCGCCGTGAGGACCGCCAGTATACTGCCTTCGAGGCAAACGGCCGCCTCTACCACTTCCTTAGGGTCCCCTTCGGCGTCACCAACGGGGTTTCGGTCTTCCAAAGGGAGATGGACCGAATGGTTGACCAGAACGCGCTGCGGGCAACCTTCCCCTATTTGGATAACGTCACCATCTGCGGCCACGACCAGCAGGACCACGACGTTAATCTAGCAAATTTCCTCCGTACGGCCCAACGGCTGAACCTAACGTACAATAAGGAAAAATGTATGTTTCACACCAAGCGCCTGGCCATCCTCGGCTGCGTGGTGGAGAACGGAGTCATCGGGCCCGACCCCGACAGAATGCGCCCCCTAATGGAGCTACCCCTTCCCCACTGCCAAAAAGCACTGAAGAGATGCCTGGGGTTTTTCTCCTACTACGCCCAGTGGGTGCCCCTCTATGCAGACAAAGCCAGGCCCCTCATCAAAGCCACCTCCTTCCCCCTGACACCAGAGGCGTGTGCAGCCTTCACTCTTATCAAGAACGATATCGCGAAGGCCGCAATGCACGCGGTGGATGAGTCCATCCCCTTCCAAGTGGAGAGCGATGCCTCCGACTTCGCCCTAGCCGCGACCCTTAACCAGGCGGGCAGACCCGTGGCCTTTTTCTCAAGGACCCTCCAGGGCCCCGAGACGAGACACTCCTCCGTCGAAAAGGAGGCCCAGGCTATTGTAGAAGCGGTGCGTCACTGGAGGCATTACCTGGCCGGGAAACGATTTACCCTGCTCACTGACCAGCGTTCAGTAGCTTTTATGTTTAATAATAAGCAGAGGGGTAAAATCAAGAACGACAAGATCTTGAGGTGGAGAATCGAACTCTCCACCTACAATTATGATATCTTGTATCGGCCAGGGAAACTCAATGAGCCCCCAGATGCCCTATCACGTGGTACATGCGCCAACGCGCAGAGTGATAGGCTGCAGTCCCTCCACAATGACCTCTGCCACCCGGGGGTCACCAGGTTTTTCCATTTTATCAAATCCCGTAACCTGCCCTACTCCATCGAGGAGGTCAGGACCATGACCAAGAGCTGCCAAATCTGCGCCGAGTGCAAACCGCACTTCTATAGGCCGGACAGAGCAAGCCTGATCAAGGCCACCCGCCCCTTCGAACGCCTGAGCGTCGATTTTAAAGGGCCCCTCCCCTCCGCTGACCGCAATGTGTACTTCCTCAACATAGTTGATGAGTACTCCCGTTTCCCCTTTGCCATCCCTTGCCCAGACATGACCAGTACCACGGTCATCAAGTGTCTGAATGACATCTTCGCTCTGTTCGGGTTCCCCAGCTATATACATAGCGACAGGGGCTCATCGTTCATGAGCGACGAACTTCGGCAGTACCTGCTAACAAGAGGTATCGCCACGAGCAGGACCACCAGTTACAACCCCCGGGGGAACGGCCAGGTGGAAAGGGAGAACGCGACGGTTTGGAAGGCAGTCCTCTTAGCACTAAAATCTAAGGGCCTTCCGACCTCCCGCTGGCAGGAGGTCCTCCCTGCAGCGCTTCACTCCATTCGGTCACTGCTTTGTACTGCCACTAATGCGACCCCTCATGAGAAAATGTTCGTTTTCCCCCGGAAGTCTACATCGGGAACCTCGCTACCGGCATGGTTGACTTCTCCTGGGCCCGTCCTACTGCGGAGGCACGTGAGGACGCATAAAACGGACCCCCTGGTCGAGCGGGTGCACCTCCTACACGCCAACCCCCAGTATGCCTGGGTGACATACCCAGACGGGCGGGAGGACACGGTCTCCATACGAGATCTCGCACCCTCGGGTACCCCTGAATTACCACCGTTATCCCCCTTACCACCGTTATCCCCCTTACCACTGTTATCCCCCACCACCCCTCCCAACCCAACCCCTGCAGACGGCATGCCAAAGCCCCAGGAATCTTCGCCAACCACCCAGACACCAGACCCGACGTCGGATGCTGCAACACCACCGCCGCCACCACGACGATCAGGACGTCAGACAAGGCCTCCTGATAGACTTAACTTGTAGTACCCTTCACCCCGCCGGACTTCACATTAAACAAGGGGTGAATGTGGTAAACCACTGTATTGTATATTGCCACCTCTGGGTGGCGCTGTGTATGGAGGCATGCCTCAGCTGACTCCACCCACCACTGTGTGGGTTTCGTTCAGACTTGTTCAGTCACTCACGAAGAAGCATGGTCTCTTCTTAGCTAATAAAAGCCTTATTCATCTCTTCTTTCGACTCATCATCTCTTCTTCGACTCATCACCTTTTATGAAGTAATTGATAAGCGTATCAGATGGTCTGTTTGAGGTTAGGCGGCTGTTTGAAGGCGAGTAGTGGAGGAGTGGGGATGGCCTTAGTGAGGTGTTCGTCGTCATCGATGACATGTTGAAGGCTGCGAAGAACATGGCGTAGTTTCTCCGCTCCGGGGAAGTACTGGACGATGAAGGGTACTCTGTTGGTTGTGTCCCATGTTTGTCTTCTGAGGAGGTCTATGCGATTTTTCACTGTGGCCCGTCGGAACTGTCGATCGACGAGTCAGCATCATATCCCGTTCTTACGAGGGCGTCTTTCAGTGTCTGCAGGTGTTCATCGCGTTCCTCCTCGTCTGAGCAGATCCTGTGTATTTGCAGGGCTTGTCCATAGGGGATGGCTTCTTTAACGTGGTTAGGGTGGAAGCTGGAGAAGTGAAGCATCGTGAGGTTGTCCGTGGGCTTGCGGTAGAGTGAAGTGCTGAGGTGTCCGTCTTTGATGGAGATTTGTGTGTCCAAGAATGAAACCGATTCTGAGGAGTAGTCCATGGTGAGTTTGATGGTGGGATGGAACTTGTTGATGTCCACTTCACCTGACGAAGGAGCAGCGGTCCGAAAGCTTGTGATTTCAAATAAAGCTGTTGGACTATAACCTGGTGTTGTGTGATTTCTTACATTTATACCTAACTAGATTAAGCTATGAAGGCCAGAATTTATGCTCACCAATCACAAGAGGTCTGCTGGACTCAAAACAGCGGTGGAGTTTGGGGTTCACTCTTGGTGCTCTCTGGAGCCTGCCGTCATCATGTGGTCTCCGGGTGCTGCAAGGGCATTGCCCAGGTTCGAGTACCCCAAAGTTAAAGTCTCTGTTTGGGTACTTTACCTTGCAGGGGTGATGGTTCCTCATCCTTGGCCGACAGTTTGAGTTTATATGAATATAGTCGCAGGTTGGCTGAGACTAAAGGCCCGATGATTCAAAGCCCATTCTCAGTTCGTCTCCTCAGTTGGTCTTCCTCAGTTGGTCTTCCCTCCTCCCCTCGTCATGTCCCGCCTCACCTGGCCTGAATTGTCCGTGTCTGCCCGATGCAGTGCCTGGGCGATTTCCAGATGGAGTGGGGAAAGGCACGGGCAAAGGCCAGGGAGTAAGCGCGGGATGGGGAAAGAGCGACAGCCAGAAGGGTGAGGAGCAGAAGAGCAGAGTGAGCAGAGCAGAGCAGAGAGAGAGCGATTGCTACCCGGGGCCTTCAATTATACTCTTTTCGAAAACCCTTACCTGCGCGCCAAATCAGGTTAGTTCTTTGTCTTAATCTTGGCGGGCTATTTTAAATAATGGTAGCAATCTATACTAACTGTTTTTTACTGGCCGGTAATCGCGTCTACCTGCCCGATAATTGACTTGTTTTGTTATGAATGTTCCTTGATGGGCCTGTCCAGCCTCGATGGCTTCCTTAACCTGTTGCCGATTATTTATGTAAACTGCTTGATGGCCTTAACTATAGGCCTAACTTGATTTCGATTTGTCTCCAATTTGATCTAATACATTATTCAAAGTCCTGTCTGCTTTCAAAATACAAAATCTCTCTTCACAGAAACTGCAACTTTGGTTTCGATTTCTCCACAAGCTGCCTGCTTTGCAGAGTCCAAGTTTTAAAATCTCACAGGCTTTCTACCACGAGGCACGGACGCCATCTTGGGTACCCTTTTTGATTTAAAATGTCCACACAGTGTCCCTTTTTATTAATAACCTTCGGGGAAATGCAGAAATTTTGCAAATCTTACAGTGTATTAGTTAGGTAATTACAGGGGAAGCTTGACTATGGAGGGTCAGAAAAATTTTGCTCACCTTGTAAAAAAAATGATACTTCAAGCAAGTTTTAGTATCACAGGGGGGAGTGTAAGATTTGCAAAATTTCTACATTTCCCCAAAGGTTATTATTAATAAAAGGGACCCTTGCGTGGACATTTTAAAAACAAGGGTACCCAAGATGGCGTCCACGCCTCGTGGCTGAAAGCCTGTAAGATATTAAGCTTGGACTCTGTGGCACAAGCAGCTTTTGGAGAAATCGAAACCAAAGCTGCAGTTTCTGGGAAGAGAGAATTTTGTATTTTGAAAAGCAGACAGGACTTTGAATATGTATTAAGCCAAATCAGAGACAGATCAAAACCAGTTAGCCCTATACTTAAGGCCATCAAGCAGTTTGCATAAATAATCGGAAACAGCTTAGGGAAGCTATCGAGGCTGGACAGGCCCATTAAGATGTATTAATAAGAAAACAAATCGATAATCAGGCCAGTAGATGCGATTACCGGCCATCTAAAAACAGTTAGTTTAGATTGCTACCATTATTTAAACTAGCCCACCAAGATTGGAACAATGAACTAACCTGATCTGGCGCGCAGATAAGGGTTTTCAGGAGGAGTATAACTGAAGGCCCCGGGTAGCTCTGCCCTCTGCTCTCCGGCGCTTGGCCCTCGCTCTTGGTTCTGGGCTCACTCATGCACCGGCCGCGTGGCAGGTCTCTCCTCGCTCCCCGTGGTGAGTTTCCAGCAGTCAAAGACACCATACCAACAGACAGGGAGGGGAACGAGACCCGAGTCCCTAGTCATCCGGGAAGCCCAGGCCGCAGAAAGGGGCGAGACGAAGTTGAGCGGGTAGCCCAGGACTCGCATAGTAGTCCGATGAGACGAGACGAGTGAAGACGAAGAAGACGATAATAACTTGATAAGGGCAGAGCAGGGCAGCAAAGAAAATGTATTGATAAGTAGACCAAGCACCTAGTTATAAGCTGACGCTTGGGAAGACAAGCATCTCGTTGAGCACTGCGATAACGCAGGTGTCCATGCCATAACGAATATGCTGGCGTTCCAAGAATGGGTAGTAAAATCTAAGCAGTAAGGCCTACTGACTGCCTCGTTGACACCACGTTACCGCCGACGACCGCCCGAGGGAGAATTAGAGGAGAACCCATCGCGACGGGACGATGACAGCAGCAGAGGGGAGAAGGTGTTTCGCAGTAGCAGGCCCAGCACCGCACCCCTGAAGACCACGTGGCGACGGGGTACCTAGAAGGACCAGAAACCAGACTTCAAAACTCGCACTCGTTAACAGTTGGCTTTTATCTTTGGATTGGTGAGTATGAATTCCGGCCCCTTATAGCTTAATGTAGTTAGGTATAAGGGGTGGGATAAGGATAAGGGGATTGTTAAGATAGTTGTTGTCCCTCGATGTGCCGTGTGTTCCCCATTCCCTGTATAAATATATAGTTATTTTGTATTTGCCTGTAATTTTATACTAGTAACTGCTCATAAGATTGTGTTAATTTCTATTTCAATAAAATCTTGGTTTTGCTTACATCCAAATCACCTGTCTACTCGAGTCTTTTCTGTATCGCCCCCTGTACCTAAGTCCAGTGTCTAGAACCCAGGGGCATGGGAGAGATTTGAACCGCTCTCAAACAGTCAGAGGCATAACTGACTGGGCGTACGCGCCAAACCACACCACCCCCTACAGAATGGATCTGACATGGTTGACGATCTTGGTGTCACCATCAAGTTTGCTGAAAGCTGCCGCTTCATCTGGCATCGAAATTCTTTGTCCACCGGAGCCTTTGATCCTTGTATCAAGTGGGATACAATGGCGTCAGCTCTGATGGCCGTCCTGTGTTTATAGGTGGGTTTTGCCCCGCCAAGTTGATGGAGCAGGGCCCATGCTTTACTGCTGGAGTGAGTGAATTTAGCCTTCGCCACAAGGCTCCTCCACCTTTCACGTCTCGACGATTTCAAGGACTCCACCGTTGCAGCGGCTGTGGCTGGGTTCTTGTTCAGTGAATACTTCTGGTAGAGAGCCTCGCTTTTGTCTGTCCAATTGGAGATCGGGGGAGGAAGGGTGACCATGGCGAGGGGCCGGAAAGATCGGGGAGGAGGGGAGAAGACCACGGGGGCCAGGAGAGAAAGGGAGAATATCGCGGGGGGCTGGAGAGATCGAGGAAGGTGGGGAGAAGATCGCTGGGGGCTGGAGGGATCTGAGGAGGACGGTTGAAGATTGCGGGCGCCGGAGAGATTGGAGAAGAGGAGAAGATCGCGGGGGGTGGGGGGCTGCTGGAGAGATCAGGGGAGGTGGATAGTAGTTCGTAGGGGGCCTGTGGGGGACATGGGAGGGCAGGAGAATATCGCAGAACATGGAGGACATTGGGAGGACATTGGATCGTGGCAGGAGTGGGGTCTGATCACTGGGGAGGTTAACAGGTTTATTTGTTAACAGGGGGGAAGCACTCCTGCTCCTCCTCGCACACAAGCAGTGCTGCAAAAGCACTTACCAATTCCTTGCAGCAATCCTCGCCTCCCTTTTGCTACCAGGTTTCCCAAGGCCTGGGGACTCCGGCCAGCCATGTTAAAGCTGGAACAGAGATTAAAACTGCGGCACACAGCTCCATTAAAATATTTCAATGAACGACCCGCCTCCTGGTCATCCTCTCCTCATCCTGCCTCCTTTAAACCGGAAGTAGGAGGTTTGAGTCGGGTTGGGTTCGGGTTTGAGATTATTTTAAATTTTTCTTCCCAACCGACTCAAACCCACCCATTTTTGGGGGTTAAATTCCCCCCAATGTGTCCAGTGTACTTCTAGTCAATGTTCCAACATAAACTTAGATCAAGTCCGCAAGGTGATTCAACACAAGGAACCGCATCATGCGAGCTGCAGGGAAGAATGTCAAGAGGATAAATCTTGCATGAAATTTGGGGAGCCAATCCTTGCTTTGTAATAGCAAATTGGTCACCAGTCTCTGAATCTCATCACCTTTCTTTGGAATTTAAGGGAGAACGTTTTAGATGTGGATGGCTGCTCCTTACTCACCATTTTAGTTAGAATGGCGGATGGATCTCAAACATCACTGAAAGGGCAGGAAAATGAGAGCTGTTTTAGAGTGCTAGTGCAAGTGTGATGGGCTAAATGGCCTCCATTTTTAAGAATCTATGACTGACAATTGAACTACATTTAGGTTAATATTTTTGGGGGGATATTAAAATGTTCTTATTTGAGAATCGGAATTCTAATAGTCAACCAGCAGAGATAGGAAGGACAGTCAGTTACAAGAATGAAGACAAAGTTGAGGCTAAGTATTAAGTGTCCTAAACAATAGGATACCCACCTCAGAGTTTTCATTGCCTGCCATACCTGACATTTTGAAGTTCCCAAGCTTCTGAGAGAAGTCATGGGCCAATAAATTTGCCCGCACAGTGCCTGTTTTTCAGGCTATCTGGCTTACTAAGCTCCCAAAATGGGGGGCAGGAACCACGGAGACATTCCTGGTCAGTAGCGTGCCACCTGCCATATTGGGACAGAAAAGAAAATTGTTGTGCAGTACTCACGCCTGAAATAGGCTTTAGTTAATTTACATATGAAAATAAGGCACCTAACACCTGTTTGAGGCCCCCACTCCAAATTGGTTTGCCCTGAGGCAGCCAGCGCCGGCTGCACTGAGGAAAACCAGATCTTGGGACCACCTCAGACCTACAAGGGAAGTTTTTGAAATATACTTACCTGATTGTGGATCTGGATGGAGCAGGAGGGCTCCTCATGACCCCACATTTAAAGAATGCAGGTCACCGCCATTCACTTTACAGTCACGGCTGCTCCCCAATCCCCCCAGCCTCCGATCCCCTAGGTTTACAACCCCCCTACCAGCCCCCGATTTGTCTCCCGTCCTCTGTTTCCCACTCCTGGCTCCTGATCCTCTACCCCAGTTTCTGTTTCCCCCCTTGCCCTCGCCCCACCTCCCCAGCCTTCATGTACCTGAGAACCATTGCGATGCTAGCAATGACCCAATCTTCACTGACTTTTCACTGGCTGGCTCTTTGCTCCACACTAGCTCCATTGAAATGAGGCCCGAGGCCCAATATCAGGAACGTCTTGAGCCTACTATTCAAGTACAGGAACTATACCCAACATGCCCAAAAATGAATGCACCAGAATTTCTACCCATGGTCTGGCTGTGACTCATATACATTGTAATCCGGTTGAAATATTGCATCAGGCCTAAGGCTTTTCTTCATTTGGAAGGAGCCATCAAAGGTAACCAACTGGATAGTAGATCTGCAGTTAACTCTATGAAACGAGTAAAATACATATAATAATCATAGTGGGAGCTTTCAACTACCTCCAAATAAACTGGCAGGAAGAGGTAGTGAAAGGGGAAAAGGGAATGGAGTCATAACAGTGTATTCAGGACTCCTTTCTTACCCAGTATGTTAGAAGCCCAACAAGAGAGTAATCACTGTTGAATTTAGTAATAATGGGAAATAAACCAGAACAGAAAAGAAAAGTAAGTGTAGGGGAACAGCTAATCAATAGTGATCACAACATAATAAGGTTTAAGATAATGATTGAGAAAGTTATAAGACTAAAACCAAAATAATAGATAGGAAAAAGCTAATTTTGAGGCGATGAGATTGGAACTAGAGAAGATAAACTGGAAAAAATGTTGACAGAGAGGTAGAAAAGCAGTGGTAAATATTTATAAAGGTGATCAATAGAGTTCAAGAGAAATTATTATGCTAAAAACAAGAGCAAACTAGCCAATAATTAAACACTATGGATGAATAAAGTGTAGTGTATGTACTTTGCAGAAGGAACTATATTCTGCAGCCCCTGTATACTGCAGTACCAGTAGTGACCACCCCTGTATATAAGCCTGTGTAGTAACTTTGCATAGCAGTTCCAGGTTGTCTCCACTCAGTAAAGACCTGTTATAACCAACTCCTGCAGTCCGTGTCTCAATTACACACGGACATAATACTGGCGACGAGCAGATCCGAACTTACCTACAGTCTGCACCACCTCATGGGGATCCATCCCTGAAGCGAAGTTGCCAGAGGTCGAGGCCAGAAGGAAGAAAGAAAAAAAAACAAACAGAAGAAACGGGCGTCGACCGTGGGCAACCGCCTCTGATTCATCGGAGTTGAAGATTTGCAGGAGAGGCTGTCGAGAGCGGGGCTTGGTTATCCTGTCGATGGTGTTACAGCTAATCGGGCTGGTGGCAGGTAGTACACTGATACTTCCTGGGCTGCGGCAGGCTAGAGCTCGATCGGGTGGCTTTTCAACGGGGCCGAGCAGCGTAGTCGGGAAGAGGAGAGAGAGAGAGAGGGTGGAGCACACAGGGCGCGGCCGGTACTACGAGGCCGGGCAGCGTACAGACCCGAGAAGAGGGAGGAAAGTGTCCCATAGGGTTGCTCCGACGACGGGGAAAAAGAAATTAGAAGCGCAGAAAGCCGTGAGGAGCTGCAGCTTGCCACGGGAACCGTGGGGAGCGGCGTTAGCAGCAGCGTGGGGGGGGGTGGAAGTGCGCGAAGACCATAGGGCGTCACCATCAAGGCATAAAACGCCAGCAGCGGCGGCGAAGACGGAAAGCGCAGGAGGCGCCCTTTTGTTAAATCGGGGCAGAAGGCAAAATGCGGGAGGCGCCATCTTAGATTTCCAAGATGCCGAAGGCTGGCAATATCACTGCCTTCGATAATGCAACAGAAGACTGGACCACGTATGTGGAAAGAGTCGAAGTATATTGCGAGGCAAACGAAGTAGCCAATGAGAAAAAGGCATCGGTACTACTAAACTTAATGGGCGCAAGAATGTACGGCCTATTGCGGAACCTGATTACTCCAGCCAAACCAATGGCGAAGAGTTTTAATGAAATTGTTGATATCCTACAGGAACACCTAAATCCTACACCGCTGCTGATAGCAGAAAGATTTAAATTCCACAAGAGAATTCAGCATAAAGATGAGAGCAATGCTGATTACCTTACGGAACTACGCAAGCTATCAAAGCACTGCCAGTTCGGAGCAGGACTGACAGATACCCTACGGGACAAATTTGTCTGTGGACTCCTGAGTGAAGGAACCCAGAAGAGGTTACTCTCAGAGAAAGAGCTGACGCTAGATAAGGCTTTCAGCGTGGCAGTATCGTATGAAGCAGCAGCAAGGGGAGCTGCAGAAATACAGCAAAAGCCACAGGAATACGGCATCCATGAAAGGACACGGGGATTTGAAAAATGTTATCGCTGCGGAAGAACAACCCATGACCAGAAGGACTGCTGGTCCAAGGACAAAACATGCAGGCAATGCGGAAAGATGGGACACATTGCACGAGTTTGCAGGTCCGGGAAGAAGACTAACAACAACAAAAAGACTACTAAGGAAAAGTACAGGAAAGTACAAAAGATGACGGACAGTAGTTCCGAAGACCAGTAGAGCGATAGTGAATCCGGGAACAAGAGACTAAGCTGTCTCAAACTACGTAGTCACAAAAGAGGATCACCGAACCATTTGGGTCACCCTCACGATAGCAGGGTCCCAAGTCAAAATGAAATTGGATACAGGATCAGCCCTGACCGTCATGAATCGATGAGACTACGAAAGGCTATTCTCACACATACCCTTGAAAGAGACATCCATTGTCTTGAAGACGTATACGGGGCAAAAAGTATACCCCAGAGGGAAAATAAGGGTGCCTGTCGAATACAACGGCAAGGAAATACAGAAATTGTATCTGTACATACTGCAAGATGGTGGACCACCGTTACTGGGACGTGAATGGATCAGAAAGATAAGTTTAGACTGGCACTCCATTCAGGCACTGACGGTGGCTGGTAAAAAGGATGACGACGGCACACCTGGACGATTGTCAAAAATCTTGGCTAACGCCAAAAAGGTATTTCAACAGGAACTGGGAACTCTTAAAGGTGTAACCGCCTTGATAAAAATAGAAGAGAATGCAATTCCCAAGTTTTTTAAAGCAAGACCGGTACCATATGCAATTCACCCAGCCGTCGAGGCAGAGCTGGAGAATCTGGAGAATACAAGCGTGTTATCTAAGGTAGACTGGAGCGAGTGGGCGACACCCATCGTTCCTGTCATGAAGAAAACGTTAAACAATAAGTCTGAGGAGCCAAGGAAGGTTCGCATCTGTGGGGACTTCAAGGTGACGGTGAACCCAGTCCTTCACACAGTAAAATATCCTCTCCCGAGGATAGAAGATAGTTTCGCCTCACTATTTGGAGGGAAGCGTTTTACAAAAATTGACCTAGCACAAGCATATTTGCAGATGGAGGTTGAAGAATCCTCTAGGAAGTATCTCACGATAAACACTCACAAAGGTCTTTACCAGTATAATCGACTGGTATTCGGAGTAACATCAGCTCCAGCAATATGGCAAAGAGCGATGGAACAAGTCCTGCTAGGGATTCCGGGGACTCAGTGTTACTTGGACGACATCCTAGTGACAGGTGAAGATGACAGTGAACACCTTGCCAACCTAGAGCAGGTGCTCAGTAGACTAAGAGAACATGGGCTACGAGCCAATCGCCCCAATTGCGAGTTTTTTAAGAAACAGATATCGTATTGTGGCCAAATGATTGATGAAGAGGGGTTACATAAGTCCCCTGACAAAATTGAAGCGGTAGTTAAGGCTCCAGCGCCTGAAAATGTGTCACAACTGAGGTCATTCCTCGGATTGGTGAATTACTACCATAAGTTTTTGCCGAATTTGTCCACAATTCTGCACCCACTGAATGCCCTGCCACAAACTGGAGTAGCATGGAAATGGAGCGATGAATGTAAGCGGGCCTTTCAGAAGAGTAAAGACCTAATCACTTCAAGAGAAGTATTGGCTCACTACAACCCATCACTAACGATAAGACTGGCGTGTGATGCATCTCCCTACGGCATTGGAACGGTACTGTCACATAAATTTCTTGATGGTTCAGAGAGGCCGATAGCTTTTGCGTCACGCTCGTTAACTTCAGCCGAGCGTAACTACGCCCAGATTGACAGAGAGGCCCTCAGCCTGGTGTGGGGGGTGAAGAAGTTCAATCACTACCTGCACGGTTAGAAATTTACTCTACTAACTGATCATCAACCTCTTGTCTCCATTTTCAACCCTCAGAAGGGCGTCCCGATAATGACAGCACAACGGCTACAGAGGTGGTCCCTTTTCCTAGGGGCACACCAAAATGACATCGAGTACAAAGGAACTAAACAGCATGGGAATGCTGATGGATTGTCACGCCTACCGTTGCCGACGGTGGAAGAAGCACCTGCAGTGGATCCTGTGGAGATATTCCACTCGACCATAGTCGAATGTCTACCTGTGACGAATGCAAACATAGAAAAGGAAACACGAAATGACCCGACACTCTCCTGGGTCTATGATTTAACGGTGAAGGGATGGCCAGCACATGGCGAACCACTGTTGCCAGCATTCTCGCCGAGAAGAGAACAGCTGTCAGTGTGCAGAGGAACCTTGATGTGTGGATCCAGAGTAGTAATTCCACCCAAATTGAAGGGGGGAATGGGGGGAAGAAGGGGGGGAGTGGGGGGAAGGAGGGGGAGGGAGGGGAAGAAGGTGGAGGGGGGCAGTGGGGGAGGGGGGAAGCAGGGGGAAGAAGGGGGGAAGAAGGGGGAGGGGGGTGGGGGGAAGAAGGGGGAGTGGGGAGGAAGGGGGAGGGGGGAAAAAGGGGGAGGGGGAAGAAGGGGAAGGGGGAAGGAGGGGGAGGGTGGAAGAAGGGGGAGGGGGAAGGAGTCAGAGGGGGAAGGAGGGGCAGAGGGGGGAGGGGGAGAGGGGAGTGCCACGTCTGCCCGAGCCCCGCCCCCCTACTCCCCGAGCCCCGAACCCCGCCCCCGATCTCCCGAGCCCCGCCCTCCAGAGGCCCGATATCCCGAGCCCCACCCCCGGTCTCCCGAGTCCCGAGGCCCGATCTCCCAAGCCCCGCCCCCCGATCTCCCGAGCCCCGATCTTCTGAGCCCCGCCCCCTGCCCTCCCGAGCCCCGATCTCCCGAGGCCCGATCTCCTGAGCCCCGCACTCCCGAGCCCCGATCTCCCGAGGCCCGATCTCTCGAGCCCCGCCCCCCGATCGCCTGAGCCCCGCCCCCCCCGATCTCCCGAGGCTCGCCCCCCCGATCTCCCGAAGCCCGATCTCCCGAGCCCCGCCCACCCACGAGCCCCGATCTGCCGCACCCCGATCTCCCGAGCCCCACCCCCCGCCCGAGCCGGCTTCAAGATCAGAGAGAGAGACGCTGCCGCGCAACCTACCGCGTGAGGCCCGGCCGGACTCAAGTCGCGCGCGCTGCCTCCTGCCCCACCCGCCTTTACTAAGATGGCGCCGGTGGCGACGTTCGGCTCAGGCCCGCCCCCTCCAGCCTTCACAAAGATGGCGGTGAGAGAAGCTTGTTGAGCGCGACGGGAGGTGCCTAGCTCGGGCGTGGCTGGGCAACAGAGGCCTAGGCTTCCAGGATAATTCTAGATGTTAGAGAAAAGATTTACAAATTAATTAACTTTTTTAAAAAACAATGTGGCCTAGAAATTCGGTTGGTAGCGCCAGCGATTAGCGCCTAAAGAGCCCGAGAATTGGGGCGTTACCCAATGTTCGGGCGGGCGCAGTGAATATAGCGCCACCTCCCATATTGAGTATTCTTTTAGCGCCGGCGCTAACTCTTTGCACGCGCCCGCGGGCGCAGGCAGATCATGACGTCATTTCAGTGTGCAACGCCTTTTTGGCGCCCCGGACCGGATATTCGGTGGCGCCTGGAACCTTTGCGCCTAGCGCTGTTAGTGACAGTTCAATGGAACGCTACCAGGCCCTTCTCATAGTCGGGGGGCGCTATTTAATGGGGCCAGCTCTAGTATAAAAGCTGCAGCCACTTGGCCTGTTCATTGTGATCGTTGCTGGAGAGAGTTGGTGAGCTACTGTGGAGCAGATTTTTTGGAATTTAGTCTTAGAATACTTGGGACCTTCAAACCTGTCCGGATCAGTTGGAGCGCTACACCTAACAGTGTTTTGACCGACTGGCATCGGAATGGGAGCTGCTTTGGATGGCAACGTCCTCATGGCTGGACACTGTGAAGGGGCAGAGAGACGGCGGGAGAGAGGGCCAGGATTGGCCAGAAGGAGGAGGGGCAATGGAGGTCGGCCAATCCGAGGGTACGCTGCAAGGGTATTCAGGCAGCAGGTCTCATACCTTACAATGTCGGAGGAGCAGTGTGAGCGAAGGCTCCGATTCGGGAAGGAGGTTGTAACTGAGCTGTGCCACCTGCTTGCTCAGGATCTGCAGCCGCGTCTACGGTGCAGGACCTCTCTGTCGGTGTCCGTTAAAGTGACTGTTGACCTCAATTTCTATGTCTATGCTACCGGATCCTTTCAGGCAGCCACTGGGGACATTGCGAATATCTCTGTTTGCAGTCCATTGTTGCATCCGGCAAGTTACAGCTGCCCTTTATAGACGAAGGCGTCAATTCATCAACTTCCCTCTGAGCCTGGAGAAGCAGGCGGAGCACGCGCAGGGCTTCGCTGCTATTGCGGACTTCCCCATGGTGCAGGGGGCGATTGATTGCACACACGTGGCTTTGCGGGCGCCATTGCTCAATCCTGAGGACTTCCACTCCCTCAATGTGTAGCTGGTCTGTGACCACCGCCAAATGATCATGGCAGTCAACGTCCAATTCCCAGGGAGCAGCCACGATGCCTTCATCCTGCGGCAGACCTCAGTTTGTGACCTTTTTGAGGGGCCAGCTCGCCCACGAGGCTGGCTTCTTGGGGACAAGGGCTATCCTCTCTGCCCATGGCTCATGACACCACTCCGTTTGGCCGCCACCCCAGCAGAAGAGCTTTACAACAGCAGCCATCAGGCGACCAGGAACATTGTAGAGCACACTATTGGTGTGCTCAAACAGCGTTTCCGCTGTCTGGACCATTCGGGGGGAGCCCTGCAGTACTCGCCGGAGCAAGTGGGTCACATCGTCGTCATCTGCTGCATGCTCCACAACTTGGTGAGTCGACGCACCCAGCCAGTGCCAGCTGTCCCTCAAGGTCCAACAGAGCAGGTGGGCGAGGAGGAGGAGGAGGAGGATGAGCAGGCGGACGAGGAGGAGAAAGAGGAGCATGCGGGAGAGGAGGAGGAGGAGGAGGAGGAAGATGGGAGGGCTCCTGAAAGTGGAAGGGCCATCCGTCAGAGGCTCATCAGGACTCAGTTCCAGGCCCCTCTGGTGGAATGATGGGTGTCATTCGTCCTGCGCACTTCGGATCTTTGAAAGGCTCTGAAGGCCAGCATGACTGTAAATAGTTACGTGTACCATTGCAAATTAAAACTTTTCTTTATTGTCACAAAAGTCCTTCCTTCCAGCATAACAACGTCATGTCAACAGAAACCATAACTAACAAAATAACAGTTAACTCTTCGGCAAAGCCGCAAAACTAAACAAACCATTTCCAACAATCACAACAGGTGAGGGAGTCCTTGAATTTGGCCAAAGAAACGTCTCTGCACCTCCCTCTACTGCTGGCCCCTTGATGGAGAACGACTTCTCTTTCACGGTCGGCCCCTTCCCTCCCTGCTGCTCCTACGTAGTTGAACCCCAGTGGCGGGGTCAAGGCTGGGGACGCCTGCTGACTGTGTGGAAGCGCAGAAGCCCCTGAGGGACGGCCTGGCTGATCTCTTGTCTTGGAGGGTGCGGACGCAGTCTGCTTGATCTGAGCATGGCTGGAAGCAGTGTGCCCTGCAGGTGGTGGCAGCTACACTGCAGACGTACCAGCGGTGGCAAGAGCAATGGTCACCTGCCGAGAGAGGACACCTGCACCATGGTTGGATGACACACTGGCTCTCTGAGGGGACCGGTTCGGCTCAACCGCCACAATCGCCTGCTCCACTGATTCCTGGCCTTGTATGGTACTGGAAGGGCCCGGGGTGATCCTAGCTGATGCAGATAGGGTGGCTGCAGTGAGAGTTTGCGTTGCCTCAATCTGGGTGTGGACGAGGCCAACAAGTGACTGCGTGGCAGCAGTGAGGACCTGTGTGGCAGGTGCCAGTGCTTCGGAGAAGCCCTGGACAGTTCTTTCCATTGCTTCGGACAAGGCCGGAGCAGTCCATTCCACTGCCTCGGACAAGCCCTGGACAGACCTTTCCAGGGATTGTCCGAGGCTCTGAACAGTCCTTTCCATTGCAGCCTCGAAGCCCTGTACAGTCCTCTCCATAGCAGCCTCGACGCCCTGGACAGTCCTCTCCATTGCTGCCCCGAAGCCCTGGACAGTCCTCTCCATTGCTGCTCCAAAGTCCAACACACTCTTTGCCAGTGTTTCTATTGACTGAGGCATCCTCCCCACTGCAGCCAGCAGCTCAGTGTGCCTGAGCCAGGCCTGGGTGCTCATTTCAGCAAGGCTACACACCTCCTTTGCACTCTGTGCAGCAGTCATCACTCCCTACCTTGCCCTCTGGGGAGCCGGTGGCCGAACTTGCCAACCCACCCCGCGCTGCTGCATGCCACTTGTTCCGGCAACTGGCTCATCAGCAGAGCCCCCCCCATCCCCTCCAGGGAAATACTATCCCCAGTCTGTAGATGTGTACGCTCCCCTGAAGTTGGAACGGATGCTCCGGCTTCCTCCTGATCCTCGCCTCCGGAGGCACTGGCACTGGCAGCTTCGGGGCGCAGATCCCGAGTTGGTGATGCAGCATCTGAAAGCAGGGAGGTGGAAGAGTGGCTTTAGCAAAAGGTCAGGTTGGCGGCAAGGCATGCCAGATTGCGGCAAGGCTCTGACATGGCTGCACACTGAGAAAGCATGCTGGCGGGGGGACCAAGTGGAAGGAGACAGCTGAAAAAGGTGTGCGCCTTACCCTCGCTGTCGAGAAGGGGGTCGGCAGCTGCAGTGGTAACAGGACCACTCAGACGTCCTCCAAGAATCTGGTGCACTCTCTCCTCGAGATCCGTGAGAGTAACCACTTGTGGAGGTCCGCCACCGGTTCGACGCTGGTCCTTTCGGATCGTCACCAGCTTGGAATGCAGGGGAAAGAAGGGGAAGCTCTGTTACATGATGCCTTGAGAGATCATCTCATGCCCCCCATGGTGCAAGAGCCCTTACATGATGCCTTGAGAGATCATCTCATGCCCCCCATGGTGCAAGAGCCCTTACATAATGCCTTGAGAGATCATCTCATGCCCCCCATGGTGCAAGAGCCCTTACATGATGCCTTGAGTCAAATGTGCATGTGTGTGCCCAGAAAGGGCCATGGGTGCTTGCTGACAGATGGCCATTGGGGCATCATGGCAACAGGGTGCGCGAAGTCAGGTGCAGATGGAGGGAATCAGAAGTTTGCATAAACAACACTCACCCTAACGACCCGAGTGAGGTCGTTGAATTTCTTCCTGCACTGAACAGGGCTCCTGGTCGCCATGCTGCTGGAGTTGACCCTCTGAGAAACATCCCTCCAAGCTCGGCGGTAATCCTTTTGATTCGGCCTCCTGCCATTGTCAGGATACAGAACATCTCGACGGCACTCCACTGCGGACACCAACTCCTCCAGAGCCTCAGTGCTGAAGCGCTCTGCTCTCTGTCTCATCTTCTCCATCCTGACCAAGTTTTTTGCACCAGAGAAGGAAGAGCGCCGATTCTGAGGCCTACAGGGCGTTGAGTGTGGAAGCTGAGGCTGACTGACCCACCCCTTTAAGAGCTGGCCGGCGCCTGGAAGTCTCGTGGTTATCGGTAAGTGAGATCACCTGCGCTGCGCCCGTCCGTGCCGATATTGGGTAGCGCCGGAAGTTTTGTGCCTTAGGAGGCCCGTGCAACGTCTGCATTCGCGCCTCAATCCCCTTTGGGGGCGATGCAACCCAATATCGTGCCAGGCGGCGATAAGTTTCGTCTGGCTATAAACTTTGCGCAGCGCCAGTTCTAACGCCTCAAACGGGGCGATACCCAATTTCTAGGCCTTTGTGTTTTAAAAGCAACTTTTATTTTGCTGGAAATGTAGATTTGAAAAGAAACACGCAGAAAGTGGGAAAAAGAAACGAACAGTTTGGAATCAAGATGGCGGCCACTCACCTCGGTTCAGAATGATAAGGCCCGCCCACACACGCACCGATTGGTCAACCGTCAGGTCACTGAACTGTAGGATTGGTCAATTATCACATCACTCAACTGTAGGATGGCCCGCCCGCACACACAATGAACCCGCCCCCACTCGATGCAAATGAGCGGATAATGAGCGGAATTTTGAATGTTTTTTTGATACCGTCGGCACAATTTTTGTCCGAGTAAAAAGTAAATACACCTACAAGAGTCCCCTAATGATGAGCTTTCTTTTGATATAACATATGTGTAGGTACGCTCTATAACTTTTGATTGTATAGCTGGACAGAGAGACAGACAGAGAGACAGACAGAGAGACAGACAGAGAGGCATACCGTTTTATATATATATATATAGATAAAGGAGAGGATGTCAAAAGGAATACAAAGGTTAAGAAAGAAGTCAAAAAACAATTAGGAAGGCAAAGAGGAACTATGCAATTTCATAGAATTATAGAATGGTTACAGCGCAGAAGGGGGCCATTTGGCATGTCACGTCTCAAAGAATATAAAAATAAATATTAAATTATTCTACAGACACATAAATAACAAAATAAAAATTAAGGTAGGGATAGGGCCACTAAGAGATCCACAAAATAAACTCACAGGTAATGACAGCGAAATAGCAGAAATATCGAATAATGACTTTGCCTCAGTATTTACCAGGGAAACTAACTAGGTGGACCTATCTGCATCCATGCATACTTAAAGAAGCTATGGAAGAGATAACAGAGGCACTATTGCAAATATAAAAATTCAATAGAAGGGATAGTACCAGAGGACAAGTGGACAGCTAATGCTATTCCTATATTTAAAAAAAGTGAGATAGAACAATTCCAAGGAACAATAGACCAGTTAGCTTAACATCGGTGGTAGGAAAGATAATGGAATCTTTACTCAAAGCTATAATACAAAAACATCTAGAAACCAAAAATATAGTAAAGAGTAGTCAGCATGAATTTCAAAAGGGAAAATCATGCTTGATCAATCTTATTGAATTCACTGAAGAAGTAACAGGAAGAGTGGACAAGGGTAATGCAGTGGATGTAATATACTTGGAATATCAAAAGGCCTTTGATAAGATAGACTTATTGTCTACTCATAGTAGACTCATGGCTAAGGTCAGAGCATGTGCAGTCTGGGGTCAAGTAGCAGAATGGCAAACTGGCTACAGAACAGAAAACAGAGTGTAGGGGTTAAAGGTAGTTACTCAGACGGTGGGTAGTGGTGATCCACAGGGATTGGTGCTGGGACCAATGTTTTTCACAATTTACATAAATGATATGGACTCAGGAATTGGAAGTACAATATCAAAATTTGCAGATGACACCAAATTGTGGGGGTGGGGGGGGGGTGGTACAGTTAATACTGAGGAAGATTGCGACAAATTACAAGAAGGCATTAACAAACTTGCAGAATGGGCGTGTAAATGGAAAATGAATTTCAATATAAATAAGTGTGAGGTGCTGCATTTTGTTAGGTGAAATAAGGAGGCCACATACACCTTGGAAAATGGGGTAAATTCTAACCTAGCCTGACAATCAGAAACTGATGAAATCGGGAGCAATGCTGGTTTTACACCATGCCTGATTTTACTCTCCATTGAAATCAATAGAGAGTAATATTGGGCCGGGTGTAAAACCTACCTTTTACCCGATCCCATGGGTTTCCTGCCTAGCGAGTTAGGTTAAAGTGTCATTATCAAATTTATCTGTAACATCTTCGAAGAGGACACTAAGGTTTGTCTGGCAGGATCTTACCCTTCAAAATCCATGCTCACTGTTTCTTATCAAATTATTGCCATATAGTTCCTTCTCCAGCAAACTTCTAAGACTATCATTTTACCTGTCACTAATGTTGGGCTAATGTGCCTGTAGTTCCATTGGTCAGTTTTTCCATCCTTTTTAAAAAAAGAGATGACATTTTCCTGTTTCCAAGTCTGGCAAAAACTCACTGCAAATCCTGCAAGATGTCTGTATCCCAAAAATGTAATTCTTAGGATCTATACTATCTGTTTCAAGGGATTTGTTCAGCTTAAGTCCCCCTAATTTATCAAGTAGCTTTGCCACACTGGCTTCAAAATCCTCTAGGATATTGGATCTATTACACAAGATGGATGGTAAGTTAGTAATATCCTCTCTAGTGCATGTTACCTAAATTCATTCAAGGAATAATTCAACTATTTTATTTTCTTATTCAATTTTACTACCATGTTTATCTTTTACAGAACTAACTTCCTCGCTAAGTACTATTTACTTATTATATTTAGCTATACTTATCTCTAGGGTTCTCTTTGTACCTCTAACATCACTTTAAATCTATTCTAAAAAAATTCTATACTCCTTCCAGAGTGTTTCCCTTCTTTTTCCCTATACGTTTTGTATGATTTGTCTTCTTTTAAATTCCTATTCTATTGAGCTCATTCACCCATTTTTGAGACTCCAGTGTAAAAATTAGTTAAGGCCTGTTTTCGGGCAGACTGGCTCACCCGAACTTGGTCCTTGGGTTTCACTGCAATAATTTAGGCGAACTGCTGGCTCTTATTGTACCTCCAGAGGCAGCTCGCCCATTTTAAGGGTATCATTTTCAGGCCTGCTGCCTCACTGGCAGTGCCCTAAGGTAAGCCTTGGAAGGAGGGCTGGTTCTGGGCTGGCAGCGGCCCTCAGGAGGAGCATCTGCAGCAATGATTTAGTGCTATGCTAAACCTCGGTCATACTATCCAGAGCAGTATCCTTGGTGTCCGGTCTGTCACTTTACACATGGCAGTGAAGTAGACAATAACATTGTGAACACCTTGCCTTCCACATTTTTCAATCAGGCCTTCCTTCTAGCCTGCTATTTTACTTTCCTTCCACAGACAGCTTTAGAGAGAAAAGAAAGAAAGACTTGCAGTTATATAGCGCCTTTCATGACAACCGGACGTCTCAAAGTGCTTTCCAGCCAAATACTTTTGGAGTGTAGTCACTGTTGTAATGTGGGAAACGTGGCAGCCAATTTGCGCACAGCAAGCTCCCACAAACAGCAATGTGATAATGACCAGATAATTTGTTTTTTTGTTATGTTGGTTGAGAGATAAATATTGACCAGGACACCGGGGATAACTCCCCTGCTCTTCCTCGAAATAGTGCCTTGGGACCTTTTACATCCACCTGAGAGAGCAGATGGGGCCTTGGTTTAACGTCTCATCTAAAAGACGGCACCTCCGATAGTGCAGCACTCCCTCAGGACTGCACTGGAGTGTCAGCCTAGCTTCATGTGCTCAAGTCCCTGGAGTGGGACTGTGAACCCACAACCTTCTGAATCAGAGGAGAGTGTGCCACCCACCGAGCAATAGCTGACACTGTGGAGCACAGTGCACTTGTGAACTTCTTGTATATGAATTTAAGTCTAAAATAAACACTATTAAAACAAGAACATATGGGAAGATTTTCCACTTCATCACTGCCAGTGCATTCTGGGAGCACATACTAAGAAACTGTGCACACCAAATCCGTGATCTTCCATTCATTAATTTTAAACAATGAAAACATGGGCTGAGGCATCGGTGTGCAACCACCCAATGTCACTACCATAGTATGCTGCAAGTACTTAAATGACAGGGACATTAAACAACATTCAAAAAACAATCATGTTGGAACCCTGGATATTACATTTGAGCACCTGCACAATTTCTATTAAATATATTCTGTAAGAAAGAGTTTCTGTGCAGCTATAATCCAGATTATTACACAGCTGCCAAGGTTTAACATTTTCGAGATTTAAATTTTCTAAGGAAAAACAAAATAACACAACCTGAGATATACTGCAAGTGTATGAAAATGAATAGCACTTTGTTTATTTTATTATCATATAAGACACAGAAACAGGTTACATTTATTTCAAACAAGCCAGGGAGTCTCACTCAAGTTAACTAAGACTTGACAGTTCTGTTATTATAAGGTAGAATGTACAAAGCTGAAGAACATTTTTTCACTCACAGTATGTTTTGTGAGACCTAAAAGTTGCACCTCAGCAAAACATAGAAAAATGATTACAAGGCAGTAATCTAAATGTGACAGTCCTGGCACTGAGCAAGTGAGCCAGCATTAAACACTCAAACCCCTCATGTTTCTTGGACTCCTGCTCCAGCTTTCTTTGGAACCAATGGCAACAACAACCTACACTCATATAGCACCTTCGATGTGATGGTAGATCCCAGGACATTTCGCAAGAGAGTGGAAAATTCAGAAACTATACAGGAATTGGGAGAAGAGTCAGGGGAAGTGACCAAATGTAAGGTTCAAGAGGTAAATTTTGTTTGGAGCTCTTGAAGGTGAGTGTAGTGTCCGAGGATCAATAATACTCAGACTGCAGGAGGAGAACAATGAAACAGGCATTTACTGAACAGGGAGTAATTCAAGACTGAAATACAGAAGCCTGCTATGGCTTTATATACAGGGGTGGTCACTGCCAGTACTGCAGTATAGAATCAGTTCTTCTCTTAAAGGTACATACACAACAATTCCTCCCCTTTTAGATAAACAGTACATAACATTCATTTAACAACTAAATAATAACTAATTACAATTACAATTTTCTCTGTACTATATACATCAACTGAAATAATCATTTATAAGTTCAGTCTTTGATGAGGCTTCCTGATCCTGACTGGATAACGCCTTTCTCGAGTATCCTGTTCTTGCGGCGGAATTGATTCTGGCTCATTGTCATTGGTTGGTTCGTCAGCTTCCAATACCACTGCTTCTGAGGTAGACGCAATCTGTACTTCGGGTTGATTACCAGGTGCACCTGCTCGTGGTATGGGTTTGGCTTGTTCCTGTGACTCTAGAATCTGATAAGCATGGCGTCTCACAATGCTCTCTCCAACGTCCACTGTGTACATTAGTGGTCCCTGCTGTGTGCATATCGTTCCTGGCTGCCATTTTTCTGTTCGGTAGTCGCGGGCCAAGACTGGTTGCCCTATCTTGAAGCTCCTGGTTGGCTTCTCATTTATGTGCTGGAATTGCTTATTCTCAACATCTTGTCTTATGTTTGGTTTGAGCAAATCCAGGTGACATCTTAGCCTTCGGTTGAAGAACATTATGGCTGGAGCTTGGTTGGTGAATGCATGTGTCGCATTCCGGTAAGCAAACAAGAAACTATCCAACTTGTGTTGTAGTGGTATGTCGTCATTATGCATTGCCTTTATGGCCTTTTTAAAGGTCTGAACAAACCTCTCAGCCAATCAATTTGTGGCTGGATGATATGGGGCAGATGTGTAATGCTTCACCCCATTATTCCTCAGAAACCTCCGGAAATCCTCTGACACAAACTGTGACCCATTGTCGGAGCAAATCTGTTCTGGCAAGCCATTCCTGGCGAAGATGGTCCGTAGGACTGCAATACTTTTCTCCGTGGTGGTGGAGGACATTTTGATGACCTCTGGCCATTTCGAATGGGCGTCCACAGCGATTAGGAACATTGAGTGCATAAATGGGCCAGCAAAATCAATGTGTACCCGTTGCCATGAAGATGAGGGCCACTCCCATGGATGTAGCGGGGCCTGTGGTGGAGTGTTTTGGACCTTCTGGCATCCTGTGCATCTCTTGGTCATATCCTCGATTTCTTTATCGATTCCCGGCCCTGGCTAGGCTCTCCATTTTTACACCTCCCAGATGACCCTCATGAAGCTCATTGAGCATTCTATCTCTCAACTTGGGTGGAATTACCACTTGGGATCCACACATCAAGGTCCCCCGGCACACTGACAGCTGTTCTCTCCTTGGCGAGAAAGCTGGCAACAGTGAGTCGCCATGTGCTGGCCATCCCTTCACCGTCAAATCATAGACCCGAGAGAGTGTCGGGTCATTTCGGGTTTCCTTCTCTATACTTGAGTTTGTAACAGGTAGACATTCGACTATGGTCACATGGAATATCTCAACAGGGTCCACTGCAGGTGCTTCCTCTACCGTAGGCAACGGTAGGCGCGACAGCCCATCAGCGTTTCCATGCTGTTTCGTACCCTTGTACTCTATGTCGTACTGATGTGCCCCTAGAAAAAGTGACCTTCTTTGCAGCCGTTGCACCGTCATCACCAGAACGCCCTTCTTTGGGTTAAAAATGGAGACCAGGGGCTGATGATCAGTCAGTAGGGTGAATTTCTGCCCGTGCAGATAGTGATTGAACTTCTCCACCCCCCACACCAGGCTGAGGGCCTCCCCGTCAATCTGGGCGTAGTTATGCTCGGCTGAGGTTAACGAGCGCGACGCAAAGGCTATTGGCCTCTCTGAACCGTCAAGGAATTTGTGTGACAGCACCGCTCCGATGCCATAGGGAGACGCCTCACATGCTAACTGAATCGGTAGTGTTGGATTGTAGTGGGCCAATACTTCTTTTGAAGTGATTAGGCATTTACATTTCTGAAAGGCATGCTTACATTCATCACTCCATTTCCATATTACTCCAGTTTGCAGTAGAGCATTCAGTGGGTGCAGAATTGTAGATAAATTCGGCAAGAACTTATGGTAGTAGTTCACCAACCCGAGGAACGACCTCAGTTGCGACACATTTTCCGGTGCTGGAGCCTTGACTACAGCCTCAACCTTGTCCGGCGACTTATGCAACCCTTCCTCATCAATCATGTGGCCACAACACGAGATTTGTCTCCTGAAGAACTCGCATTTGGGGCGGTTGGCTCGTAGCCCATATTCCTGTAATCTCGTGAGCACCTGCTCCAGTTTGGCAAGGTGTTCACTGTCATTTTCGCCCGTAACCAGGATGTCGTCCAAATAACACTGGGTCCCCGGGGTCCCTTGCAGGACTTGTTCCATCGCCCTCTGCCAAATAGCCGGGGCTGATGCTACCCCGAATACCAGTCGATTGTACTGGTAAAGGCCTTTGTGAGTGTTTATCGTGAGGTATTTCCTAGACGCTTCTTCCACCTCCACTTGTAGATACGCTTGGGCCAGATCAATCTTTGTAAAGCGTTTCCCTCCAGATAGTGAGGCGAAAATATCTTCTATCCGTGGAAGTGGATATTGTAACGTGTGCAGGACTGGGTTCACAGTTACCTTGAAGTCCCCACAGATGCGAACCTTCTTCGGTTCCCCAGGCGTGCTGCTCAATCATTTCTTCATTACAGGAATGATGGGTGTGGCCCACTCGCTCCAGTCCACCTTGGACAGCACACCCGAACGCTCCAGACTCTCCAGCTCTGCTTCAATGGCTGGGCGGATCGCGTAAGGTACCGGTCTGGCCTTAAAAAATGTTGGTTTGCGTTATCTTCGATTTTTATCGTTACCGTTACTCCTTTTAGAGTCCCAAGTCCTTGTTGGAACACCTCTTTTGCGTCAGTTAGAATTTTTGACAGTCGTCCAGGTGTGACGTCGTCATCCTTTTTATCAGTCACAGTTAGCGCCTGCATGGAATGCCAATCCAATTGTATTTTTCGGATCCATTCACGTCCCAATAATGGTGGTCCTCCATCCGGTAGTATATATAGATACAATTTCTGTATTTCCTTGCCGTTGTATTCAACTGGCACCCTTATTTTTCCTCTGGGGTAGACTTTTTGCCCCATGTATGTCTTCAATACAATGGACGTATCCTTCAAGGGTATGTGTGAGAATAGCCGCTCATTGTCTCGTCGATTCATGACAGTTAGGGCTGATCCTGTGTCCAATTCCATCTTTAATGGGGACCCTGCTATCATGAGGGTGACCCAAATGGTTTGGTGATCCTCCTTTGCGATCACGTTGTGTAACTTTAGACAACTTAATCTCCTGCTCCCGGAGTCCTTATCACTCTCCTGATCTTACGAACTACTGTCTGTCAATTTCTTTACTTTCTTGTACTTTTCCTTAGTAGTTCTTGTAGTGTTGGTTTTCTTTCCCGACCTGCAGACTCTTGCTATGTGCCCCATTTTCCCACATTGCCTGCATACTTTGTCCTTAACCCAGCAGTCCTTCTGATCATGGGTTGTTCTGCCGCAGCGATAGCACTTTTCTGCTCCATACGCCATTTCGTTAGCGCTGTATTCCTATGGTTTCTGTTGTATTTCCACAGCTCCCCGTGCTGCTGCTTCGTAGGATACTGCCACGCTGAAAGCCTGTTCTAGCGTCAGGCCCTTTTCCGAAAATAGTCGTTTCTGGGTTCCTTCACTCTGGAGCCCGCAGACAAACTTATCCCGCAAGGTGTCTGCCAGTCCTGCTCCGAACTGGCAGTGCTTCGATAACTTGCGTAGTTCCGTAAGGTAGCCAGCATTGTTCTCATCTTTGTGCAGGTTTCTTTTATGGAACTTGAATCTTTCTGCTATCAGCAGCGGTGTAGGGTTTATGTGTTCCTGTAAGATATTAACAATCACTTCAAAACTTTTCTCCATTGGTTTAGCTGGGGTAATTAAATTCTGCAATAGGCTGTACGTTCTCGTGCCCATCAAATTTAATAATACCGACGCCTTCTTTCCATTGGCCACCTCATTGGCATTGCAGTACACTTCAATTCTTTTCACATACGTGGTCCAGTCTTCTACCTCGTTGTTGAAAGCAGTGATACTGCCACTCTTCGGCATCTTGGGTGATTTAAAATGGCGCCTCCCGCGCTTTTTCTTCTTCCCCAATGTAATAAGATGGCGCCTCCTGCGCTTTTCCTTCTTCCCCAATGGAATAAAATGGCGCCTCCCACGCTTTTCCTTCTTCCCCTTGCTGCCACGCTGCTCCTAGCGTTCTACGGGGTAATGGCGGCGACCCGCGGCTTTGGCGCGTCTCACTTTTCCTTCCTCACATTCTATCCTCTCCACGCTGCCCTGTTCTTGAGCACCGACCGCGCCCTGTGCGCTCCACCCTCTCTCTCTTCCTCCCGACGACGCTGCATGGCACCTTTGCAGAGCCGCTCGATCGAGCCCGAGCCCGCCGCAGTCTGGAAGGGTCAGCGCACTACCTGCTACCAGCACGACTTGCTGGAACACCTCGACTGGGGAGCCAGGCCCAGCTCTCCACAGCCTCCCCTGCAACTCTCCGATGGATCCTTGGGCGGTTGCCCACGGTCGACGCCCGTCGTTCTGACTTCGACCTCCAAGACGCTTCTCTTCAGGGAGAAGATCCCCGTGAGGTGATGCAGTACTGCAGGTGAGTTCAAACCTGCCCGTCGCCAGTGTAGTGTCCGAGGATCAATAATACTCAGACTGCAGGAGAACAATGAAACAGGCATTTACTGAACAGGGAGTAATTCAAGACTGAAATACAGAAGCCTGCTATGGCTTTACATACAGGGGTGGTCACTGCCGGTACTGCAGTATAGAATCAGTTCTTCTCTTAAAGGTACATACACAACAGTGAGGAGGGCTGAACTAAGGCCGAGGAGTTTTGGAAGACAGTTCTAGACAGCAAGGCTGTGATAGCTAAATGCTATGCAATAAATGATGGAATGGAAGGTTGGAATGGGATGGACGGTAGTACAAACTGTGAAAAGAACAGTGCCTGGAGGAAATTACAGAGGTGGGTTGGAGGGAGGCTACGGAGGGAATTGTGGATGAGGATGAAGATTTTGAAAGCATTATATTGAGGAATGGAGAGCCAGTGGAGGTCAACGAGAAACAAGGCAAAAAATGAGGATGCCATGGTACTGATAGAATAAAAATTGCATAGTTCTGGATAAGTTGGAGTTTGTGCAGGGTGGAACTCAGGAGGATGGCAAGGGAACCGTAGGAGATATCAAGCCTGTAGATGACAATGGCATGGTGTAAGGGGTTTTCCTCGAGAGGTTTCCCTGAGGTTTCTCTCTCTAGAGGCCTCTCTCTCTTGCACAGTAAACCTTGAGCGGTTCGACCCACTCGCCCCTTAGATTCTGTACTCTGGACTTAGGCGCAGGAACTACAATGTAGAGAAAACTCGTGTAGACCAAGTTTGATGAAACATAATGAAATGTTATTGCAAATGGAAAAATATATCAAATCAAATGCAACACAGATAAGAGTACGGTACATGGGAGGGAAAAACAAACACAAACAAATCATAACGACATTATACTAACTAAGGCAAAAACAGGCATCTTATATTCTACAAAGATCATCATGAAATAAGGAAAAACACGGAACATCGAGGGACAACAACTCATGTTAATTGTACCCTTAAATCCACCCCCTTATTAAACCTATCTAGATCTGATTGTGAAGGGCCAGAAACATGCTCACCAATCCCACTAGGAAGTGCAAGGTTTTGAAAACGAGTCTGTGTTTGGTCCTTTCAGGCGTCTCGTCTCCACGTGGATCGTGGAGCCCCTGCGAACTGCGCCACACCTCTCTCCTGAGGTGGGGGTCGGGGGCGGCTGGACACTGGCGGGCTTGGATGTCGGCGGGGTCGAGGATCATCGGCTCGACCCTGGTTAGTTTTCCCCGGGGCGGGACGCTGGTTTTGAGCGACTTTCTTTATACAGTCATAATTATCTTTCTCATCCGACGGTGGAGAGGAGTCTGCTGATCTTTCCCCAAGCCAGCTCCTCTTCGCCCAGCTCAAAAGCTGGACCGGCTGCTGGGGCTGCAATGACTGTCCGACTGTAAACTGTCTTTTCGCTCGACTCTCCTTGTGACTGTTCAAGCTTGTTGATTCAAGCTTCCTCCAGCGTCTTCTCCCAAGCTGTGTGTCTGCCCAATCTACTGCCGTGTCGAGTCATGTCCCACTGCCCTGTCTCAACTCCTTCTGGCCTGCCTGTCCCGACTGCTTCCGAGTGCTTGCCCCAACTGCCGAAAAGTCTCTCCAGATATACCTTTCTTCCCGAGGCTTCCCTTCCCGCCCAAAATCAGGTTAGTCTTTGTTTTAACTTTGGCGGCCTTTGAGCACAGCGGGGCAGTTATTATATTTTAAATCATTTTAAGCGGCTGGTAATAGGCCCATCTCTGGTTGGAAATGGCTTTCATTGTTTTGAATGTCCTGCTGATCTCGTTACCGAGCCCTTGGTGTTGTCCTCATGAATATATATTGTCCTCTTTCGTCCGGGTCAACATTTAGATGGCCCCTGTCTCCAAGCCGATCTTGAGTGGATCTGCATCTAATCCATATGCATGCCTGTGGGTCTGGTTTCGTTCTCTCCGTAACGGCTTCCAGAACTTACTGTGGGTTCAATCCACATAGCTGTCTGAGGTTGCGCAGGAATCATTTTAAAGTGTCCCAATGAGCTGATCACATGGTATGGTGGCCATTTTGTATGCCCCTTTTTCTGGGCTTCTTTTAAAACAGTCTTTAAAATCACGGCCTCTTCTGCCATTTAACCCTTATTAATATGAAATCCAATTTTGCGAATCCTACAATGGATAACTGTTTTAGCTGCAGTGTAGGCAATGTGGAGACAGAAGCACCTCTGGAAATAGGCGGTTTAGAGTGTGGCACTCCAATTTTCAAAGGAAACCACAAGAGCCATTGTCTGTGGCTTATTTCACCCGTTGTGTGCCGATTCTGCTTCAAGTTAATGGGGGGAAAATTTGGTTGCTTTGCGCCTCTCATTAGCGCCCTAAGAGAGTGCTAATGGGGCGCAAAGCAACAAGCACCCAGATGCGGCGCCGCCCACACCTCCTGTGAAATTCAGCGGGAGCTAAGCGGCGACGCTATCCGGTAGCACCCCGTGGCACTGCGCCACCGGCGATGACGTTATCGCCGTGCACAGCACCCCGGCCGCGATCTTCAGGAGCACCCCCTGACTTACCACCAGATGCTATGTAAGGGGGGCCTACCTGCGGCCGGGGAGGCACAATTAAATGTCGAGGTGCGGGGCGGCCATTTTTGTTGCTGGCTGCCTGCCAGCACCTGCTTGTGCTCTTGAGGCTCCCCAGCCTCCTGACCTGTCCCCCCATGGAGTGCCAGCATTCCCGATCCCCGGGGGTCCAGCAGGGCCCCGGGTCACACTGCACAAGGCCCCTTTAAAAAGTGGAGGAAGGCGATATTGACTCGCAGTGCCCCAAGAGGGATACGGGGTGCTTCCAGTAGTGCCCCACTTCCCTCTTGGGGCACAACTACTCAATTTCCGGCGCGGGGGTGCTAATTTTTCAGGGGAGGTAAAAGTAGCGCTCTGGCGAAGTTAGCGCCCTCAATTTTTAGCCCTATGAGTCTACTGACCCAGGGAGGGTTATTTCAGACTTACAACGGAAACAGCACTGACTGACAAGAAACGAGACTTACATTTATATAGCACTTTATTGCATTTCTTGGAAATGTCTCAAAATGCTTTAAAATGTAGTGACAGTTGTAATAAGAACATAAGAAATAGAAGCAGGAGTAGGCCATACGGCCCATTGAGCCTGCTCTGCCATTCAATAAGATCATGGCTGATGAGGCAAATGTGGCAGTTATTTTGTACACAGCTAGGTCCAACAAATTAATTTTTAATCTGTTTTTGATAGCGATGGTTGAGGGAGGTTCAGAGCATCAGGAGAACTCTCTGTTCTTCTTCAAGTTGAGCCATGGGATCTTAAACACCCACCTGAACTCCCAGAATAACCAAAAATGGCACCTCAGAAATACAACACTCTTGCACTATTACTCGGACTTGTTGCAGGACTTGATACACAACCTTCTGAGCCAGTAGGTGGAGTGCTACCAACTGAGAAAAGCTGATATTTGGGTTAAAATTATGCCTGCTCTGGCAGTTCTTGGCATGGTCTTTGATCTGGTTCAATGTGAATGATGGTAGGCTCTCATTTTGTGACCAGCAGGATGCCCAGCAGGGGCATGAATTCCAAGCAATTCATACATAGGATTACATACATAGGATATACGGCACAGAAACAAGTAATTCGGCCCAACCAGTCCATGCTGGCGTTTATTCTCCACTCGAGCCTCCTCCCGTCTTTCCTCATCTAAATCTATCAGCAAAATCCTCTATTCCCTTCTCCCTCAGATGCTTGCCGAGCCTCCCCTTAAATGCATCTATACTATTCGCTTCAACCACTCCCTGTGGTAGCGAGTTCACTCTTTGGGTAAAGAAGTTTCTGCTGAATTCCCTATTGGATTTCTTGGTGACTATCTTATATTGATGGCCTCTAGTTATGCTCCTCCCCACAAGTGGAAACATTCTCTCTGTATCCACTCTATCAAAACCTTTCATAAATTTAAAGACCTCTATTAGGTCACCCCTCAGCCTTCTTTTTTCAAGTGAAAAGAGACCCAGCCTGTTCATCCTTTCCTGATGTGTATACGCTCGCATTTCTGGTATCATCCTTGTAGATCTTCTCTGCACCTTCTCCAGTACCTCTATATCATTTTTATAACACGGTGACCAGAACTGTACACAGTAATCTAAGTGTGGTCTAACCAAGGTTCGATACAGGTTTAGCATAACTTCCCTACTTTTCAATTCTATCCCTCTAGAAATAAACCCTAATGCTTGGTTTGCCTTTTTTATGGCCTTGGTAACCTGTGTCGCAACTTTTAGTGATTTGTGCTTTTGTGCTCCAAGATCCCTTTGTTCCTTTGCCCCACTTAGACTCGCATCCTCCAAGTGATAAGTGACCTCCCTATTCTTCCTACCAAAATGTAATACCTCACATTTATCTGTGTTGAACTTCATTTGCTAATTATATACCCATCCTGCAAGTTTATTAATGTCCTCCTGTAATTTGTTGCAGTCCTCCTCAGTATTAACAACACCCCCCCCGCAATTTGGTGTCATCCGCAAATTTAGAAATTGTGTTTTTGATTCCAAAGTCTAAATGGTTAATATAAATTGTGAACAACAGTGATCCCAGCACTGATCCTTGTGGAACACCACTTCCCACCTTCTGCCACTTTGAATAGTTACCCTTTACTCCTACTCTCTGCTTTCTGTCTTGAAGCCAGCTAGCTATCCATTCTGCTCCTTGTCACCTGACATTCTCTGACGTTGTTCATCAGTCTGTTATGGGGTACCTTATCGAAGGCCTTTTGAAAATCTAGATAAATTACATCTACTACATTACCATTGTCTACTCTCTCTGTTGCCTCTTCAAAAAATTCAATGAGGTTGGACAAGCAAGACTCTCCCTTTTGAAATCCATGCTGACTATTCCTTATTATATTTTTGTTTTCTGGATGTTCTTCTATTTTCTCCTTTAGTAGGGAATCCATTATTTTTCCTATCACTGATGTTAAGCTGACTGGTCTATAATTGCCTGGACATGTTCTGTCCCCCTTCTTAAATATATGTATTATGTTAACTATCTGCCAGTCTTCTGGCACTATACCTTTTTCTAACAAATTATTAAATATGTGTAGTAATGCCTCTGCTATCCTTTCCCTAGATTATTTTAAAATGTGTGGATGCAATCCATCAAGACCAGGGTTTTTATCCTCTTTGAGTTTGATTAGTTTATTTAATATGCCTCCTCTTTTTATTTTAAATGTACTTATCTCATTACTAACCTCATCATCCAATGTCATGTCCACCTGTTCTATCTATCTGGTAAATACTGAAGCAAAATTATTATTTAATATTTCTGCCATCTCTCTATTGTTACTTGTGGTATTATCCTGTCTATCCCTTAATGGTCCTATTCACATCCCAACCTTCCTTTTTTATTGATGTGCCTGTAAAATATTTTACTATTTTGTTTTATGTTCCTTGATAATTTAATTTCATAGTTCCTCTTTGCCTTCATAATTGTTTTTTTGACTGCTTTCCTAATCTCGGCATATTCTCCCTCAGCACTCCCCTGCTGTCTATGTACTTAATGTATGCCTCTTTCCTTACCCTCAATTGTTCCCTTATGGCTTTATTCATCCATGGCATCTCATCAGTGTTTAGTTTGTTCTTTCCTTTTAGCGGAATATAATGGCCCAGAAATGCAGGTCGGGGGCTTCCCGCGGGTGCAAGCCCCCGACCTGCATTTACCTTGCGCGCCAGCTGTTGAGCTGTGGGCCCCCGTGCAATTCCAATCCAGGGCCTTCTCCAGCTGCCGGCGCGCAGTGCTTGCATATCCCAGGGGCGCAGTTAGTTCGATGCGTCCCCTGGGATCACATGGGCCATGGGGAGCCAATCGGAGCAGGGAATGCTCCATTCATAAGTCTGACAGGAAGACCTGTCAAAACTTAGAAATACTACGGGCCCCATAACATCACTAAATCTTCAAATAAATTTTTTTTTAAATCACATTTTTAAAATAAACTATAAATGACATGAAATAACTATTTTAAACAATAATTTAAATTTTTGTAAAAAGTAATTTTATTTTCTAACGGGGCTAAAAATAAACTTACCTTTCTTTAAAGTATTTAATAATATTAAACCTGTGGAAAAAATATTTTAATTTTAATTAATTCACCACCTACCTTGTAAAAAACAGGCCTTATGCCTGCTTTTTATATGTCTAACTTCTGGAGACTTACCCTCCTGGGAAAACGTGTAAAGAAAACCGAAGTTCGATGCGCATGCGCAGCCTCTCCCGCGCACGTGTTCAACCTCTGAACCCCTGCTTTCAGGGGAACGGAAGTGCTGGTTTCCCACGCATGCGCAGTGCATGCAGGAAACCGGCACTTCCATTGGGCCTATGGGTGAGTACCCCATGCGTACTCAGCCGTGGAGACCCGAATTTCTGGGCCAATATTGTTCCTGCACTCTGTTGAAAACCATTTTAAATGTATCCCATTGATGTTCTACATCATTGTTTGCCAATATTGTTGCCCATTTTATTTTCCCAAGTTCTATTCTCAGCCCCTCAAAATCAGCTTTTCTCCAATCTATTAACTTGGTCTTCATCATACTTACCAATTATCATACTTCTCAATTATCATCTTAAAGCATATTATATTATGGTCACTATTGCCTAGATGTTCCCCTACTTTTACTTCTCTTATCTGCTCTGATTGATTCCCCATTACTAGATCCAATAGCGAATCCTCCCTTGTTGGGCTTTTTTCATATTGGGTTAGAAGGGAGTCCTGTACACATTGTAGGAACTCCATTCACACCCCTTTACCTAACTCTTCTGTCCAATTAATATCAGGGTAGTTGAAATCCCCCATGAATATTATTCTATGTTTTTTACTCATTTCCCTAATTTGTCTGCATATTTCTTCCTCCACATCCATTCCACTAGTCTGTAGACTACGCCTAGTAGTGTGATTGATCCTTTATTATCTTTTATCTCTATTTATATGGGTTCTATTTTTGTCTTGCAGATAGCTGCGTCAATTTTTTCTACTGCCATTATGTTATCCCTAATAAGTTCAGCCACTCCACCTTCCCCTTTTCCCTCTCTATCTTTTCTAAGTATGTTATACCCTGCAATGTTTAATTCCCAGTCCTGAATTTTCTGTAGCTATGTCTCAGTAATCCTTAATATGTATGGTACCTCGCAACGCATGATTGCCTCCGGCTCCCCTGTTTTATTACGGACACAGTGTGCATTGCTGTACAAACAGTTTAACTCATTTTTAATAGGCTCAATTTATGTTTAACCATCTTTTTAGACTCCTTAACTCAATTTATTCCCTTGCCATCAGTGTCCACTCTTACTTTATTCTTTCCTATGCTCTCTTTTCCTGTTGTGTTTATATTTAGGCTGGTTACGTTCCTTGTAGGTCCCTCCCCCCCCCACATCTTACTAGTTTAAAGCCTTTGCCACCTCCCTATTTACCCTTTCCGCTAGGACACGGGTCCCATCCCGGTTCAGGTGGAGCCCGTCCCAGATCCTTCCTGTCCCAGAACTGATGCCAGTGTCCCATGAAAAGGAACCCCTCTTCCCCACACTAGCCCTTTAGCCATGTGTTAGTTCACCTGATCTGTCTGTTTCTATGCCAATTTGTACGTGGCTCGGGCAATAATCCAGGGATTAAATCGAAATCTTTTTAATTTAGAGCCTATCTCATGATACTCTTTCAGCAGGACCTTCTCCCTGTTCCTACCTATGTCGTTTGTTCCAACATGGACCACGACAACTGGATTTACCCCCTCCATTTCCAAGATCCTCTCCAGCCGCCATGAGATATCCCTTACCTTGGCACCGGGTAGGCAACACACCATTCGGGATTTTTGTTCTTGGCTGCAGAGGTTGCTATCTATCCCCATAATTATAGAGTCCTCTATCACTACCACATTTCTATTCTGCTCTTCTCCACCATCCCCCCGCCCCCCCCCCCTTAACCCCCTTAGATAGCTTTCTGAGCCTTGGTGTCTTGGTCTGCATTATTGCTGTCCTTCCTGCAGTCTTTCCCCTTGTCCTCACAGGTAGCGAGTACATCGTTCCTGTTGGACAGGTCCAGTGTATGCGGGACTTCCTTCTCAACCTCTCCTAAATCCCTGCTACCCGGCTCCCTAACAGTCACATCCTCCCTTTCCTGAACCTGTGCTTTCCTCCAGGGTGTGATTGTATTCTGGATAAAACTGTCCAGAAATTCCTTCCCCTCCCTTATGTGTCAGAGTGTCGCCAACTCCCACTCCAGCTCAATGACTCTGAGTCGGAGAGATTCGAGATGGAAATATCTCCTGCAGACATGTTTGCTCGGGACAGTCTCGCTGTCCACAAACTCCCACATATTGCAGTCCAGACACACAACCTGCCCTGCCATATCTTAGTCTAGCCTTTTTTTATTTTTTTAATTAGTTAAATTCTTTATTCCACGATTATTTATCATTATATTAATTAGTTTAACTAGTTAAGCTTTAAATTTAATACATTATGTTATAGTTTCCTGGTCCTAGTTTAAACAACTCTCCTAGGTTAGAGAGAAAAATAAACGGTAATACTCACCCACCAATCACCTACCTGCTGTCCTGTGACATCACTCCTTGATTTTTTTTTTGCTCTTTCTCCTTCGCTCCAGCTCTTTTTATCCCCGCCGCTCTTGCTGGCCCTGCTCTTGCTCTGGTAAATCATAATGTTATAAAACCAATTTGGTGTTGGATTTTATGTCAACAGCCAGGTAAATTTGACATCAAATTGGTAATCCAAAAGGATCTTTGGGACTATGCTGTTCCCTTGACCCTGGAATCTGCCTCTGTTTAGTAACCTGCTAATGTCAGACGTGGTTAGTGGAACTTTCACCCTTTTTTGACATCAAGCAAGGTAAGCACAAAAGCTGACGGCCTAGAACTTCAATTCTGCAAAATAGGCGGTATTGGATCAATGTCAATGGAACTGAATATCAGGCACTGTGTAGAACAGGCAGCCAATGTGATACCACTCATTTTGCACCACTGCGCGAGATGAATTTCTAGCCCATTTATCTTTAGCTCATTAAATTGATTCAGGCTGCTAAACATCATAACTGGCCATATGGTTTGTACCTATTCATTTGCACTTGAGGAGACACTGTACAAAGTTCTCAAGGCAATTGTATTATTGTCCTCTGAATTATTGCCATGAAAAAAATCCTTTACCAGGTTTAATTATATCATCTTCCAATTGTTGAGAGCACCATCACTATAAGGACTGCCACAGTCCATGGAGAAGGCCTATCACCACCTCAGGCAATGACGGGCAATAAATGTGTCCTTGCCAGTTTTGCCCACATCCTTAGAACAAATTGAAAAACATTGCTGCTTCCGAGATAAGTTGGCCAACAGCTGAGTTCTCTGACACTGCGGTATTCTGCACTCCTGTGGAATTTAACTAAAATTCATAAACACGGTTAATGCCAATGGAGAGATAGGGGTTGAATTTCAACACATTTAAAATTTCAATAATTGCTTCACGGTATAAACATGTCACAAAATCAGTATTTTAAAACACTGCAAAAAAGAAACGTCAATTTTCAGCCAGGAAAATGAGATAGAAAAACATTACCTACTTCAAGACAAGGACATATTCTTAGAAGAAGCAACTATATTCCTGCAAGAAGCTTTCAGAGATCTGATACAATGAAATGCATATATCACATACAGCAAGGCATAGTCTGTTATGGGGAAATGTATCTCCTACACAGTGAATACATTCTATACCACAAATATATTATAGGTAGGAAAATGTATTATAGATTGGACGATGTACTGCTGGCAATTAAATACAACTGATTTATTGCTCATTTATGAAAGAAGAAGAAAGAACTTGCATTTTTAGAGCACCTCTCATGTCCTCAGGATGGTGAAAGGTTCCATAAAGCAATGAGATCAATAACCAGTTAAGCTGCTTTTGGGGTGTTGGTTGAGGGACACCAGGAGAACTTGCCTGCTCTACTTTTGAATAGAGCGAAGATATTTTTTTACTCCACCTAAGCATGCAGAGTGGGTCTCAGTTTAACATCACATGAACAAGATGGCACCTCTGACAACACAGGACTCCCTCAGCAACACGAACATACCAATTATATAAAACTGATGGGCAGGAAAAGACCAGCTGCTTAATTAAGCTTGCCTCACGCCTCATGATAGCTGGAGTATCATAACTAAACTCTTCCTACACCACCCCCTCCACCCACCCCCGCCCCTAGCCATGTAATCTCATGGGTGAGGCAAATAAAAACTTAAAAAACAAGTCCAATAAGAGAAAAAGTATTCTCCGATCCCTTCAGATGATCACAATCTGTCCAGGAGGCCACATGGGCCGAGTGTTATCTATAAAGATACATACCTAACATAAGAAATAGGAGCAGGATTCGGCCATACAGTCCACCGAGCCTGCTCCGCCATTCAATAAGATCATGGCTGACCTTCAACCTCAACTCCAGTTAACCGCTTGATCCCCATATCCCTCGATTCCCTTAAAGTACAAAAATCTATCGATCTCAGCCTTGAACATATTCAATGACTGAGCATCCACAGTCCTATGTGGTAGAGAATTCCAAAGATTCACAACCCTTTGAGTGAAGAAATTTCTCCTCATCTCAGTCCTAAATGGCCGACCCCTTATCCTGAGACTGTGCCCCCTAATTCTAGATTCTTCTGCTGGGGGAAACAACCTCTCAGCATCTACCCTGTCAAGCCACCACAGAATCTTGTATGTTTCAAACATAGAAACATAGAAGATAGGAGCAGGAGTAGGCCATTCGGCCCCTCGAGCCTGCCCCGCCATTTAATGAGATTGTGGTATCTTGAGCGGGCCATAGATGGAGACAGACACAGGTTAACTTCATAACATGGTTTAATCAACTCTTGCACATAAAAGCTTCTGCCATGAGGCAGCAAAAACAAAGAGTACAACAGTACAGATCAGACTTAACTCAGGAGAGCAATTGCCACAGCACCACCTGGTGGATCAGGTTACACATAACCTCCCAGGTTACTACACTCCTCCCCCCTTAAGATTGCCGTATGCAATTCCTAAACAATAACCCTTACTAGGCACTATGTTTTAACTAACCAGTATGCTCTAACCATGGTTAACCCCTGACTAATTTAACAGGTTTGTATAAGTCTTTCTGGTTGTTTGCGAATCCTTTGTGAACGTCTTAATTCCACTTGTGGTGGATTCTCAGATTCATTCGCACTTGAGATTGGAGTAGTCTCTGATGTTGGTTTTACTCTGTCCCGCTGTGGCCTGGCAGTACCAGTGTCCACTGACACCTTATAAGCCATGCTGGGTCATGGAACAGCCTCCTCTACTGCCCTTTGTTCCCTCTGAGGCAGTTCCCCCTGCTGCCGGCTGAAAAGCTGATCCACATGCCGATGAACCCCTCAACCATCCCCTAGTAACACGGAGTACGACACAGGTCCTGTAATGTCCTGGATTAGTCCTGGTATCCATTTAGGTCCATAACCAAAAGTTCTGGGTGTACACAGAGTCCCCTATGGCGAAATGGCAAGCTTTAGTATGTTTGTCATGGTACACTTTTTGGTTTGTTTGTTTTGTCTCAACCTTGCTTTTGAGATCTGGGTGTATCAGGTCTAACGTGCACCGCAACTTTCTCCCCATCATCAACTCAGCCGGAGAAAGCCCCGTGGTAGCTTGGGGTGTTATACGATAACTAAACAAGGCTCTATTGAGCTTGGTCTCCAGAGTGTCACCTGAGCTCTTCCTCATGAGCTCCTTAAAAGTCTGCACGGCTCGCTCGGCTAACCCATTTGAGGCTGGGTGATATGGAGCCGAGGTGACATGTGTGATTCCATTCCTTACCATGAATTCTTTGCTCCCTTCACTAACAAAACACTCTGCATTGTTGGATACAATCATTTCTGGAATACCATGCGTGCTGAAGCTGTTCCTGAGACAATCCAGTGTGGCATCAGTCGTTGCAGAGCTCACTGGATAAACGTTGATCCACTTCGAGTGAGCGTCTACCAGCACCAAAAACATTTTGCCCCTAAAAGGTCCCGCATATTCTATGTGAATTCTCCTCCAGGGTTTGCTGGGCCACTCCCAGGGATGGAGTGGTACCCCGGCAGGTGCTTTCCTCTGTTCCTGACATATAGTGCATGACTTTACCTTTGACTCAATTTCAGCATCCAAGTTAGGCCACCACAGGTAGCTCCTAGCCAGTCCTTTCATTCTAGTCATTCCTGGGTGCGATTGATGCAACTGTTTCATCAAAGTAGAGTGTCCCCGCTCTGGGACTACGATGCGTGCTCCCCATAGCACACATCCATCTTGGACACTGAGCTCGTGCTGTCTCTGTCTGTACGGCGCGAACTCCGGTCCCTCACGGTGATCTGGCCAGCCTTTCAACACATACTCACGGATCCTTGACAGAACGGGGTCCTTGGCTGTCCAGCCCTGGATTTGCGCTGAAGTCGTCAGGGGACTGATCTCCTGATCCAGCATCAGGACATGCTCTTCAGGGGAAGTACTGCGAGGACATTTTGAGAGGGGCAGGCGGCTGAGAGCATCCGCGTTCCCGTTTTCCTTGCAGGCTCTGTACGTGATCACATATTCATAGGCTCTTAGTATTACTGCCCATCTCATTATTCTCTGTGATGCCATTTGAGGCACCGCTTTCATCTCATTCAGTAAGATAATAAGAGGCTTGTGGTCAGTACTGATTACAAACTTCCTCCCATATATGTACTTATGGAATTTCTTTACTCCAAATATAATGGCCAACCCCTCTTTATCAAGCTGTGAATAGTTCTTTTCTGCAGCTGTGAGCGTGCGTGAAACAAACCCAATGGGCCTTTCCGCTCCATCTGGCATGCGGTGGGCCAACACTGCCCCCACTCCATAGGGTGATGCGTCGCAGGACATTATCAGCTCCTTCTTCTCGTCATAATGCACTAACACCCTGCTGGACTGAAGTAGCTCCTTTGACTGCTGAAACGCTTTCGCTTGCTCTGGCCCCCAACGCCATGGCTCCTCCTTTCTCAGCAGTTTGTGCAGGGGTGCCAGCAGCATCGATAAGTTTGGAAGAAACCGGTTATAATAATTCAGGAGCCCTAGATAGGCTTTCAGTTCAGTCACTGAGGTGGGTGCAGGTGCATCCTGCACTGCCCGCACTTTCCCTGGTAATGGATGGAGGCCTGTGGCATCCACTTGATGTCCCAGGAATGTAACTTCCTTCTCCATGAAACTACACTTACTCCGTTTCAGGCATAGCCCCGCCTCTTCCAGCCGCTGTAGCACTTTGTCCAGTGTTTTTAAGTGATCCTGATCGTCACTTCCTGTTAGCAGAATATCATCTAAGTACACGGCCACCTTTGGAATGCCCTGCACAATGCCCTCCATAGTCCGTTGGAATATTGCTGGGCTAGAACTGACACCAAATTGTAACCTGGCATACGTGAACAGCCCCTTGTCCGTGTTCACCGTGACAAACGTTTTTGATTCTTCATCTAGCAATATCTGCTGATACGCATGACTCATGTCCAGTTTGCTGAATCTTTCTCCCCCAGCGAGCGATGTTAACATGTCCTCCATTCTCGGAATGGGGTACTGTTCCAGTGATGATACTCTGTTCACTGTTAACTTATAGTCACCACACACCCTTACGTTACCGTCGGGCTTCAATACCGGGACTATTGGTGCCGCCCAGTCTGAAAATTTCACTGGTTCTATTACTTTGTCCTTTAGCAGGCGATCTAGTTCCGCCTCCACCTTGGTTTTCATTGCAAAAGGTACCGACCTTGGTTTAAAGAAACGAGGCGTGGCATCACTGGCTACATGAATCTTGGCTGTGGCTCCCCTTAAGGTGCCCAGTTCATCCTTGAACACTAACTCATGCTTCATCAGCACTTCTTGCAGTGCCTCTGGACTGTCCTCCATTTTATTCATTGCCTGCCAGTCCACACTCAACTCACTGATCCACCCTCGCCCTAACAGGTTTGGCCCTGACCCTGCTACCACTACCACCGTAAGCTCTTTGGTGACTCCTTTGTGTTCCACTTGTACTTCGGCCGCCCCCAAAATGTCCACCTTCTGTCCTGTGTAGGTTTTGAGACTAATGGGGCATGTACCTAGCTCTGGTACTTTTGCTTCCCCCCATAGCTTGGCGTACTCAGTCTGCGACATTATGGTTACACTACATCCGGTGTCAAACTCAAACTTTATTTGACCTCCGTTCACTATCAAATACTGAGTGAGAGGGGGTACGTTGGGCCTTGAAGTGTCTATACTGTATATAGTGAAAACCTCCTCACTAGACTCACGAGACTCTTCCTCTTGTATGTAATTTGCCCGCTTTGTGTACTTCTCCCTCCCCCCTTTAGCATGCTTTGCCCCTTTAGCACTGTTTCTCTCACTCACTGCCCTTTTACAGACTTTCTTTAAGTGCCCTATTTTTCCACAATTGTGGCACTTTGCCTTTGCAAACCTGCAGTCCTTTGCATAAAGGCTCATCCCGCCACATCGGTAGCAATCCCCAACCCCGACTGGTGGACTTTTCGCGCCAGCTTCCATCTTGAAAACAGCTCCTCCCACTGGTTTACTCCATTTCTCCTTGCTCATACTGTTTAAGTCCTTAATGTCCTTGTTAGCCATCTCCATGGCTTGTGCTTTTTTAAGTGCCGTCTCAAACGTTAATCCTTCTTCTGACAGCAACCTTTGCTGTATACTGTCGTCGTTAACTCCGCAGACTAGTCTGTCCCTTATCATGACTGTGAGCGTATTTCCAAAATTACAGTCCTGTGCGAGCTTCCGAAGCTCCTCCACATACTCAGTAATGCTTTCTTCCGGCCTCCTAATCCTCGAATTGAATTTCCATCTCTGTACTATTTCACTAGGTTTCGGATTGAAATGATTCTTTAGTAGACTCACCAACTCGTCAAAAGATTTTTCTCCTGGCCACTCCAGGCTCAGCAGATTCCTCATCCGTGTATAGGTTTGCGCTCCCACACAACTCAGTAAAATGGCCCTTTTCTTTTCAGCACTGTCCACCTCGTTTGCCATAAAGAAATGGCTCAGTATTTCAATATACTCCTCCCAAGACTGCGACTTGCTGTCAAAAGGTACCACGGAGCCTACCGTTCCTGCCATCCGTGGAGTCCGGTCACTTCAGCCAAAAAATCAAACTCCGTTTTGACTCCCGCGGCCTAGCCTCGTGCTTTTCTGACTAGTTTGCTAACCAGCCCGAGCACCTCTTCCGAATACTCCAAAACTTTTCCGTCCTTTATTCTCGTCGCCATATGTGGTATCTTGAGCGGGCCATAGATGGAGACAGACACTGGTTAACTTCATAACATGGTTTAATCAACTCTTGCACATAAAAGCTTCTGCCATGAGGCAGCAAAAACAAAGAGTACAACAGTACAGACCAGACTTAACTCAGGAGAGTAATAGCCACAGCACCACCTGGTGGATCAGGTTACACATAACCTCCCAGGTTACTACAGAGATCATGGCTGATCATCCAAATTCAGTACCCTGTCCCTGCTTTCTCCCCATATCCCTTGATCCCTTTAGCCTCAAGAAATATATCCAACTCCTTCTTGAATATATTTAATGAATTGGCCTCAACTGCCCTGCGTGGCAGGGAATTCCACAGGTTCACCACTCGCTGGGTGAAGAAATTCCTCCTTATCTCAGTCCTAAATGGCTTACCCCTTATCCTTAGACTTTGACCCCTGGTTCTGGACTCCCCCGCCATCGAGAACATCCTTCCTGCATCTAGTCTGTCTAGTCCTGTTAGAATTTTATAAGTTCCAATGAGATCCCCTCTCATTCTTCTAAACTCTAGCGAATATAAGCCTAATCGACCCAATCTCTCCTCATATGTTATTCCTGACATCCCAGGTATCAGTCTGGTGAATCTTCGCTGCACTCTCTCCATGGCAAGAACTTCCTTCCTCAGATAAGGTGACCAAAACTGCACACAATACTCAAGGTGTGGTCTCACCAAGGCCCTGTACAACTGCAGCAAGACATCCTTGCTCCTGTACTCAAATCCTCTCGCTATGAAGGCCAACATACCATTTGCCTTCTTAACCGCCTGCTGCACCTGCATGCTTACCTTCAGCGACTGGTGCACAAGTACACCCAGGTCTCGTGGCACTTCCCCTTTTCCTAATCTATTGCTGTTCAGATATTAATCTGTTTTCCTGATTTTGCCACCGAAGTGGATAACCTTGCATTTATCCACATTATACTGCATTTGCCATGCAACTGCCCAATCACCCAACCTGTCCAAATCATACTGGAGTTTCTCTGCATCCTCCTCACAGCACACATGCCCACCCAGCTTTGTATCGTCTGCAAACTTGGAGCTATTACATCTAGTTGCCTCGTCTAGATCATTAATATATATTGTGAATAACTGGGGTCCTAGCACTGATCCCTGCGGTACTCCACTAGTCAATGCCTGCCACTCGGAAAAAGACCCATTTATTCCAACTCTTTGCTTCCTGTCTGCTAACCAGTTCTCTATCCAAGACAGTACCTTACCCCCAATCCCATGTGCTTTAACTTTACATGCTAATCTCTTATGCGGGACCTTATCGAAAGCCTTCTGAAAGTCCAAATACACTGACGTAAGAAAACTACTAGGCACTTGTTCTGAGTATTAAACAAGGCTTTAATCAACTGTTTCACAACATGGAGGTCTAGTTGTCCTTCACTAGTTCCTGTTTACAAAATGTCCTGAGAAAGCTGGGCCCGTGCCCGAGTATTTATACTCTCCCTGGACAGCGCCACCAGCAGGCCGCTCAGTATTATTCCATAAGTCATTAGTCGGACTACGAATAGTCGCAGTCGTTTGGATCTCTGCTTGTGGTAGGAAGGCACGTCTCCTCGGACCATGTCTTGGTCCCTGGGTCGCTTGGTTCATACCAGCGGGCTGGCAGGGCCCGTGTCGCCTTGATCGACCTGAGCAGGACTGGGGAGATTGTGACTCCGGGTACGGGTCCCCACAGGTGCAGAGCTGGCTTCATCCTGCTCAGTAGCTGGTGATTGACCGGCGTCCAGGCTTCGGGTGGCCATCCTGCGGGGAGCACTCTATTCCCCAGGTTGATCTGGCGGAGTAGCTGGCAGATCGCTTGATGTCCCGGGTAGGGCATCATCCTCGGAGGTGCGCAGAGTATCGGCGCCATTCATACGGATCCCTCTATCGATTGTGTCCGTGGGACCAGTTGGACAGGGAGCCAGATCCCGAAGTGAAACTGTGGACTCCCGGCCATCAGGGTGCCGCACGTACGCGTATGTAGGATTGACGTCTGTTAGTTCCACCTCATCGATGAGGGGATCACTCTTGGAGGATCGGACGAATCTTCGTAGCAGCACGGGCCCGGGAGCTGCCAACCATGATGGTAGGGATGTCCCATGAGTGGAGCGACGCTGGAACCCGAAGAATCGTTCGTGAGGAGTAATATTGGTGGATGTAGAAAGAGACCTGATGGAATGCAACACGTCAGGGAGCATCGTTTCCCACTGCTGGTCTGGTAGATTGTGTGACGTCAGTGCAAGATGAACAGCAGTCCAAATGATATGGTTGTATCTCTCAACCTGTCCTTTTCCAATAGGATGATACGGTGTCGTTTTACTTGTGGCGATTCCCCGTTGGGGAAGATAACTTTTGAGTTCACTTGACATGAAGGAGGGACCCTGAACAGAGTGGATGAAATTGTCCATACCGCAAAGGGAAAAGACCTGATCGAGGCATTTGATCACTGTGGAAGTAAACATATTGGGACAGGGGAAAGCAAAGGGAAAGTGTGAATATTCATCCACCATAGTAAGCAAGTAGGTGTTTCACATTGAGGAAGGCAATGGCCCCTTAAATTCAATGCTGAGTCACTGCATAGGCTGTGTAGCGTGTATGAGCGAGCCATCCGACGGACGGAAGAATTGCGGTTTTAATTCCGCGCAAATTCTACAAGTCGAGCATGTTCTTATCACGTCTTCCATAGAAAATGGGAGGTTTTTAGATCGCACAAAGTGCAACATATGGGTAATGCCAGGATGGCATAAGTCAGTATGAAGATCCGCAAGAGTCGAAATTGACATGGAAGAGCAGAATGCACACGTGAGGGTATCCGGGGCCACATTCTCTTTGCTGGGCCAATAATTGATGGTGTAGCCAAAGGCAGCCAATTCCATCCTCCAGTGCTGTATTTTGTTATTCTTGATCTTAGTGCGTTTCTGGTTATCCAGCATAAAGGCCACGGAGCGCTGATTGGTTATAAGCATGAAATGGCGATGAGCGAGAAAATGACTCCATTTACGTACTGCTTCGATGATAGCCGTAGCCTCCTTGACAGGAGGATAATGGAGCTTTCTACCCTGCAAAGTTCTGGACAGAAATGCAATGGGTCAACCACCTTGATTCAAGGTAGCCGAGATTGCCACCTCCGATGCATCGCACTTGACCACGAAAGGGAGATTTTCATCGATGGAACGAAATGTGGCTTTTTCCAGTTGTTGCTTGAGGAGGTCGAAAGCTGAAATAGCCGTTGCCTCCAACGGAAATTACTTCGCGTGAAGCAGTGGTTGGATCTTGTCGGAAAAGTGGGGTATCCACTTCGCATAATAGGTGAGCATGCCGAAGGCCCGAAGAAGAGAGCCGAGATTCGTGGAGGTGGGAGCTCCTGAAGCAGAGAAAGTCGCTTCGGATCCAGTTTGATGACACCATTGCCCACCCAGTAGCCAAGGATGTTGACTGATGGTACTGATTTCACAGATTTGGACTCGTTTAAGGTTAAGTTGCGACGACGGAGAATGTCAAGAAATTTCTGGAGGTTGGCATCATGCTCCTTCTGGTCATGACCAGCAATGGTGATATTATTCAGATATGGAAAGGTGTCTGTTAAGTTCCCCTCTTTGTCTAGGCTGTCCATTGCCCATTGAAGATGGCCACCCCATTGGTGACCCCAAATGGAAGGCGACAAAACTGGTAAAGCCGACCATTGGCCTCAAAGGCCGTCTACTTTTTGTCAGAGTCCTTTAACGTTGCTTGGTAGTATACTCCCTTTAAGTCAAAAGTTGAAAATACCTTGTAGTTGGCAAGGTTATTGACCATGTCATCAATGCATGGTAGCGGGTAGGCATCCAGGTCGGTATACTGGTTAATAGTTTGCGAGTAATCAATGCAAAGACATTTCTTGTGTTGCTTCAGAGGATTTTTAACAACGGCTTGAGCCCGCCAGGAAGATGAACATGGCTCAATGATACCGTCTTCTGGAAGGCGAGAGCTCTCTGCCTCGATAAAGGATAGATCATCTTGGCTGAAACGTCGTGATTTAGTGACTATGGGCTTACTTCGGAGGGGAAAATTGGCAAACAAGGAGGGCTCGTCGAGCGAAGCTGCCGAAAGCGCACAAAATGGTACTTTGGAAATAGTAAGCTCCGGCTTTGACCCTCCAAACTCGAAAGTGAGTCTTTTGTGTTGTTTCTGGAAATCCTGTCCCAGGAGCACATCACTGCATAGGTTTTTGAGCACCCCAAGCCAGGTGGAGAAATAAGTGTGGCCATTGAGAATAAGGTCGACAAGACAAAAGCCGGAAGAGTTGGTGGTCAGTGTCGTCAGAGCCATTGCAATTTCTCTGTCTGAGGGGTAAATACTCAGCTTTAACTTAATGACAGCCTGTTCACTGATGAAGCTGTCAGAGATGCATGAGTCAATTAGTGCACTCAAAATGTGTCCAGTTACCGAAACCTTCATGGCTGCATGAGACAGGCTTTGGGGAAAAACAGCTGTGTTGGGCAGAGGATCAGTTTTACCCTTGACAGCTGTAACCTTAATAGTGGCTCTTGGGGGAGGAGCAGTTTTATAGATAGCAGCTGTAACATTAGTAGTGGCTCTTGGGGGAAGAGCAGTTTTATAGATAGCAGCTGCAAAACTAACAGGGTCTCTTGACCGGTATACCTTAGAAAAGTGACCTTTCTCACTAACAGAGGCTCTTGACTGGCATACCTTAGAAAAGTGACCTTTCTTATTGCAATGATTGCAGATTGCATTACGAGCAGGACAAAATTTCCTATAGCTTGCCAAGATGCCACTAAGGCAGGGTCGTCATCAGTGAGGGCTTCTAGGGTAGGGTCGTCATCAGCTAGGATAGAGTCGTCATCAGTGAGGGCTTCCACCTGAGGCCCATCGGAGGAGTCACCAAAAGTGATAGCAGCAGTCCGTGCACGTGGTAAATGATAGGCATCTGCATTTTTTTTTGCTAAGTCCAGAGAAAATGCCTGGTCATAGGCAGCTTGTAACTCGAGGGTTTGAAGGGAGATGTAATTCCGTTAATAAAGGAATCACAAATTACCTCCTTCTGGTACTGCTCAGCCAAGACAGCTTTGAGATTACAATCCTTGCTGAGCCTGCAAAGCTTTTGAAGGAATTCGTCAAGTGATACCCTGGGTTGTTGTCGAGTTGTGGACAATAGATGCTGAGCAACAATTTCATTTGGGGCCTTAACATATAGTTGCTGTAGTATTTGGATAGTGAAGTCATAGTCTACACAGTCTTTGATACAGTCAAACACATGAGGGGATACATAATTGGCAAGTATCTCTAACTTATCAGGCACATTCTCACCACAACCCTGAGAAAGTTGCTGAAGGTACGATACCAGTGTTTCCATACCTTAGCAGTTGTAGGTGAATTCGGGTCCAGGTCAAGACGGGCGAGTCGGAGTAGTTTCTCCATGATGGATTGATTACTACCTCTGGTTCCCTTCGACCATTTGAGTCATAACCGTCTGTTCCCAAAACCACTCAGAGTGTGGAGCAGTTCCAGTTGATTAAATTGACGTAAGAAAACGACTAGGCACTTGGACTGAGTATTAAACAAGGCTTTAATCAACTGTTTCACAACATGGAGGTCTAGCTGTCCTTCACTAGTTCCTGTTTACAAAACGTCCTGGGCAAGCTGGGCCCATGCTCGAGTATTTATACTCTCCCTGGACAGCGCCACCAGCAGGCCGCTCAGTATTATTCCATAAGTCATTTCTACATGAATGGCAAGATTCATGTCATACACCATATCCACTGGTTCTCCCTTATCTATTCTATCAGTTACATCCTCAAAAAATTCCAGTAGATTAGGCAAGCATGATTTACCTTTTGTAAATCCATGTTGACTTTGTCCGATCCTGTCACTGTTTTCCAAGTGCACTGCTATTACATCTTTTATAATGGACTCTAGCATTTTCCTCACTACCGATGTCAGGCTTACCGGTCTATAATTCCCCGTTTTTTCTCTACCACCCTTCTTAAATAGTGGGGTTACATTAGCTACCCTCCAATCCATGGGGACTGTTCCAGAGTCTATAGAATTTTGGAAGATGACCTGTATTGCATCTACTATTTCTAGGGCCACTTCCTTAAGTACCCTAGGATGTAGATTATCAGGCCCTGGGGATTTATCGGCCTTCAATCCCGTCAATTCCCTAACACCATTTCCCTAAAAATACTGATTTCATTCAATTGCTCCCTCTCATTAGACTCTATGTTCCCCGACATCTCTGGGAGATTATTTGTGTCCTCCTTTGTGAAGACAGAATCAAAGTATGTATTTAATTGTTCTGTAATTTCTTTGCTCCCCATTATAAATTCCCCTGATTCTGACTGCAAGGGACCTATGCTTGACTTCACCAATCTTTTTCTCTTCATATATCTATAGAAGCTTTTACAGTCAGTTTTTATGATCCCTGAATGCTTACTCTCATAATCTATTTTCCCCCTCTTAATTAATCCTTTTGTCCTCATTTGCTGAATCCTAAACTGCTCCCAATCCTCAGGTTTGCTGCTTTTACTGGCCAAATTATTTGTCCTCTCCTTGGATCTTATGCTATCCCTAATTTCCCTTGTAAACCACGGTTCAGTCACCTTCTTTGTTTTATTTTTGTGCCAAACAGGGATGAACAAATTCTATAGTTCATCCATTCGATCTTTAAATGTTTGCCATTGCCTATTCACCGTCAACCCTTTAAGTAACATTCCCCAGTCCATCCTAGCCAACTCTCCCCTGATACCATCATAGTTTCCTTTATTTAAATTCAGGACCCTAGCCTCTGAGTCAACTACTTCACTCTCCATTTTAATGAAGAATTCTATCATATTATGATCGCTCCTCCCCAAGGGGCCTCGCACAACAAGATTGCTAATTAATCCTTTCTCATTACACAATACCCAGTCTAAGATGGCCTGATCTCTAGTTGGTTCCTTGACATATTGGTCCAGGAAACCATCCCGTATACTCTCCAGGAATTCCTCCTCCACAGTATTGTTACTAATTTGGTTAGCCCAATCTATATGCAGATTAAAGTCACCCATGACAACTGTTGTGCCCTTATTGCATGCATCTCTAATTTCCCATTTAATGCCATCCCCAACCTTAGCATTACTGTTTGGGGGTCTGTATATAACTCCCACTAACGTTTTCTGCCCCATGGTATTTCTCAGCTCTGCCCATATAGATTCCACATCATCAGAGCTAATATCCTTCCTTACTATTGTGTTAATCTCCTCTTTAACCAGCAATGCTACCCCACCTCCATTTCCTTTTTTCCTGTCCTTCCTGAATATTGAGTACCCCTGGATACTGAATTCCCAGTCTTGGTCACCCAGGAGCCATGTCTCCGTAATCGCAATTATATCATATCAGTTTACATCTATTTGCGCAGCTAATTCATCCACTTTATTACAAACTAGCTGAAGTGCCCGGCGGTGCCGAGGGATTTTTGAGGGCATGTTGTTGTTGGAAGAGAGAGAGAGAGAGCGACTGGGGGGAAGAGAGAGCGCGACTGGGGGGAAGAGAGAGAGCGACTGGGGAGAAGAGAGAGAGCGACTGGGGGGAAGAGAGAGAGTGACGGGGGAAGAGAGAGCGCGACTGGGGGGAAGGGGGGGAAGGGGGGAGGGGATGGGGAGGGGGGAAGGGAGGGGAGGGGGATGGGGAGGGGGGATGGGAGGGGAGGGGGGAGGGGGACGGGAGGGGAGGGGGAGGGGAGGGGGGAAAGGAGGGGAGGAGGAGGGGAGGGGAGGGGAAAAGGGGGAGGGGAGAGGGGGGGAGGGAGGAGAGGGGGGGAGAGGGGGGAGGGGGGGAAGGGGGGAAGAAAAGGGGAGGAGGGGGGAAGAAGGGGAGGAGGCGGGAAGGGGGGAAGAAGGGGAGGAGGGGGAGGGGGAGGGGGCGAAGGGGGGAAGAAGGGGAGGAGGGGGGCAGGGGGAGAAGGGGGAAGGGGAGGAGGGGGAGGAGAGGGAGTGGGAGGAGGGGGAAGGGGAGGAGGGGGAGGGGGGTGGAGGGGGAGAAAAGGGGAGGAGGGGGAAGAAGGGGAGGAGGAGGGAGGGGGGAAGGGGGGCGAAGAAGGGGAGGAGGGGGAGGGGGAGGAGGGTGAAGGGGAGGAGGGGAAGGGGGAGGGGGGGTGGGGGGAGGAAGAGGGGGTGAGGAGGGGGAGGGGGTGGGGGGAGGAGGAGGAGGAGGGGGTAAAAGTATCCTCCGGACTCAAAGGAAAACAGTAAACAATGCATGCAGGGCGGAACTAGGCCAATATCCATTAATAATCACTATCCAAAAAAGAGCCACCAAATTTTGGAATCACCTACAAATGAGCAATCCCCAATGCTATCACTACGACGCCCTGAAATGCCAAGAGCTGACCATAAAGAAGAATACCCTCAGTCAACTAGTCCTGGGACTCAGTGAAGTAACTACTAACAATACTAACAATAACCAGCCCCAGGACAGTGACAGGGTAACACAAAGAATTCGACCCAACACAATCGTCGCTAAGCAAAAGGAAAAATATCTGACATATTGGGCAGAAACAACAAAAACCCAAAGCAAACTCAATTGCTACTTGGCCCTAAACAGACAATATAACATAGCTGATTACCTGACCATGGTAAAGGATAACAAACTGAGAAGAACGTTGACAAGGTACAGACTTAGCGAACATAGCCTAGCGATCGAAAAAGGCAGACACAGGCAGACCAGGCTGCCAAGAGAAGACAGGATATGCTCTCACTGCAGTCAGGGAGTAGTGGAGACAGAGATGCACTTCCTCACAGCCTGCGGAAAATATCAGGGCATCAGGGAGAATTTCTACCAAAAATTCTCACAAATATGCCCTGATTTCAGAAATCTGAATGACAACCAAAAACTCCCATTCCTACTGGGAGAGGAGAGAAGCTGTGTAACACTGGCGGCACACTATGTTACAGCTTGCCATGAACAGAGGGACAACCAGTAAACTAAGAAAAGAATATATATAAACAATGCGAATGTATATTTATACACTCAGGGATATACCTGTTTATACACTGTATGAATAGAACTGCGTTTATGTGCTAAACCATAAATGTATTTTGATGCTTTGGCAACATAAGATGTAACTTATCATGCCAATAAAGCGATTTGAATTGTGAATTGTGAATTGGGTGGAGGGGGAGGAGGAGGAGGGGGGGAGGAGGGGAGGGGAGGGGGAGGGGGGAGGAAGGGGGGAGGAGGAAGGGGAGGGGGGAGGAGGGGGAGGAGGGGGGAGGGGAGGGAGAGGACGGGGAGGGGGGGAGGGGAAGGGGGGGGAGACAGGGAGGGGGGAGCCAGCAGACCCTCTCCCCTCTGCCGGCGATGGGGGAAGAAGGGGGAAGGAGGGGGAGAGGGGGGAAGGGGGAGAGGGGGGGAGAGGGGGGAAGAGGGGGGAGTCCCCGAGCCCCGCCCCCCGCCCCTGACCCTGAAGGACAAAGTTATTAATAAGGGTACCCTAAATAAAATGGCTTCTGGACCTCGTGGCAGAAGCCTGCAAGATTGGAATGCAGGGCCCTGCAAAAACGACAGGTCAAATGACATGCCTGGGCCTGTGAGAGAATTGTTATTTCTGAAGCCAGACAATAGATAATGCAGAATACGCATTCTTCATTTTGAAACCAATCAGCTCAGGAAAGATTTTATCTTGAACCCATCAAACCTTTGCATAAATAATCGCTTACAGTTTAAACTGGCTACCGAGCCAGGAAGATACCGATTCACATCATGAATAACAAACACCGAGACATTAAAGAGCATTTAACAATGGGGCAACCACCCAAAAAGCAGTTAAGGTGAATGACTATAATCACTTTAACGAGCCCACCAAAAATCGGACAAAGAACTAACCTTGATTTGGCATGCAGATAACAATCTCCGTAATAGTATAACTGTAGGCCCACCGGCAACCAAGGCAAGCAGGCGAGCAGACAAAACAGCAAGCAGACATGTGCAGCAAGCAGGCAGAGAAGGGCAGTGTGGAGAAGTATTCGGAACGAGCAGGCGCACAATCAGGACCAAAGACACTCGGACCTCAAAGAAGCAGATCGGCACGGTGGGGCAGGCCCGACTGAAAATGAGGAGGCCACAACCGCAGCCTTACATGAGGAACAGTCACGAACACCGCGGTAACAAAGGGTCAGGTAAATCATACCTTCAGATCATTACCACTGCACAGGTAGTGATCTAGGCCACCACGACCGAGCTAACACTGAAGACCGCCAACCGAACCCCAACCGCAACAAAACTTCGACGACCAGACCACCACCAGAAGAACAAAACCTGAAGTTTTCCACTCTACAAGGTAAAGTACCCAACAAAGACTTTACTCCCTATCTCTAACGGAGAAAAGAGGGTACTTTACTCAGACGACTCCACCACTGCAACCTGGGACCACGTGACGATGGCAGGCCCCAACGAACACAAAGAGCAGACCCCAAAGACACAATCGGCTTAATCGACAGAATTCGACCTGTCCAGAAACCCTTATTGGTGAGCATAATCCCTGGCCCCTCACAGCACAATTAGTTAGATATTGGGGGTGGGAAAAGGGTAAGTGGATTAATACTGTGATTTCTTTTTCCCTCGAAGTGCCATGTGCTCCCCATTCCTAATTAAGTGTACTCTTCTATGCCTGTAACCATTCTAGTAATTCTCAGTGTTGTGATTTTTATTGTGCCTTTAATAAAAATACAGTTTTCTTGCATCAAACCAGTTGTCTACTCCAATTCTGTATCGCCGCCTGAACCTAAGTCCGGTGTCTAGAACCCAGGGGTGTGGGGGTGAAATGAACCGCTCAGAAACCCAGTCAGAGGCAAGCTGACTGCACACACGCCACCCCCTACAGAAATGGCGCCCACGGCAGGACACCGGCAACAGGGGTGCGATACAGTAGACACTGATTCGGAAGAGCAAACCGTAATGGAAGAGAGGATTTCTAATTATGTATTCAGTAAAGTGAATATCACTAAGAAGTGGATCACTAATCTGTTAAAGGCTGGGCGTCCGGTAGATGCTGCAGCTAAATGCACAGAAGGGAAGGATCATAGGTAATCCATAGAAAAGGCAGTCTGGATGATGTGCTTCAAGAAACAGATCCAGCTTCTGGACAGGCTCGTTGAAGTACAGGCAGCTGAGATACGGGAGTCAGCCCTGGATGTCCAAGACAGGACTCTAGCAGGGGAAAGTTACTGGTAGCATTGAAGGCCCTAAACAAGGAAAGGGTACAGTTAATAGGGGAGCATAAGGCCAGGCTGGAATATCTACAGTGCCAGGTCACCAAGGCCAAGAGCAATGAGCTGAGGTTGCGGGAGAAGAATGCCCGCCTAGCGAAACAAGTAAGAGAGCAGGAGGAGAAAATAAAAGACATAAAGGCAGCCTATAAGTTAGCGAGCGAACAGGGGTTTGAAGATGCAGATCATGGCCCCTGCAAGGAACAGATAGAGAATCTAAGCCTTGCCCTAAGGAAGGCAAAGGGCCTCATAAGCCCGAAGGCAGCCCACGCGGATTTTACAGGGAACGAGGGGAGAACGGTTCAGACACCAGTAGTAGTGCCAAGGGATGACCTATTAAGGAACAGGAGGTTCCACGACCACCACCCGTAGTGCCAGGTTTTAGTGAGATCTGGCAGCAGGCGGGGGTGGAGCTAGGGGTAGAAGCGGAGATGGAACAACCCCCGCAAGAGAGGCTGGAACCGGGGCCGATGTGCCCGGCCCGGCAGCGAAGGTTGGACCCACCCGCTCGTGATGGGGGAAGAGGGACCCCTCCAAAACCAGTTCGTAGTTCCCTACGGCACCCAACAGCTTAGAGCTCTGGTAAGCCACATAACAAAGCTCACAGAAAAAGGGGACCCCTCGGTCCACTTCAGGGAAGTGGAATAGGCAATAACAAGTGCGATGATGCCGAACAGGCCAAATGCTGCTGTTCTCCCTGTAGGGTAAGCTCCTCCAGTCCCTTTCTGACCAGTGTAAGAAGGGACAGTGCGAGTATGGGGAACTCAAGGAGGAAGTTCTTGAGGCCATGGGGATGAATGAGGGAAGTCCTTTCTCCTGAGTGGAGAGGACAGTGCAGATCACAGGGGAAACCCCGCAGGCTTTCGCGGACAGGTTGTGGCCAGTGTATAGGAGTGCCTGCACAGGGGCACCTAACCGGGCGTACCTGGACCGGGATCAGCTGGCTCACTGGCTCCGTTGCCTGGTGGCAAACAGCTTGCCACAGGTCAGGGCCAAGGCGGAAGTCTGGTTTGACCCTAAGAATCCCCTGACTACCGAACTCACGGTGATCAGACAGTTGACCCTAGCCTACAGGAATGGTCGGGGAACCGATGCACACCCACCTAAGGGGAAGGTGCATGAAGCAAAACCCGGACAGGGTAGGAAGGAGTGGCATCAAGAAGGGAAAAACCCTTCCAGCACGAAGCTTAATTGTTACAGGTGTGGGAAGGATGGACACTGGAGGAAGGAGTGCAAAAACCCTTAGAAGGATAACAAGGGAAAGAACTCCTCAGCCCCAGCCCAAAAGATAGAGTAAGGGTTCCCTCCTGCCACGGTCGAGTCATTTTTGGACGCGACGAGGACCCTGTTGACTGGCCTAGGGAGGGTAGCAGCCACGACAGGTGCACTGACCCCCTCAGCCCCATCCAACCCACAGCCCTGACTAGAGCCAGCGCAGCCTGTTTACCTATGTTCCCTGCAGTACGACTTATGGAAGAGACCCCTTGTTGAGATGGAAGTAGAAAAGGTAAAGGGGACCTATCTGTTGGATACGGGGGCATCATGCACCGTGATCCATTCAGATAACCCCAACACCTCGCCTCTATCTAGCGGGGTCCCATACAGTCTGTCGGGATTCACTGGTAAGGAACAGGCTGGCTCATTTTCCATCCCGCTGTCCATTCGTTTGGCAACACTCCGCTCTAAGTAGACCTGTATCCTAATGAAGTGGGAAGTGGAGGGTGGAAAGGGGATCCTGGGAGCTGACTTTATTGTGGGCCACGGGATCCTAGTGGATTTGAGGAACCATTGCCTATGGGGGGCAAGTACAGGAAAGGAAGGCAGAGTAGTAGTCATCCCAGGGAAAGAGAGGAAGGGGACCCTGTGCACCATGAAGCCTAAAGAGGGTTACAACCTCGAGCTCATGGTCAGTAATACCCCAAAGGAGTTTCAGGCCTTTGTGCGAGCCCACCTAGCCACATTTGCCACAGACAAGCATGACTGTGGGAGGGTCAACGGGTTTGAGGTCAGCGTAGACGGGGACCCTATGGCCCGACCACAGAAACAGTATAACTTCCCCAGGGAAGCGGAGCCAGACATGGAAGCAGCCATGTCCTCTTTAGTACAACAGGGGGTCCTGAGACCGATAGCCACCCATGTAAACTCTCCACTGTGGCCGGTTAGAAAGCCGGACAACTCCTGGAGGGCCACGGTGGACTATCGGGTGCTCAACAGTAACATCCCAGCCTGTGCACCCACGGTAGCAGCAGTTGCCGACCTGATAGGAAGTATCCCAGCATCCGCGACTACTTTCACGGTGCTGGATATTTCCAACGGGTTTTGGTCCATCCCTTTAAGGAGAGAGGACCAGTACAAGTTTGCCTTTACTTTAAAAGGGCAACAGTACACCTGGAACTGTTTGCCTCAGGGCTTCCACAATAGCGCTAGCATTTTCCATCAATGCATGGCAAACAGTTTAAAGGGCTTCAGCCAGCCCAGGCAGCTGGTACAGTATGTGGATGACCTGCTCCTATTCACGGATTCGAGAGAGGAGCATGGCCCACTACTGGCCGAACTGCTGGAGTTGCTCAGGCAGGAGGGTTTTAAAGTAAACCCAAAGAAAACGCAGATCAGCCAGCAGGAGGTGAAATTCCTGGGCCTGACCGTACGCGCCGGGGAAAGGTCCATAGACAAAGCTAGAAGGGAAGCGGTACAGGAGTTAGCAGTCCCCAACACAGTCACGGGAGTGCGATCTTTTCTAGGGCTAACCGGGTACTGCAGAGATTTTATTGAGGACTATGCAGCCACAGCAGCCCCACTGCTCCGACTCCTACACAAGGGAGTGGAGTGGGCTTGGGATGAGGGTTGCTAGGCAGCATTTGTCAGGCTCAAGGAAGATCTGCAGACCGCACCAGCTCTAGGGGCCATAGATGGGGGGAAATAATTCTCCCTGGAGGTGGCAGCCAGCGGGGACAGCTTGAGTGCTGTGCTGCTCCAAGAGCGGCATGGCAGGCTGAGGCCGGTGGTCTACTCCTCACGGATACTCATGGATGTGGAGAAGAGCTACTCCAATTGTGAGAGGCACCTCTTGGCCACACATTGGGCTGTGAAAAGATTGCTGTCAAACACAAGACCCCGTCCTCAAGGCAGTCCTCAGTGCAGTGACTGAGGGAAAAAGGGTTGAGGGCCCTTACGGCACAGCAGCCCTCTCTGTGAAGGAAGGCATGCTGTTCAGGGGAGAACAATGGGTGTTACCACAGCAGCACCGGAGGGAATTCCTTCAACTGGCCCATGAGGGTCCAGGAGCGGGGCATCCCGGGCCGGAGACCACCTGGCAGCGGGTGGAACAGGCGGGATGGTGGCCAGGACTCAGGGAAGATGTCCGCGAGTTCTGCACCAAATGTCTGGTGTGTGCTGCTAACAACCCTGACTCCCACAAAAGGAAGGTACCTATGGGACACATGAGGAGGGTAGAGGGACCATGGCATTCGATCCAGGTCGACTACATTGGGCCCCTACCCACCACCCAGGGAGGCTATAAGTAGTGCCTAGTCCTGGTAGATGTGTTCACCAAGTGGGTAGAAGCCTTCCCCTGCAGAATGGCCAGAGCTCTGGGTACAGCCAGGACCCTGGTCAGGGAGATGTTCTCGTGATGGGGGCTCCCACAGTATGTGGAGTCCGACCAAGGGAGTCGCTTTACCGGGTAGGTCATGCAGAGTACCCTTATGGTGCTCGGTATTGAGGGGAAGTGGCACGTTGTGCAAAATCCACAGTCCTCAGGAATTGTGGAGAGGATGAACAGGACCTTGAAGGAAAGGCTGAGGAAAGAGACGGTGGACTCACCTAGAAAATGGGCAGAGGTCCTACCGTTGGTCCTGATGGGGATCCGAGCCAGCCAGTATAGGGGGGCATCCTTTGCCTGGTTTACGGCAATTTACCAGGTCAGGCAGCTTTTTACCATTGCACTGTGACCAATTCCAATCAGCGGTTTCAAATCACTAAACTCTCCTTCCAGTTCTGACTGGAGGAACTTATAATTAATGATATATTAAAAACGGACAAATGGTCTGGATGCAAGAAAGTCAAATTTTATTAAAACTAAAGAAACTACACCACACGATCAATGTAATCACAGTAAAATTGCTTAACAGGGGAAGGCAGACGGCAAAAACGAGGGATAAATGGCTACATTGTTAATCTTACAATCTTAGCAACATTTCCCTTAAATTACCACCCCTTTACTTCTTACTAGATTTTCTTGCTAGTGGGTTAGAAGCCTTGCTCACCTGCAGTCCAAAGAGTAAAAGGGAAGGGAGAGATGCTTCTGGGAAGCTATCTTTTATACCCCTTTTTTGGGGGGGCCTGCCCAGATCTGATGTTTCAGGGCTAAAACAGAAGAGATCCAAACTGTCCACTTGTCTGGGATGGGTTTGGATAAAGTTGCAGTTTAAATGTGTCCATTGTCTGTGATGGCTTTCGAATAAAGCTGCAGTGGTTTGAATGTGTTCTCCCATTCATTTAAACGGTTCTTCCTCAGTTTGGATGCGTCCACTTTGTTGAATCCGTGATTCTTAAAGTATGATGTTTTCCAATAACTAGACGGAGGCTGTAAATTAACAATCAACAGGTGTTTACTGGAGGAGGGTAGTCTAAAGACTAACAGTACAGATGCCTGCTCAAGGCTTATATACAGGTGTGGTCACTGCCGATACTACAGTATACAGGGGCTGTAAAAGTATTTCTCTCTTAAAGGTACATACACTACAATTTCTCCCCTTTTACATTAACAGTACCCATAACATTCAAATAACAGTTAACACTTTAACATGCACATTTAACGGAAATAGTCCATTTATAGATTCAGTCTTTGGGGCGGCTTCCTGATCCTTTCTGGATAGCGCCTTTCCTGAGTGTCTTGTTCTTGGTGCAGAGGCAATTCTGGCCCCCTTTCATCGGTTAGCTCATCAGTTTCCGCTGCTAATGTTTCTGGGGTAGATGCTACCGGTATGTCGGGTTCATCCCCAGATACGCGAGACATGGGGTTGACTCGTTCCTGTGACGCTAGGATCTGGTCGACGTGGCATCTCACAATGTTCTCCCCAACATCCACTGTGTACATTAGTGGCCCCTGCCGTGTGCATATCGTTCCTGGTTGCCATTTCTCTGTTCGGTAGTCGCGGGCCAAGACTGGTTGTCCTACATTGAAGCTCCTTGTCGGCTTCTCATTGATGTGCTGGAATTGCTTATCCTCAACATTTCTTCGCACATTTGGTCTGAGCAAATCCAGACGAGATCTCAACCTTCGGTTAAAGAACATTATGGCCGGGGTCTGGTTGGTAACTGCATGTGTCGCATTTCTGTAGGCTAACAGGAAATTGTCCACCTTATGCTGTAGTGGAAAGTCATCATCGCACATGGCCCTTACTGCCTTTTTAAAGGTTTGTACGGACCTCTCAGCCAATCCATTTGTGGCTGGATGATACGGGGCGGATGTGCAATGCCTTACCCCATTCCTTCTCATAAATTTCCAAAAATCTTCGGACACAAACTGTGGTCCGTTATCATAGCAAATCTGCTCTGGCAAGCCGTTCCTGGCAAATATGGTCCGTAGGACTGCAATCGTTTTCTCTGTAGTGGTGGAGGACATTTTGATCACCTCAGGCCATTTCGAGTGCGCATCCACTGCTATTAAGAACATTGAGTCCATGAATGGACCAGCAAAATCAATATGCACCCGTTGCCATGGTGAGGAGGGCCACTCCCATGGGTGTAGGGGGCATGTGGTGGTGCATTTTGGACCTTCTGGCATCCTGAGCAGCTCTTTGTTAGGTCCTCGATTTGTTGATCGATTCCCAGCCACCACACATAAGCCCTAGCAAGGCTTTTCATTTTCACCCCTCCCAGATGGCCTTCGTGAAGCTCATTGAGCACTCTCTCCCTTAACTTGGGTGGAATTACCACTCGGGATCCACACATCACTGTCCCCTGGCATACTGACAACTGTTCTCTTCTGGATCAGAATGCTGGCAACAGTGAGTCGCCATGTGTTGGCCATCCCTTCACTGTCAAGTCATATACCCGAGACAGTGTCGGATCATTGCGGGTCTCCTTCTCTGTATCACGTTAGTTACTGGCAAGCGTTCAATTATCGACGAATAAAATATTTCGATAGGGTCCACTGCTGGTGCTTCCTCTGCAGTAGGCAGTGGCAGGCATGATAGCCCATCAGTGTTTCCATGCTGTTTTGTGCCCTTATACTCTATTTCATATTTGTTCGCCCCTAGAAAAAGGGACCATCTTTGTAGCCGTTGTGCAGCCATCACCGGAATGCCCTTCTTTGGATTAAAGATGGAGACAAGTGGTTGATGGTCAGTCAGCAAGGTGAACTTCTGCCCATGCAGATAGTGGTTGAATTTTTTTACTCCCCATACTAGGCAGAGGGCCTCGCTGTCAATCTGGGCGTAGTTGCGCTCGGCTGAGGTTAGTGACCGAGACGCAAAGGCTACTGGCCTCTCCAACCCGTCTGGGAATTTGTGCGATAGCACCGCTCCAATACCATAGGGTGATGCATCACATGCCAACCGAATTAGTGGTGCTGGGTTGAAATGTGCCAACACCTCTTTTGATGTGATCAATTCTTTGCACTTCTGGAAAGCTTGTTTACATTCGTCATTCCACTTCCATGGTACCCCCGTTTGCAGTAGGGTGTTCAGTGGGTGTAATACTGTAGACAAATTTGGTAAGAAGTTATGGTAGTTGTAGTGTATGTGCTTTAAGTTAGAACTACTTTTTTACAGCTCCTGTATACTGTAGTACTGGCAGTAACCATACCGGTATATAAGCTGTGCGCATGCCTCTGTACTCCAGTCTAGAGATGACCCTCCTCCAGTAAAGACCTGTTGTTTGTTTATGTCCAGCATCCATGTAATTCTTTATCCACTGAACCACGGATCTAACAGTGGCGACGAGTGTTGATGCGAATCTACCTGCAACATTAAACAAAAAAAAAAGCAAAAAAAAATAGTCGAGTCCAGGAACACGGGCGTCGACCGCGAGCAACCGCCCAGCAGTCAGGCAGAGATCCAACTTCGCTGGGGAGGCTGTGGAGAGCCGGACTTGGTTCCCCAGCCACAACGAGCAGTAAGAGACCGACGACAGGTCCTGAGCAGACCCTTCCCGAGCAGCGACGGCTGGAGCCGACCGGCGGCAGAGAGAGAGAGCCGGACAGCGTCGACGGGGTAAGAAAAAGGGTGAAGAGAGCAGGGCGCAGCCGGGGGTTGATCACCGAGCGGCGTCGTGGAAAAATACTACAAAACCGGAGCGAGAGAGGGTAAGAAACAGCCGGGTTCTAGACCGAGCGGCGTCGACAAATATCAAGAGAAGAACGCGCAGAGCACAGCCAGGGATCACGGGCTGATCAGGGTCCATGGGGCAAAGCAAGGGGAGATGCCATTGAGCCGTGGAAAAGCAGGGAGAGCACGGGAGGCACCATTGAGCTGCGGAGAAGAAGCAAGAGCGCGGGAGACGCCATTTTGCGAAGCCGCAGCGGAGAAGACGAGCGAGCACGGGAAGGAAGGAAAGCGTGGGAGACGCCATTTTGTGCCAGCGGAGAAGAAGGGGAAGCGCAGGAGGCGCCATTGGGGATAGTTAACGCACAACCAAGGATGCCGAAGAGTGGCAGTATCTCTACGTTCGACAATGAAGTCGAAGATTGGGCGACATATGTGAAACGTATTGAGGTGTACTGCAGGGCGAATGAAGTGCCAGATGCTAATAAAGCACTGGTTCTGTTAAATTCCATGGGTGCAAAAACTTATGGGTTACTGCGGAATCTAATAACCCCAGAGAAGCCGGTAAACAAGGATTTTGGAAGCATAGTAGAAATCCTACAGGACCACTTAAGCCACACACCGCTGCTGATAGCAGAACGATTTAAGTTCCATAAAAGGAACCAACACAAAGACGAAAGCAATGCTGAGTACCTAACGGAACTGCGCAAGCTATCGAAAGACTGCCAGTTTGGAGCGGGACTAGCAGACACGTTAAGGGACAAGTTTGTGTGTGGGCTACAAAGTGAAGGAACCCAGAAACGGCTTCTATCAGAAAAGGACCTTACGCTGGACAAAGCTTTCAGTATGGCAGCATCACACGAAGCAGCCGCAGGGGGCGCTGCAGAGATACAACGGAGACCGCAAGAATACGGCACCAATGAAATGACCTATGGAACAGGGAAGTGCAATCGCTGCGGCAGAACAACACATGACCAGAAAGATTGCTGGTTCAAGGACCAAGTGTGCAGACAGTGTGGGAAAGCAGGACACATAGCAAGAGTCTGCAGGTCTGGGAAGAAAACCAACAGTAAGAAATCTCCACAGGAGAAGTACAAAAAGGTACACCAGGTGATGGACAGTGGTTCAGACGAACAGAAAAGTGACACAGACTCCGGAAGCAAGGAGCTGGGTTGTCTGAATCTACATAATGTAACCAAAATAGAGGATCACCAGACTACCTGGGTTACACTCAAGATAGACGGAGTCCAAGTGGAAATGGAATTGGACACAGAGTCAGCTCTAACAGTCATAAATCAAAGAGACTACAAGCGGCTATTTTCACACATACCCTTGAAAGCTACAGAGATTGTCTTGAAGACGTATACGGGGCAAAAAGTCTACCCCAAAGGAAAAATAAGGGTGAAAGTGACATTTTAAGGTCAGGAAATACCTAAAATGGATATATATGTATTGCCAAATGGAGGACCACCACTGCTAGGACATGAGTGGATCCGGAAGATACATTTAGATTGGCATCCATACAGGCACTGAAGGCGGAGGCCAAAAAGGATGACGACGTCACACCTGGACGACTGTCAAAAATGCTAACTGACGCAAAAGAAGTGTTCCAGGAGGGACTAGGAACACTAAAAGGAATAACAGCAACAATTAAAATAGAGGATAATGCAAGCCCAAAGTTTCTGAAAGCCAGACCAGTGCCTTATGCGATCCGACCAGCGGTTGAAGCAGAGCTGGAAGGGTTGGAACGTTCAGGAGTACTGTCCAAAGTGGACTGGAGTGAGTGGGCTACACCCATCGTCCCTGTAATGAAGAGGTCATTGAGTAATACGCCTGGGGAACCAAAGAAGATCCGCATCTGTGGGGATTTAAGGTGACAGTGAACCCAGTCCTTCACACTGTGCAATATCCGCTTCCACGAATTGAGGATATTTTTGCCTCGCTATCTGGTGGTAAACGCTTCACCAAAATTGATCTAGCCCAGACGTACTTGCAAATGGAGGTAGAAGAAGCTTCGAAACATTACCTTACGACCAACACTCAAAGGTCTCTATCAATACAACCGGCTGGTGTTTGGAGTAGCCTTGGCTGCGGCTATCTGGCAAAGGGCGATGGATCAAGTCCTGCAAGGGATTCCAGGGACCCAGTGTTATTTGGACGACATCTTGTTCATGGGCGAAAATGACGGTGATCACCTCGCTAACTTGGAGAAGGTGCTCGCCAGATTAAAGGAATATGGGCTACGAGCTAATCACCACAAGTGCGAGTTTTTCCAGAAACAGATCTCGTATTGCAGCCACGTCATCGATGAAGAGGGGTTGCATAAGTCACCTGACAAGATTGAGGCAGTAGTCAAGGCTCCAGCACCGGAAAATGTGTCACAACTGAGGTCGTTCCTCGGGCTGGTAAACTATTACCACAAGTTCTTACCAAATTTGTCTACGGTACTACACCCGCTGAACACCCTACTGCAAACAGGGGTACCATGGAAGTGGGATGACGAACGTAGATGAGCTTTCCAGAAGTGTAAAGAATTGATCACATCAAAAGAGGTGTTGGCCCATTTCAACCCAGCACTGCCAATTCGTTTGGCATGTGATGCATCACCCTATGGTATTGGAGCGGTGCTGTCGCACAAATTCCCAGACAGGTTGGAGAGGCCAGTGGCCTTTGCGTCTCGGTCACTAACCTCAGCCGAGCGCAACTATGCCCAGATTGACAGGGAGGCCCTCAGCCTAGTATGGGGAGTAAAAAAATTCAACCATTATCTGCATGGGCAGAAGTTTACCTTGCTGACTGACCACCAACCACTTGTCTCCATCTTTAATCCTAAGAAGGGCGTGCCAGTAATGACTGCACAGAGGTTACAAAGATGGTCCCTGTTTCTAGGGGCGAATCAATATGAAATAGAATATACAGACACGAAACAGCATGGGAACGCTGATGGGCTATCGCGCCTGCCACTGCCTACGGTGGAGAAAGCACCAGCAGTGGACCATATCGAGATATTTTATTCGTCGATAATTGAACGATTGCCAGTAACAAACGCGGATATAGAGAAGGAGACCCGCAATGATCCAACGCTGTCACGGGTATATTAATTGACGGTGAGGGGATGGCCAACACATGGTGACTCACTGTTGCCAGCATTCTCATCCAGAAGAGAACAGCTGTCAGTATGCCAGGGGACAGTGATGTGTGGATCCAGAGTGGTGATTCCACCCAAGTTAAGGGAGAGAGTGCTAAAGGAACTACATGAAGGTCATCTGGGGGGAGTGTAAATGAAAAGCCTTGCTAGGGCTTATGTGTGGTGGCCGGGAATCGATCAACAAATTGAAGACCTAACTAAGAGCTGCTTAGGATGCCAGAAGGTCCAAAATGCACCACCACATGCCCCTCTACACCCATGGGAGTGGCCCTCCTCTCCATGGCAACGGTTGCACATTGATTTCGCTGGTCCATTCATGGACTCAATGTTTTTAATAGCAGTGGATGCTCATTCAAAGTGGTCTGAAGTGATAAAGATGTCTTCAACCACTACAGAGAAAACGATTGCAGTCCTACGGACCATATTTGCCAGAAACGGTTTGCCAGAGCAGATCTGCTCTGATAATGGACCACAGTTTGTGTCCGACGAGTTACAAAAATTCAAGAAAAGGATTGGGGTAAGGCATTACACATCCGCCCCGTCTCATCCAGCCACCAATGGATTGGCTGAGAGGTTCGTACAAACCTTTAAGAAGGCGATAAAGGCCATGTGTGATGAGGAAATTCCACTACAGCATAAGATGGACAATTTCTTATTAGCCTACCGAAACGCGACACATGCATTTACCAACCACACCCCGGCCATGATGTTCTTTAACAGAAGGTTGAGATCTCGTCTGGATTTGCTCAGACCAAATGTGCGAAGAAATGTTGAGGACAAACAATTCCAGCACATCAACGAGAAGCCGACAAGGAGCTTCAATGTAGGGCAACCAGTCTTGGCCCGTGACTATCGAACAGAGAAGTGGCAACCCGGAACAATATGTACAAGGCAGGGGCCATTAATGTACACAGTGGATGTCGGGGAGAACATTGTGAGATGCCAGGTCAATCAGATCTTAGCGTCACAGGAAGGCATCAACCCCATGTCTCGAGTACCTGGGGATGAACCCGACATACCGGTAGCATCTACTTCAGAACCAGTAGCAGTGGAACCCGATGAACTACCCGATGAAGAGGGGTCAGAATCGCCTCTGCACCAAGAACAAGAACCTCCGGAAAGGCGCTATCCCGAAACGGTCAGGAAGCCGCCCCAAAGACTGAATCTATAAATGGACTTTTTGTTATTGAATGTACATGTAAAAATGTAATTGTTATTTGAATATTAAGGGGGTATTATTAATCTAAAATGGGAGGAATTGTAGTGTATGTGCTTTAAGTTAGAACTACTTTTTTACAGCTCCTGTATACTGTAGTACCGGCAGTAACCACACCGGTATATAAGCTGTGCGCATGCCTCTGTACTCCAGTCTATAGATGACCCTCCTCCAGTAAAGACCTGTTGTTTGTTTATGTCCAGCATCCGTGTAATTCTTTATCCACTGAACCACGGATCTAACAGTAGTAGTTCACCAGCCCGAGGAACGACCTCAGTTGTGACACATTTTCCGGCGCTGGAGCCTTGACTACTGCCTCAATCCTTTCAGGGTACTTATGTAACCCCTCTTCATCAATGACGTGGCCACAATACGAGATCTGCTTCTGGAAAAACTCGCACTTGTGGCGATTAACTCGTAGCCCATATTCCTTTAATCTAGTGAGCACCTTCTCCAGGTTGGCGAGGTGATCACTGTCATTTGCGCCCGTGACCAGGATGTTGTCCAAATAACACTGGGTCCCTGGAATCCCTTGCAGGACTTGATCCATTGCCCTTTGCCAAATAGCCAGAGCCGATGCTACCCCGAACACCAGCCGGTTGTATTGGTAGAGACCTTTATGAGTGTTGATCGTGAGGTATTGTTTCGAGGCTTCTTCTACCTCCATTTGCAGGTACGCCTGGGCCAGATCAATCTTAGTGAAGCGTTTACCGCCAGATAGTGAGGCGAAAATATCCTCAATCCGTGGAAGCGGATATTGTACTGTGTGAAGGATTGGGTTCACTGTCACCTTAAAATCCCCACAGATGCGGACCTTCTTTGGTTCCCCAGGCGTATTACTCAATGACCTCTTCATTACAGGAACGATGGGTGTAGCCCACTCGCTCTAGTCCACTTTGGACAGTACTCCTGAACGTTCCAAACCTTCCAGCTCTGCTTCGACGGCTGGTCGGATCGCATAAGGCACCGGTCTGGCCTTAAAAAACTTTGGGCTTGCATTTTCCTCTAATTTAATCGTCGCTGTTATGACTTTTAGTGTTCCGAGTCCCTCCTGGAACACTTCTTGTGCGTCAGTTAGCATTTTTGACAGTCGTCCAGGTGTGACGTCGTCATCCTTTTTGGCCTCAACCTTCAGTGCCTGTATGGAATGCCAATCTAATTGTATCTTCCGGATCCATTCAAGTCCTAGTAGTGGTGGTCCTCCATCTGGCAATACATATAGGTCCATTTTGGGTATTTCCTGGCCTTTGTATATCACGTTCACCCTTATTTTTCCTTTGGGGTAGACTTTTTGCCCTGTGTACGTCTTCAAGACAATCTCTGTAGCTTTCAAGGGTATATGTGAAAATAGCCGCTTGTAGTCCCTTCGGTTTATGACTGTTAGGGCTGATCCTGTGTCCAATTCCATTTTCACTTGGACTCCGTCTATCTTGAGCGTGACCCAGATAGTCTGGTGATCCTCCATTTTGATTACCTTATGTAGTTTCAGACAAACCAGCTCCTTGCTTCCGGAGTCTGTATCACTTTTCTGTTCGTCTAAACTACTGTCCATCACCTTATGTACCTTTTTGTACTACTCCTGTGGAGATTTCTTGCTGATGGTTTTCTTCCCTGAGCTGCAGACTCTTGCTATGTGTGCTGCTTTTCCACACTGTCTGCACACTTTGTCCTTGAACCAACAATCCTTCTGGTCGTGTGTTGTTCTGCCGCAGCAATAACACTTCCCTGCCCCATATGACATTTCATTGGTGCCATATTCTTGCGGTCTCCATTGTATCTCTGCTGCGCCCCGTGCGGCTGCTTCGTGTGATACTGCCATGCTGAAAGCCTTGTCCAGCATAAGATCCTTTTCTGATGGAACCCAGAAATGGCTTCTTTCAGTTTGAAGCCCACACACAAACTTGTCCCTTAACGTATCTGCTAGTCCCAATCCAAACTGGCAGTGTTTCGATAGCTTGCGCAGTTCCGTTAATTACTCAACATTACTTTTGTCTTTATGCTGGTTCCTTTTGTGGAACTTACATCTTTCTGCTATCAGCAGCGGTGTGGATTTTAAGTGGTCCTGTAGGATTTCCACTATGCTTTCGAAATCCTTATCCACTGGCTTCTCTGGGGTTATTAGGTTTCGCAGTAAGCCATACGTTTTTGCACCCATGGAATTCAACAAATCCAGTGCTTTCCTAGCATCTGGCACGTCATTCGCCTTGCAGTACACCTCAATGCGTTCCACATATGTCGCCCAATCTTCGACTTCATTGTCAAACGCAGTGACATTGCCACTCTTTGGCATCCCTGGGTGTGGTTAAACTGTCTAAAATGGCGTCTCCCGCGCTCTCCCTTCTTCTCTGCTGGCTCAAAATGGTGTCTCCCGCGCTTTTCTTTCTTCCCACGCTCGCCCTTCTTCTCCGCTGCTGCTTCTAAAATGGCGTCTCCCGCGCTCTCCCTTCTTCTCCGCGACTCAATGGCGTCTCCCGTGCTTCCTTTCTTTCCCCGCGGACGCTGCTCAGCCCTTGAGCCCTGGCTGCACTCTACGCGTTCTCCTGTGTGCCTTTCTCGTTGCCGCCGCTCGGTCCTGAACCCCGGATGTGCTTTATCCTCTCTCTCTTTTTGTTTTCCGTCAACGCCGCTCGGTCTTCAACCCCCGGCTGCGCCCTGTGCGCTTCACCCTCTCTCTTACCCTGTTGATGCTGCTCGGCCTTTTCTGTGCCGTCGGTCGGCTCCAGCCGCCGCTGTCCGGGAAGGGTCTGCTCTGTACCTGTTGCCAGTCTGTTGCTGGATCGTCGTGGCTGGAGAACCAAGCCCAGTTCTCAACAGCCTCCTCTGCGATGTTCACTCTCTGCCGAATGACTGGGCGGTTGCTCGTGGTCGACGCCCGTGTTTCGGGCCTCGACTTTCTTCCACCGTCCTCCCGGAGTGAATCCTTGAAAGGAAATGCAGAGTTGCAGGTAGATGCGAATCGACCTCGTCGCCACTGTTGAATCCGTGATTCTTTAAGTATGATGTTTTCCAATAACTAGACGGAGGCTGTAAATTAACAATCAACAGGTGTTTACTGGAGGAGGGTAGTCTAAAAACTAACAGTACAGATGCCTGCTCAAGGCTTATATACAGGTGTGGTCACTGCCGGTACTACAGTATACAGGAGCTGTAAAAGTAGTTCTCTCTTAAAGGTACATACACTACACACTTGATATACAAACAAATGCTAATAGCATTCAATTGCTTTGTAAACAAGGCATTGTCCTGTGGTCATCTGGAACCGCAATTGATTGACAGTCTTGAGTGCTTAGCAAACAAAGTCCCTTTGTTCATGCTGGCAGTTTCAAGCACTTGATCTTAGAGTCTATTTCAGTGAATGGATGTGTGTAAACAACCCAGTGTGCTTGCTGTCCGATGATTGGCTGATTCAAACGGGCTACTCCCCAGTGTAAACAAACAGCTTGTAGGTTACCGGGCCTGCCCAATACCACAGGGTGACTGACAGCTCGGGCTCCATTCAAACCCACTGCAGGGCAGCATTGAGCTTTTTCATATGCTAACAGCCTGTCTGTTTCATATGCTAACAGCCTGTCTGTCCTTTTAAATTCTGTTTCCATGAGGTCTGTTCAGCCATTTTTATGCCCTGGGCAATTTAGACAGTCCAAAACTCAAGAGTACATCTTTTAATAAAATGTACAATCTTAAAGTGTGCGATTTTCACAAAGTTCTTTGATTCCAGTGTCCAAGTGTTGCCCAGCTTACGAGCTTTTTAACGCAGCCTTTTGCAGTTCTGGGTATGTTTTAAAACATTGTCCAACTCAGAGACAATTTAAATCACACAAGTCTTCGTCCACGATGTGGATTACTATTTCCCAATCTTCGGGGGCTGAGGGGATTTTGTGACCCCTACACCAGTCAAAAAGCACGGGGTACACCCTGCACGAGCTGATGACTGGCCGAGTTATGCGGACCCCCACCCAAGTACTAGCCCCGGTGCTCACAGAGGGTCAGCTCAGGGATGTGAACTGGGACAGGTTTGCCAGGAACCTCTTGGAGCACCTTAAACGGGTCCATGAACGCATGGCTGGGAACATGGGAAGGCAGCATCGGAGTAACCGATTGCTGTTAGAACCCCGAAAACACCACGAGTGGGAGATAGGGGATCAGGCTATGGTGAGGGATTTTGCTCGGGTAGGAAGTCTAGAACCATTATACATGGGGCCCTACAGCATGGTTTATGCCATAAAGATGCCTCGGCGCATCAAATGGTTCCATATTAATCAATGTAAATTGATAAGCCCGAGTAAAGAGAACAGCCAGTTGGGGCAAGGTCTGAGGATAGAAATCCTCAGTCTGCAGCAGGAGAAAACTCACAGACTGCACAGACAGGTGCAGTGGCCTGTTTTAAGGGGGGCGCCATCCCACCTACCATTTGGGACACTCCCCCACTCCTCTGGGATTTAGATGAGGTGGGACCTGAGGGCGAAGACCCTGCCCCTGACCCAGATTTGGGACCTGAGGGCGAGGACCCTCAGCCTGCAGCACCAGGCTGCGAAGAGTTACCTGCCCCTAGCACAGGTTTAGGAGAGGTAAAGACTGAGGATGAAAATCCCCAGCCAGCAGTAGTGAAAAGCCCACAGACCGCACCGGAGGGGGCAGTGGCTCATGTTAAAGAACCACCAGCCAGAAAAACCCCACCCGCCAAAGTCCCTAGAAGGTCCCCACGAATGCCACGGCCAAGGAAACCGTGGTCACCGGCTCCCCAGTTTAAACGGGCAGCCTCTCGAGTCAGGGATCAGTCTGATGACAGAGGTTCCCAGCTAGCAGCCTCAGGCTGTGAGGGACCAAAGGAACAGGACAGAGCAGCCACACTGAAGGGAGTAGTGTGCTGCAGCCCGAACAGGGATTAGCCTGGTCGCCCGGAGATGGGTGGCGGATGTACATAGTTTCTGTAATGTAATTTTAGTTATTGTTAAGTTTGGGCGTTAGTTTAAGTTTATATAGGGTGATTGGTAGTTTAAGTATTATTGTTAAAGAATGTTTGTATTGAGTCGAGGTCGCAAGAGTCGACTATGCTTTACTCAAGCCAGAGAATCTTCTCGGGACCTGGCTATATGCTCTTGTGACTCTTTACAAAAGGGATTTCGAGATGGGGGCATACTCCTACTCGCCCTGATAGGAATGAGCACTGGGAAGCGAGGTGACGTGGAGGACTCCCACATTTATGGGTGCTCAGGAGAGAAAGCACCGGTTGTGACTGCTGGGGGTAGCGAATGAGGCATGGAGGAGCTTGCTATCTATTCCCATGAAGGAAGATGGCCAGGGTGGCTGGGATCGAACTCCACCCGATACTCCAGCCAGACCAGGTTCACCTACGGGGAGGCCTCCCTCTCCTGCCCCAGCGTACAAGTTGTGTCCTCACGGGTCGGGGTCACTGAGGGGAAACGCATGTGCCTGACTTACAGAGGACAGATTCCCCTGGGAAGGTGGTGGTGGCTCAGAAAGCTGAACAGAGACATGGGGACCATACAGCTGACTGGGAATGAATGGGGAACGACACCTACCGGACGGTCACAGGGACCCGAGGGGGGACTAGAGTGTGCTGGGATAAGTGGTGGGAGTCAGAACAAGGAATTTGTGTCTGTATGTGGGAGTCACAAAGGGCCTGCCTCACAGGCATAGCCATCATTTTCTCTGCATCCTGGCAGGATAAGGGGAGGGGGTGGAATGGGATTCCCACCTACACACTTGCATAGTTCCACGCTACCCAGCCCCAGTTAAAGCCACTGAACTAGTGGCACGCACCCGCAAGCCCCTGCCCATGACTCAGGCAGCAAGGACACACATAGAGGGGTGCCCTGCCACCACCAAGGGACCAGGGAATGGGCTGGTACTAGTGCCGACGGAACAGGTGCTATACCAGGGGGTACACTATGCGGTAGCTTCCGTGATACTGAACCTTACCGAGGTACACTTACCTGAGTGGTGCCCCAATGAGACAGAACAGCTATACCAGGCCCTGTTAAAAGAAATGTTTAGGAAATTCTATGAGTTCGATTTTGCCAATGTAGACAAGACAGAACTGTACACTACACACACTGAGTATTTTGGTAAAGCGGGGAGACAAGGAAGGGAAGCCTGGAATGATGTTTTCACAGCATTTAACACAGGATCCTCTGTCATCAACAGCCTGGATGACATAGAATTGTAGACACAGATAAACGGTTTGAAAACACAGTTGCGAAAAATCTTAATGGATGAAAATACAGTAGTAGGCTCAGAGTCACACGAGGACCAGGCTATGATGGTCCATTTAAAAGAGATCATTGCTGAGCTGGAGAAGCATGCAAAGACGGTAAATGCCATTATAAGAGAGGACAGGAATGCTGCAGACCAGGCTGCACAGAATGAGGTGTGCGTACTGTATGGGGCGTGGTTGCTGGGTGAGGGCCGCATTAACCTGGAGGATTTAAAACAGGGTTTAGTCCCCTCCTGTATCAGCAACAAGCACCTCACAGCCCTCCACCCATTTGAGAATGCATTAAGCCCGTGTCAACTCCGGCTAGCTTCTGAGGCCTACCCTGTCCCAGTAGATTGCTGGCGCTCTAACCACACTATCATGGGGATAGTAGTGAGGATGCTGGTCATGGGTGGGATAGCCCAACCCGCACTGATATACAGGGTAGAGAACACTGGAGTCATTCAAGAGGGTGCACACATCAGTTTCACAGCGGTCCCACCTTATGTCATAAAGTGGGAGCACGCTATGACAGGTACTGACCTCTTGGGGTGCCGGAGCCGGAGAGCACACATAATATTTTGTCCCCAGCACTTGAATGTCTATTCAGAACCACAGTGCGGGTTTAAAGCTGCTGGCGCAAAACCTATAAACTGTACCATGGAGGTAATGGCACAAGAGCATGTTCCCCCACAGGAAGCATATATAGGAGGTGGGACATATTGTTTCACCACAGGTGTACCCCACTACCAGCATGGACAGCATAGCTGGTGTCCGGTAAGTGACGACAGTTTCTGCTTTAAACCCGAGGCAGAAGTTCAAGTGGCCCAGAAATGAATTGTCCCCATTCCTGAACCCTCCACTGTTCAGGAGAATTTCACCAACCTGCAAAAATATGTAGCACATGTCGGCTACGAAATCCCCCCTCTACCAGAACATCTGACCAAGATACTAAAAGCAGTAATCATCTCACAAAAACATTTCTACACGCTAGAGCAGAAGACAGTAGAGATAAGGGCCAAGATATTGGAGATTGTAGTTCCACCCGGGTGGGACATTTTTGAAAATATACAGGTCCCTTCATGGATTAGAATGGCTTCCCACATCCTTGTGGTTTGCCAGCTGGGAATAGTATTGTACATAGTGTGCACTCAGTGCAAGGGAAAAGGCCAAATACTAGAGTTCCGAAACCAAAGGACTTGGAAAGAGCATTATGTTAAGGTGGAGGGAGATAAACCTGTTTGAATCTTTTCTTTTGTATTTTTGAATAAAGATTGTTTTTTTTTTTTCCTTTTGTTATTTATAATAAAGACTTTGACGTGTTATTTTTAATAAGGATGTGTGTGTACCAAGTGGTGCAGGGTTGTTGGACCCCCTCCATGCTTGGATGTATGTACATAATTCTATTTTACCTATGTATGCTTGTGTACGCTACATTTTCAAAGAATGGGAAATGCATGTGTCATGGGATTTTAGATAGGTAATTACCGAGAAGATTGACTGTGGAGGATCGGAACTTTGCTCACCTTCGTAAGTATGATACTTAAAGCGAGTTTTAGTATCAACAGGGGGCAGTGTAGGGTTCTCAAAATTCCCACATTCCCCAAAGTTAGTAATAAAGGGACCCCGAAGGATAAAGTTTTTAATAAGAGTACCCTAAAGAAAATGGCTTCTCGACCTCGTGGCAGATGCCTGCAAGATTGGAAAGCAGGGCCCTGCAAAAACGGCAGGTCAAATGACATGCCTGGGCCTGAGAGAGAATTGTTATTTCTGAAGCCAGACAATAGATAATGCAGAATACGTATTCTTCATTTTGAAACCAATCAACTCAGGAAAGACTTAATCTTGAACCCATCAAACCTTTGCATAAATAATCGCTTATAGTTTAAACTGGCTACCAAGCCAGGAAGATACCGATTCACATCATGAATAACAAACACCGAGACATTAAAGAGCATTTAACAATGGGGCAACCACCCAAAAAAGCAGTTAAGGTGAACGACTATAATCACTTCAACGAGCCCACCAAAAATCGGACAAAGAACTAACCCTGATTTGGCGCGCAGATAATAACCTCCGTAAGAGTATAACTGTAGGCCCACCAGCAACCAAGGCAAGCAGGCAAGCACACAAAACAGCAAGCAGACATGTGCAGCAAGCAGGCAGAGAAGGGCAGTGTGGAGAAGTGTTGGGGATGAGCAGGCGCATGCTCAGGACGAAAGACACTCAGACCTCAAAGAAGCAGATCGGCACAGTGGGGCAGGCCCGACCGAAGATGACTAGGCCACAACCGCAGTCTTACATGAGGCACGACCACGAGCACTGCGGTAACAAAGGGCTGGGAAAATCATACCTTCAGATCATTACCACTGCACAGGTAGTGATCTAGGTCACCGCGACCGAGCTAACACCGAAGAACGCCAACCACAACAAAAGTTCAACGACCAGGCCACCACCAGAAGAACAAAACCTGAAGTTTTCCACTCTATAAGGTAAAGTATCCAACAAAGACTTTACTCCCTATCTCTAATGGAGAAAAGAGGGTACTTTACTCAGACGACTCTACCACCGCGCCCTGGGACCACATGATGACGGCAGGCCCCAACGGACACAAAGAGCGGACCCCAAAACCACAACCGGCTTAATCGACAGGATTCGACCTGTCTAGAAACCCTTATGGTGAGCATAATCCCTGGCCCCTCACAGCACCATTAGTTAGATATTGGGGGTGGGACAAGGATAAGGGGAATAATACTGTGACTTTATTTTCCCTCGATGTGCCGTGTTTTCCACATTCCTAATTAAGTGTACTCTTGTATGCCTGTAACCATTCTAGTAATTCTCAGTGTTATGATTTTTATCATGTCTTTAATAAAAATACAGCTTTCTTGCACCAAACCAGTTGTCTACAACAATTCTGTATCGCCGCCTGTACCTAAGTCCAGCGTCTAGAACCCAGGGGTCTGGGAGCGATTTGAACCACTCAGAAACCCAGTCAGAGGCAAGCTGACTGCACACACGCCACCCCCTACACAATACCACTAATTACACTACAATTAAATGATATACTCAAGGGCCCTTGGTTACTAGCACTCCCCGATACACAACAGAGACCTTAGAAACTATAACCACAACAATTAAGACCTTCTAAATTTTATAAACTATTAATCTTAACTGTCCAATTATAGAGTAGTATAAATACTCACTTGGCTTTACTCACCCAATCAGCTGCTTCCTCTTGCCCGCATCACTTTTTGAATCGTGATGTGGCTCCGGAACGCCACCGCCGGTCTGTGAGATTGGTAAGCCTCTGTAAAAAAGCCCGCAAAAGTGAGTTTAAGTACTCACTGTACCACCGCTCTCTGCTCCTCCCGACTCTGGCCTCTGTAAAAAAAAGCCCGCGAAAGTGAGTTTAAGTACTCACTGTACTGCCGCTCTCTCCGCTTCCGACACTGGCCTCTGTAAAAAGCCCGCGAAAGTCAGTTTAAGTACTCACTGTACTGCCGCTCTCTGCTCCTCCCAACTCTGGCCTCTGTAAAAAAGCCCGCAAAAGTGAGTTTAAGTACTCACTGTACCGCCGCTCTCTCCACTCCTGACACTGGCCTCTGTAAAAAAAAGCCCGCGAAAGTGAGTTTAAGTACTCACTGTACCGCCGCTCTCTGCTCCTCTCGACACTGGCCTCTGAAAGAAAGCCCATGAAAGTGAGTTTAAGTACTCACTGTACCGTCGCTCTCTGCTCCTCCTGACACTGGCCTCTGTAAAAAAAGCCCGCGAAAGTGAGTTTAAGTACTCACTGTACCGCCGCTCTCTGCTCCTCCTGACACTGGCCAGAGATCACCTCTCGTTCTTCTAAACTCCAGAGAGTATAGGCCCAATCCACTCCATATCTCCTCATAGGATAACCATCTCATTCCAGGAATCAATCTAGTGAACCTTTTCTTTACTCCCTCTAAGGCAAGTATATCCTTCCTTAGGTACAGAGACCACAACTGTGCACAATACTCCAGGTGTGGTCTCACCAAAGCCCTGTAAAATTGCAGTAAGATTTCCTTACTCTTGTACTCCAACCCCCTTGCATAAAGGCCAACAGACCATTTGCCTTCCTAATTGCTTGCTGTACCTGCATGTTAACTGCGTGTTTCATGTACAAGGGCACCCAAATCCCTCTGAACACCAACATTTAATCGTTTCTCACCATTTAAAAAAGTTCTATTTTTCTATTCTTCTTACCAATGTGAATAACATCCATATGATGCGATCTCTGGCACAGTAAAGAATTGGTCCAGCTCCCTCTTGAAGGACCGACCGCACCAACCAGCAATGTCTTCCAGAGGCTCACTACTCTTTGCAAAACCAACAACTGCCTAACATCCAGTCGATTACTATTCTTACATAGTTTAAAATCATGTCTCCTGGTCCTCCACAATTTGTTAAACTGAAATAATAGCCGAAATTTTCTTTACCTTGGCAAGTCTGGTGTGGGCGGTGGCCATGTCGGGTCCCGACTTTGCTGTTGGCTACATCCCACTGTTGAAAATGAACTTACCTTAATGGAGTCTATTAAGCCCACCCAGACATTACCTGGCCCAATTAGATGGAGCAGGTCTGGTGATGTCAATCATGATGCGTTTTCAGCCGGGAACTTTAAAGGGACCATGGCCACATTACATTTGAAGTTTAATCTAACAAAGTGAGTGATGAATATTTACTCTACAATAATATAATAAAACGTTATATATGAGTGACTAAGAAATATATAAATAATATTATCATTAAGTAATATGACACCATCTACAAATACGATCAAGAACGTAATTAAAAAAGTACATTAATTGGTGTTTTATAGAATCATAGAATGGTTACAGCACGGAAGAAGGCCATTTGGCCCGTTGAGCCCGTGCCGGCTCTGCAAGAGCACCTCAGCTAGCCCCACTTCCCTGCCCTTTCCCCATAGCCCTGCAATTTTTTTTTCTTTCAGGTACTTATTCAACTCCCTTTTGAAAGCTGTGATTGAATCTGCCTCCGCCACCCTTTCAGGCAGTGCATTCCAGATCCTAACCAATTGCTGCGTAAAAAAGTTTTTCCTTATGCCGCTCCTCAGCGGGAAGGCATTCCTGGGAGGAGGGGAGCCAAGCATGGTGGCCAGAGGCCGGACCGGAAGTGGGAGAAGCAGGCCCGAGCCGTCGGACCGTGGAGCCGGCGATGGTGAGGTGGAGGCCGCGGCGACCGGAGGATGTGTTCGGCGAGTCGGGCGGAAGCAGCGCAGCACATCGGGATGCAGCAGCAGCCACGGTGACTCGCAGTCTGACTGGGAAGAGGGGAGCCGGGAATGGTGGCCAGAGGATGAGCGGGAGAAGCAGGCCACCACACGTGGAGCTGAGCCAGCAACAGTGAGGAGGAGGCCGCGGTGACGAGGAGGACGGAGCGGCTGAGGGACATCATGCTCCCACTACCACTGGATGCCAAAGAATTGACTTTCTGAACGCGGCGCTGTAAAAATAGCTGACGTGTCCCTACGGGGAGTAAGCATTCCATTGTACTTGTACTTATACTGGTTACATATGGCAAATAAAATTGAATTGAATTGAATTGAATTGAATTTGGTTCTTTTGCCAATCACGTTAAATTTGGTTCTTGACCCCTCTGCCAATGGCAAAAGTTTCTCTCTACCTACACTGTACTCCTCATGATTTTGAACACCTCTATCAAATCTCCTCTCAATCTTCCCTGCTCCAAGGAGAACAACCCCAGCTTCTCCAGTCTATCCACGTAACTGAAGTCCCTCAAGCCTGGAGTCATTCTCATAAATCTTTTCTGGACCCTCTCTAAGGCCTTCACATCCTTCCTAAAATGCAGTGCCCAGAATTGGACACATTACTCCAGTTGAGGCCGAACCAGTGTTTTGTACAGGTTCATCATAATTTCCATGCTTTTGTACTCTATACCTCTATTCATAAAGCCCAGGATCCCATAAGCTTTTTTAACTGCTTTCTCAACCTGCCCTGCCACCTTCAACAATTTGTGCACATATACCCCTAGGTCTCTCTGTTCATGCACCCCCTTTAGGATTGTACTTTTTAGTTTATGTTACCTCTCCTCATTCTTTCTACCAAAATGTATCACTTCGCATTTCTCTGTGTTAAATATAATCTGCCATCTGCCCACCCATTCCGCCAGCCTATCTATGTCCTCTTGAAGTCTATCAATATCTTCCTCACTGTTCACTATACTTCCAAGTTTTGTGTCATCTGCAAATTTTAAAATTGTGCCCTGTACACCACGTCCAAGTCATTAATATATATCAAGAACAGCAGTGGTCCTAGAACTGACCCCTGGGGAACACCATTGTATACTTTCCTCCAGTCCGAAAAACAACCGCTCGCCACCACTCTCTGTTTCCTGTCACTTAGCCAATTTCGTATCCATGTTACCACTGTCCCTTTTATTCCATGGGCTTCAACTTCGCTGGCAAGCCTATTATCTGGCACTTTGTCGAACGCCTTTTGGAAATCCATGTACACCACGTCAACTGCATTGCCCTCATCAGCCCTCTCTGTTAACTCATCAGAAAACTCAATGAAGTTGGTTAAGCATAATTTGCCTTTAACAAATCCGTGCTGGCTTTGCTTAATTAATCCTTAACTGTCCAAGTGACTGTTAATTTTGTCCCTGATTATTGTTTCTAAAAGCTTCCCCACTACCGAGGTTAAACTGACTGGCCTATAGTTACTGGGTTTATCTTTACAACCCTTTTTAAACAAAGGTGAAACATTTGCCATTCTCCAGTCCTCTGGCACCACCCCCATTTCTAAGGAGGATTGGAAGATTATGGCCAGTATCTCCGCAATTTCTTCCTTCACTTCCCTCGGCATCCTGGGATGCATCTCAGCCATTCCTGGTGACTTATCTACTTTAAGTACAGCCAGCCTTTTTAGTACCTCGTCTTGATCAATTTTTATCCCATCCAGTATCTCCTCTACCTCCTCCTTCACTATGTCTATGGCAGCATCTTCTTCCTTGGTGAAGACAGATGCAAAGTACTCATTTAGTGCCTCAGCCATACTCTCTGCCTCCAAGCATAGATCTCCTTTTTGGTCCCTAATCAGCCACAGCCCTCCTCTTACTACCCATTTACTATTTATATGCCTATAGAAGACTTTTGGATTACCTTTTATGTTAGCTGCCATTCTATTCTCATACTCTCTCTTTGCCCCTCTTATTTTCTTTTTCACTTCTCCTCTGAACTTCCTATATTTAGCCTAATTCTTTGATGTATTCTCGACCTGACATCTGTCATACGTACTCTTTTTCTGCTTCATCTTACTCTCTATCTCTTTCGTATTCCAGGCAGCTCTGACTTTAGTTGCCCTACCTTTCCCCCCAGTGGGAATGTACCCAAACTATTTCCTCTTTAAAGGCATCCCATTGTTCCACTACAGTTTTGCCTGCCAATCTTTGATTCCAATTTACCCGGGCCAGATCCGTTCTCATCCCACTGAAATTGGCCTTCCTCCAATTAAGTAGTTTTACTCTAGATTGCTGGCTGTCCTTTTCCATAGCTAATCTAAACCTTATGATACTAGGACCACTGTTCCCTAAATGTTCACCTACTGACACTTGCTCCACTTGACCTAGAACCAGATCCAGCAATGCCTCCTTCTTCGTTGGGCCGGAAATGTACTGCTCAAGAAAGTACTCCTGAACACACTTCAGGAATTCTTCCCCCTCCCTGCCCTTTATGCTATTACTATCCCAATCTATAGTAGGATAGTTAAAGTCCCCCATTATCACTACTCTATAGTTCTTGCATCTCTCTGCAATTTCTCTGCAAATTTGCTCTTCCATATTTTTCCCACTAGTTGGTGGCCTATACAATACACCTAGTAGTGTAATGGCACCTCTATTATTTCTTAACTCTAGCCATATAGATTCTGTCCTTGACGCCTCCAGGGCATCCTTTCTCTCCAGCACTGTAACATTCTCCTTAACCAATACTGCCCCCCCACCTCCTATCGTTCCTGAACACCTTGTATCCAGGAATATTTAATACCCAATCCTGCCCTTTTTTGAGCCAGGTCTCCGTCAATGCCACAACATCATATTCCCAGGTGGCTAATTGCACCTGCAGCTCACCAACCTTGTTTACTATGCTTCATGCATTCACATACATACACCGTAAACCTAGATTAGACCATCCTGTGTTTTCTCTTAGTCTGACCCCTCCTAATACCTTACTACACTATTTCTTACTTTAGTGCTATCAGTCTCTCCCAATCCTTTGTGCCCTTTGTTTCTCTTTTCTAATGCTACATCCTGGTGCCCATTCCCCTGCCAACTTAGTTTAAACCCTCCCCAACAGCACTAGCAAACCTCCTCACGAGGATATTGGCCACAAAACTAAACTTTTGAATCAGTAACTAGTACAAATAAAAGATGTGTGTATATAAAATTGAGCAGATTTTAAATGTAATTGTAAAGGGGTGGATTTACAATCTTATGCAAGTTTAGCGGAAGAGCTACGGAAACCCTGAGAAACAGTGTAAGTGGTGCTTGCGTGTTTCTGGGATTGCTGCAGCTCTTCTGTTGAAGTTAACAATGGACAAGTGAGAGAACCTCCACAGAAATTCACCCCCAAAGTCTCAGACTGAAAAATTTAATTAGTTATATTCAGGGACTGAAAGTAAATTGAACCAGTAGAATGAGTGATGAGAATGAAATTGTTACTGTTGATGACTTGATTTAAAGTGCAACTGGACAATCGCAGTTTACTGGAGCAATGCCCATGGAACTCCCGCCTCAGGTTGACAGATGTGCATCCTGAACTGCGTGAATCCCGTGGCCATACAGGGAAATTAAAAAAGTCAGTGAAAAAAGGCTCTTTAGTTCCTGTAAACTACTTGATAATCATTGGGTTGACTCCACAATGACAGATGTGCCTGGTGGAAAGGCACGTGGGAGAGAGATGACAGTGGGTTCCCGGCCCGCTGTCAAAAATAACAACTTTCCCACCCGACCAGCCACAGATCTCGCCCGCTACCACCCTGGAAAATTTCGGCCTATCCATAAATAGCCACAATATCCAGCCCTTTAATTATTTTATAGACCTTTTTCAGATCGCCACTAAGTCTATGCTGCTTTAAAGTAAATAGACCAAGGTCTTTAAGCTAGGAATCATTCTCACAGCTCTCCTCAGGATCTTTTTCAAGGCCACTATTTCATGCACCATGTGGGGGTCTAAAACTGGGCACAGTACTCCAGATGCGGTCTGACCAGTGATCTGCATAGTGACAAATGGTGTCCTTTGATTTATACTGTTACTAGAACCCAATACCCTGTTAGCTTTAGCTACAGTTTCTCTACATTGATCGTGAAAACCTTCAGTGATCTGTGCACAATAACACCAAGATCTTTTTCTCTCTCAAACTCTTTCAGTATTGTTCCCTGCAAATTATACATGTATTCTGTGTTGGCCCTACCAACATGCATGACACTATATTTATCTAAGTTAAATGTCATTTGCCAGTGTGTGGCCTATTCCCCAGCACACCTAAATCGTTTTGCATTTGATTGCACTCCTCTATGGTCTTAAACCTTGCACAGATTGTGATGTCATCTGCAAACTTACTTACCATACTCCCAACGTTGCTGTCCAGGTCATTAATAAAGACCGCGAACAGTAGCCGGCCTTGGACCGATCCCTTTCACACCTTTCAGGACTGAAATTAGGAAACACCTCTACACACAAAGGGTGGTAGAAGTTTGGAATTCTCCTCTGCGAACGGCAATTGATGCTGGGTCAGTTGTTAATTTTAAATCGGAGATTGATAGATTTTTATTAACCAAAGGCATTAAGGGATATGGGGCAAAGGCAGGTATATGGAGTTAGGTCACAGATCAGCCATGATCGCATTGAATAGTGGAACAGGCTTGAGGGGTGAAATAGCCTACTCCTGTTCCTATGTTTTTATGTTCCCTGGGGAATACCGCTAGTAATGTGCCTGAGACTGAACCACATCCGTTAACTACAACTCCGGGATTGGAGCCAATTCCTAATCCAACGGATCAAATTCCTACTGATACTCAAGATTCTATCTTGTGAAGTATCCTAGTGTGAGGTACCTTATAAAAGGCTTTCTGAAAGTCCAGGTAGAGGATTTCCCTCATCTACTACCCTAGAGACTTCCTTAAAAATCTTTATCAAAGGTAACACACGACCTATTTTTCTGGAAACATGTTGGCCGGAATTTTAATGCATCCATGCGTATAGGATTGGAGGCGGGTCAGGAGTAAAAGTGGAAATAAATCAGAGTGGATTAGGAACCCGCCGTCATTTTGCCTTGAACTCGGGCGCGTTTGCCAGCACAGTATGGACCCGAACAGTCGAGTTGGGTGACCTAATTTAATTCATTATCACCTTGTTGTCAGACCGCTAACCAAACAGAGAGTCGGGATAAATGGGTCATTTTCAGGTTGGCAAACTGTAACTAGTGGGGTACCACAGGGATCAGTGCTGGAGCCTCAACTATTTACAATCTATATTAATGACTTGGATGAAGGGGCTGAGTGTAATGTAGCAAAATTTGCTAATGGTAGAAAGATAGGTGGGAAAGCAAATTGTGTGGAGGGTGCAAAGAATCTCCAAAGGGATATAGATAGGCTAAGTGAGTGGGCAAAAATCTGGCAGATGGAGTTTAATGTGGGAAAATGCGAAATTATCCACTTTGGTAGGAAAAATAAAAAAGCAAATTATTATTTAAATGCGGAGAGATTACAAAATGCTGAGGTACAGAGGGATCTGGGGGTCCTTGTACATGAATCACAAAAAGTTAGCATGCAGGTACAGCAAGTAATTAGGAAGGCAAATGGAATGTTGGCCTTTATTGCAAAGGAAATGGAATATAAAAGTAGGGAAGTCCTGTTACGACTGCACAGGGCGTTGGTGAGACCACACCTGGAGTACTGTGTACAGTTTTGGTCTCCTTATTTAAGGAAGGATATACTTGCATTGGAGGCAGTTCAGAGAAGGTTCACGAGGTTGATTCCGGAGATGAAGGGGTTGTCTTATGAAGAAAGGTTGAGCAGGTTGGGCCTATACTCACTGGAGTTTAGAAGAATGAGAGGTGATCTTATTGAAACATATAAGATTCTGAAGGGGCTTGACAGGGTGGATGCAGAGAGGATGTTTCCCCTCATGGGGGAATCTAGAACTAGGGGGTATAATTTCAGAATAAGTGGGCACCCTTTTAATTCAGAAATGAGGAGGAATTTCTCCTCTCAGAGGGTCGTGAATCTTTGGAATTCTCTTCCCCAGAGAGCTGTGGAGGTTGGGTCATTGAATATATTTAAGGTGGAGATAGACAGATTTTTGAACGATAAGGGAGTCAAGGGTAATGGGGAGCGGGCAGTGAAGTGGAGTTGGGGCCAAGATCAGATCAGCCATGATCTTATTGAATGGCGAAGCATGCTCGGGGGGCCTACTCCTGCTCCTACATCTTATGTTCTTATGTTTATGTTTTTAACCAGACCTTTGGAATTTCACTGCATGACCATGGGAATCATACAGCTCGGGAACCATGTCTGTCAAACTGAGGCGGAAGTTTAATAGTCATTGAGCGAGGTCATTACTGCAGAGCATAGAAAGCACAATAAATACTGCCACCTGACACCTGCTTACTTTCCTAAGGGAAACGTTCTTGCTGAGTGCATTTTGAGCACAGATTTAGGTGTCTCCAGTCTGCAAGTCTTTTGTGCAAATTCGGAAACCAAACTCACCTCATTGTTACTACCTATCACACCATTGACAGATTGCTTCACTGATCTCTACTTGACCTGCCATCTATTACATCAGCATGGGTGGCGTTTATACTATCTCACCTTGATACTCAGAATTGGACCACGATGTGCCCCAACACCAGCAGCAGTAGGCACATCAGCAGCAGCAGGCACACCAGCAGCAACAGCACCAACAACCTTCTCCTCTACGACCTGATGCTCCAGAGGTCAGATGGCATCAGCGCAGGGCTGCACCACGCCAGAGGTAATACCCCTAACACAGGGTATACAGGCAGAAGATGAGCATCCTCAACATGACTGAGCAGCAGTGCCAAAGGAGGTCCGGCTATCGTGCCAAGTCATTGCAGACATTTGCAGCTTGCTGGAGCAAGACCTGCAGCCCAGAGGACCTGGTGGACATGCCTTACCAATGGCTGTCAAAGTCACCAATGCCCTCAACTTCTTTGCCTCCTTCCAGGGATTTGCAGCAGACATTTGTGGCATCTTGCAGTCGGCCGTCCAGAAATGCATCACACAAGTCACCAATGCCCTCTTTGAAAAGTCAACCAATTATATCAACTTTGCCACTGATGAAGCCAGTGTTACTGAGTGTGCGCTGGGCTTTGCTGCTCTGGCTGGCTTCCCACGGGTGCCGGGTGTCATCGACTGCACACATGTGGCCATCAGGGCACCCCATCATCACCCAAGAGTGTTTGTGAACCACAAGGGCTTCCACTCGCTTAATGTGCAGCTGGTCTGCAACCATAGGAAGATCATCATGCATGTGTATGCCAAATTCCCTGGCAGGTGTCATGAATCTTTCGTTCTGCGCCAGTCCACCCTCCCTCAGCTCTTCACACCTCCAGACTTTCCAGCTGGCTGCTTGGAGACAAGGGCTATCCACTGAAGATGTGGCTCATGACACCCTTGAGGAGGCCAAGTACTGAGGCCAAGGAGAGATATAATGAAACCCACATGTGCACCAGATGGGTCATAGAGCAGACAATAGGCATGCTGAAAATACGCTTCAGATGCCTTGAGAGATCTGGAGGAGCCCTTTAGTATGCACCAGCCAGGGTCTCCTTAATCTTCGTCATCTGCTGCACACTGCACAACACAGTGCAGCAGTGAGGATTCGGGCTGCATGAGGAGCAAGGCTCTGAGCGCACAGCCTCTTCAGAGGAGGAGGAGGAAGAGCATCAGCTGTAAGACGAGGAGGAGGAGCAGGATGAACCTGTGGGCCAGATGCCACCAGCAGCAGAGCACATTGCTGCCCGGGAGTCCCGGGATGGCCTCACCATGGCCAGATTTACTTAACTTCCTGCATTACAGCCATATGGCTGCCACATGCTGTGCCAGGTTTCCACCCCCCACACCCCACCAACAACAAAATAAAGCATTCCTACAATGACCAAGCCATTTCTTTCACACTGACCCCCATTGCTGGAGGTAACGTTATGTCTTACCATTCACTCCAACTCACTAAACCACTTCCAAAGTAACAGACAAAATTGGCCATGACCAGAAAGTGATGAAAATAAATAGTTTTATATGTGACATAAGAGAAATGGAACCTTAATAGAAACACTTCTTTAAACACCCATATGCTCACCCTTGTGCTTCTACTTCTATTTTTGGCTTATGCGTGCGTCTACGAGGTGCAACCCCTATGGTTTCAGCAGAGGTAGAGGCAGCCTGCTCACTTCCCTGCTGCGACTGCTTAGACACTTTTGGTAGATGTCCTCTGGATTTTGGAGCCTCTGATGGCCCCGCTAAAGTCTGCACCTCCTGCAACTGCACAGGGGCAGACTCGGCCGTCTCGATCCCAGGAGGCATCTGGGCCTCTGACTGAGGGGGAGGCAATGGGGGAGAAGTGTGAGCACTTTGAGAAAAGCCCCCACTTCCATGTCCCCTCTCACCACTATCCCTCTCATGGGCCACCCGCACTTCCCTGCTAGCAAGGAGCTGGAGAGCACCTTGCTGCACAGCAGTGGGGCCATGAGGACCCAAGTGTACATTGACATCCCTCCTAAAGAGGAGGTCTATAAGCCTCTGCCACCTGTTCTCAGTAGATAGCATGTGCTCATGAGAGTGGTGCGTTAGCTGCTCCATGCAGGTGGCCATCCTTTCCATGGAGCAACTAACAGTTGCCATTACCTGCGACACAGTGGTGCTCATGTTGGGGATGGACTCCTCCATTCCCTGCACAATTGCACGGTCGCAAAACCTGTCAGAGCCTCCTGCACATCTTCCTGCACCTCCACGATTGCCCTCTTTCTCGATGGTCCCCGAGGCTCAGCATCTGCATGCAGCTGAGCAGAGCTGGGAGCATCCTGTGCCCTCTGGCGTGGAGTCTCCACTGCTGTCCCTGTCTCCAACATCTCCTCTTGCTCACTTGTGACTTGTGAGACACCATGTGACAACACTACTCTATCTCGCGTACGACCCACCAAGGTGTGCATATCTGCACTGGTGCTAGGTGCGCTTAGGTCTGGTGATGGTGCACCCTCAGGGCTGGAGGCTCCTCTGAGGAGTCATCTTCCTCTTCCACCTGGGCAGTTGGGGCGGGGCGGTGGTGGGGAGTGGGGTTTGGGGTGTGCTCTTGATGGACGTGTGGGAGAGTAAAGAGATTATTTAGAAATGTTATACCAAGAATGGGTACCGATACCATTATGCATATGATGATCAGTCCCCATATGAGTGACTACCGAATGCCATGTGGCTGTATGTGATGTAATTCTATCACCAGGTTGCTGAGATGCCCTCCTCTCTCTGTCTCCCACTGCCAGCTGCTCTGCAACTCCCGAGACCTCCAGGGCGGCCTTCTCTGCTCGAGTCAATGTGGCGATTGATGGAGGGCCTCCTCCGGTTCTCTCCCTCTCTCACTTATTGTGGACTCTCTTCCCCAACAAGAAGGGAAAGAAGAGATGTTTGAGTGAGAGTGATAGCATGAGTGCAAGGAATGTGTGGATTACATCTTTAGATGTGGGAGTGTGGTGTCAATGCAAATGTTCCAATGCAAAGTGGCCTCCTTGTGTGTTGTCAGTTGGTATGAGTGCATTAGGATGAGGGTGATTGTGAGGGGTGGTTAGTCCGATGGGGATGTGACAATGTAGATCGAGGGAGAGGGATGGGTGGATGTGCAAGGTATGTTGGTGTGAGTAATGATGTGCAGTAGTAGGTTTGGGAAGGCAGAGTGATGGTGATATGGTGACAGGCACAGCAGGATGAAGTTGGGTCTGGCTTTGCACTCACCTTTCCGGATCTAATGAGATCATTGAAGTGCTTCCAGCACTGCACCCAGGTCCTCGTCACACCTCTGCTGTTGACCTCCTCTGCTATCTCCAGTCAGGCTCTTTTGGTCTCCTGGGGCAGTCTCTTGCACCCATCAGAAGGGAAGAGGACCTCCCTGCGTGCTCTCACTCCCTCCACAAGCATATGCAGGGAGTCATGGGAGAACCTGGGTGCAGCCCTGTGTGCAAGACTGCAGCAGTAAGCAGATGCTGAAATATATTGTCTGCACACTCCTAGCTGAAATGCAATGCAATGTAGTCAAGGCTGCTTTAAATATCACGGCTGGAAATGAGTCATCGATGACATCATCAGACCCGCACCATTTAATCTGGCCAGGAAACACGCAGGGCTGCTTAATAGGCGCCATTAAGGGAAAGTTGCTCTGAGGAGTATGATGAAAAGAACAACGGGGTCCTGGCCTGCCACGCCGACTACCCACACCCGACCCGCCCAGGTAAAGAAAATTCCAGCCATTGTGTATTTCTAATGGGCCCTTCCCTTTCACAATGATCATAAAGAGCATCCCTTCTAGCATCCTCCCAATAATGACCCAGAAATTCGGGTCGGAGGCTTCCCGCGGGTGCAAGCCTCCGACCTGCACTTACCTAGCGCGCCAGCCGTTGAACTGTGGGCCCGCGTGGGATTCCGATCCTGGGCCTCCTCCAACTGCCGGCGCGCAGTGCTTGCGTATCCCAGGGGCACAGTTAGGTCGATGCGTCCCCTGGGATCACGTGGGCCATGGAGAGCCAATGGTAGCAGGGAAATGCCCATTCATAAAATTGACAGGAAGAGCTGTCAAAACTATGAATACTATAAGCCCCCAAAATCACTAAAACTTCAAATAATTTTTTTTTTAAATCACATTTTAAAAATAACTATAAATTATATAAAATAACTATTTTAAACAATAATTTAAATTTTTGAAAAAATTAATTACATTTTCTAACAGGGCTAAAAGTAAACTTACCTTTCCTAAAAGTATTTAAAAATAATAAACCTGTGGAAAAAATGTTTCAATTTTAATTACTTTACCACTTACCTTGTTAAAAGCAGGCCGTGCACCTGCTTTTTATGTGTAACTCCTGGAGACTTACCCTCCCGGAAAAACCTGGAAAAAAAACATAAGTTCAATGCGTACACGCTGCCTCTCCGGCGCACGCGTTCCACCTCTGAACCCTTTCTTGCAAGGGAACGGAAGTTCCGGTTTCCCGCGCATACGCAGTGCATGCATGAAACTGGCACTTCCATTGGGCCTACGGGTGAGTAACCCGTGCGTACTCACCCGTGGAGACCCGAATTTCTGGGCCATTGTATGTCAGGCTGGTAGGCCTGTAGTTCCCCGGCTCTGATTTGTCCCCTATTTGAAAACAGGAATTACATGAACAAGGTTCCAGGCTAAGGGAACTATCCCTGACTCTACTCACACCTGCTTCAGTAAGAAATGAAAAGGGGGACTGGGTGGCAAGGTGGATATGGACATTCATTCATTTTTGAGTTCCCAATATGTGCATATTGGGAACTCAAAAATTAATGAACAAGAAATCAAGCGGGACACATGCCCCAATTGCCAATATCACATTACATAGAATCTACGTAATTCTATGTAATACACACTCCTTGACCACAAAGCTCTGTACTGGGAGCTATGAGGAGAAAGATTTACCCCATTGTCCTTAGGTACCTTGCCACCCAGTCTCCCTTATCTTTACTTACTGAAGCAGGTTTGAATTGGCTCCCGGTGCTGTATACATTGGAAGATATTGTTCTTCAGCCAATAGTGAATGAGTTTGTTTTAGGTAATACAGGTAAGACAGATGCTGGGCCTAAAGATATGTGATATCCCTTCACAATACTCTAATACTACTAGGTTATTTGTGCCAGCAGGATTTGGGAACACATAATGTACAGCAGAGATTCCATTACTCACATTGCAACTGTTGCCTTTCTGATTGTCCATCCGTATGCTCCTGGGACAAACATTGCATGAGACATTGCCTTACATTAGAGCCCACTAGCAGCTTCTCTTGCAGAACATAAATCAACTGTACAGACAAAGATTAAATTCAGTTCATGTTATTTGTATTGTACTTATATTCATTCCTATCCTGAGGCAACGCTCTACCTTAAATCTGAGACTAAAGTTTGTATACCTTGAATTATTCATCGATTTCCATTATCCACGAAAGGTGTCCCCGTCATTATGACAGATAATTGAGATTCTGGTGTGATCGCATATCTAGAAATATAAAAGACTTGATTCTGGTGTGAATTTTGTCTGTCACACCTCAGGCGTTATAATTGTCAAGTGCAAATTTTTTGTCATATTTGCATCTCATTGGCTCTATTTCAAATGAAAAGAATGGCAATAAATCAAACAGGTATAGAATTTGCAAAAAAAAGGTGAACGAGGGGACAAAAGCAACTAATCAACCAATAAAACAATCACTTACAATGTAAAAAACTGTCAAACACAGTGTACAGAAACTACCAATCACAATGTACGTAAAATACTAGTATCAGTGTATAGAAACTAGCAATCACACTGTACAGAAACTATCAATCACAATGTACAGAAACTACCAATCACAATGTACAGAAACTACCAATCACAATGTACGTAAAATACTAGTATCAGTGTATAGAAACTACCAATCACAATGTACAGAAACTACCAATCACAATGTACAGAAACTACCAATCACAGTGCACAGAAACTACCAATCACAATGTACAGAAACTACCAATCACAATGTACAGAAACTACCAATCACAATGTACGGAAACTACCAATCACAATGTACGTAAAATACTAGTATCAGTGTATAGAAACTACCAATCACACTGTACAGAAACTACCAATCACAATGTACAGAAACTACCAATCACAGTGTACAGAAACTACCAATCACAATGTACAGAAACTACCAATCACGCTGTACAGAAACTACCAATCACAATGTACAGAAACTATCAATCACAATGTACAGAAACTACCAATCACAATGTACAGAAACTACCAATCACAATGTACAGAAACTACCAATCACAATGTACAGAAACTACCAATCACAATGTACAGAAACTACCAATCACAATGTACAGAAACTACCAATCACAATGTACAGAAACTATCAATCACAATGTACAGAAACTACCAATCACAATGTACAGAAACTACCAATCACAATGTACAGAAACTACCAATCACAATGTACAGAAACTACCAATCACAATCTACAGAAACTATCAGTCACAATGTACAGAAACAACCAATCACAATGTATAGAAACTACCAATCACAATGTACAGAAACTACCAATCACAATGTACAGAAACTACCAATCACAATGTACAGAAACTATCAATCACAATGTACAGAAACTACCAATCACAATGTACAGAAACTACCAATCACAATCTACAGAAACTATCAATCACAATGTACAGAAACTACCAATCACAATGTACAGAAACTACCAATCACAATGTACAGAAATGACCAATCACAATGTACAGAAACTACCAATCACAATCTACAGAAACGATCAATCACAATGTACAGAAACGACCAATCACAATGTACAGAAACTACCAATCACAATGTACAGAAACGACCAATCACAATGTACAGAAACTATCAATCACAGTGTACAGAAACTATCAATCACAATGTACAGAAACTACAATTCACAATGTACAGAAACTACCAATCATAATGTACAGAAACTACAGGTCACACTGTACAGAAACTATGAGTCACAATGTAGAGACACTACCTATCACATTTTACAGAAACTACCAATCACAATGCACAGAAACTACCAATCACAATGTACAGAAACTACCAATCACAATGCACAGAAACTACCAATCACAATATGCAGAAACTACCAATCACAATATGCAGAAACTAGCAATAACAATGTACAGAAACTACCATTCACAGTGTACAGAAACTACCAGACACAATGTACAGAAACTACGAGACACAAGGTACAGAAGCTACCAGTCACAATGTGCAGAAACTAACAATCACAATGTACAGAAACTACTTGTCACACGCGACAGAAACTACCAATCACACTGTACAGAATCTACCAATCACAATACACAGAAACAACCAATCAAAATGTACAGAAACTACAAATCACAATGTACAGAAATTACCAATCACATTGTACAGAAAATACCGATCACCATGCGCAGAAATAACCAACCAAATTGTACAGAATCTACCAGTCAGTGTACAGATACTACCAATCACAATGTACAGAAACTACCAGCCACAATGTACAGAAACTACCAATCACAATGTACAGAAACTGTCAATCACAATGTGCAGAAACGACCAGTCACAATGTACAGAAACTAACAATCACAGTGCACAGAAACTACCAATCACACTGTACAGAAACTACCAGACACAATGTACAGAATCTGTCAATCACAATGTGCAGAAAGTACCATTCACAGTGCACAGAAACTACCAATCACACTGTACAGAAACTACCAATCACAATGTACAGAAATTACTAATCACACTGTATAGAAACTACCAATCACAGTGTACAGAAACTACTAATCAAAATGTACAGAAACTACCCATTGTAGTGTTTGCGCCTTAATAATACACGGACTGCAGGAGAACAATAAAACAGGTATTTACTGAACAGAGGGTACTCTTTTATTTGGACCCAAAAAAAAAACCCAATTCAACTGTAAATAAACAAAAGTTCAACTAAAGCTTAACAAATCAAATTAAAATTTGGTTTTCTGTGTTGATGATGCACTCCAGTCCCCGCGGCGCCCATCGGTCGCGGAAATACTCAAGCGCACCGGCGGACACCGCGTGCTCCATCTCCAGGGCCACCCGGGCGCGAACATGGCCGCGGAAGAGATGCAGGCAATCCGGCTGGACGACCCCCTCGACCGCCCGCTGCCTGGACCAATTGATGGCTCTTTTAGCCAGGCCCAGGAGCAGGCCCACAAGGAGGTCCTCCAACCTGTCCGCTCCCCTCCGCACCGGGTGACCGTAGATCAAGAGCGTGGGACTGAAGTGCAACCAAAAATCGAGGAGCAGCCCCTTCAAGTAGTGAAAGAGGGGCTGCAACCTCTCACAATCCATATAAACGTGAAACACGGACTCCTCCAGGCCGCAAAAAATGCAGGCGGCCTGGGAGTCCGTGAACCTACTTAAAACCTTATTGCACGGGACCGCTCCGTGCAACACCCTCCAGGCCAAGTCCCCGATGGAACAAGGGAGGACTCCCGCATAGAGAGCCCTCCATTGGGGACCTCCGCTACCGCCGGTCGGCAAAACGCCACGCCAAGGCGTGTCCGGACGGTAGACGAAGATGGCAAAGTGGAGAGTGTGCAGGAGCAGCCCGTACAGGAAACCCCTCCGCGCGGAATGAAAAGGCACGGAGGGTATTTCCTCGAGACGGCTCAAGTTGTGAGGCGCCGGTTCCCGAGGGGAGTTTCGGGGCCGGGCGCCGATGAGGAATTCCGTCCGAACGGGGGTAAGCTCGGACGGGATCGCCCCACGTGCTTGAGCCGCCTCGATACACCTAGTGGAGTCGGGGCCCAGTGCCGCTTTTACCGATTCGATGGTTTCGACCGCGAGCCGGACGTTGGCCCAGGACAGGCGCCGCGCCAGCTCCTCCGGCGCCATCCAGCCCGCTCCTCCACCATCGAGCAGGTCCCCGACTCTGGTCACCTTGCCAGCCACAGCCCTACCCTCTGCCAGCCGCCCGAACCCGTGTTCGTGGAGGTGCGGATTCCTGAGCAGCGGCTCCTGAAGGAGAGCCGCCGCTCCTGACGGGGGAGAGCTCCGCCTGGAAGCGACGTAGTTCCAAACCCATAGTAGTTCCTGGTAGAAGACAGGCAGCTCCCGCAGGCCGGCACGCCTGCTGCCCACTTTCGCAAACAGGAGCTGCGTGTCGTAATTGAGGCCATGCAGCTGGCGGAAGAAAAACGTCGCCAGCGCACACCATCTCGGAGGATTCTCGACGTACAGGTATCTCTGCAGCGTCTGAAGACGGAAAGTCGCAGCCTGGGTGCGAAGGCACACCAGCGCCTGACCGCCCTCCCTAAGCGGGAGACACAGAACCGCGGCAGAGACCCAGTGCTTCCTTTTGTCCCAGAAGAAGTCGATGAGCTTCTTCTGAATCTTGGCGACAAACGCAGGGGGAGGGATCAAAGTGACCAACCGGTACCACAACATGGCGGCCACCAGCTGGTTTATGACCAGCGCTCGACCCCTGTAGGGCAACACTCGGAGCAGTCCTGTCCAGCGTCCTAGGCGAGCGGTGACTTTGGCCTCCAGCTCTTGCCAGTTCGCCGGCCAAGCGTCCTCGGCAGGGCTAAGGTAGACTCCCAAATAGAGGAGGTGCGTGGTGCTCCAGGCGAAAGGCCTGAACTCCTCCGGCAGGGAGTCCACCCGCCACTGACCCACCAGGAGTCCGGAACATTTCTCCCAGTTGATCTTGGCAGAGGATGCGTCCGAGTAAATCTGCTGGCATTCCCGCATCCTCCGCAAGTCAGCGGGATCCGTGACCATGAGGAGCACGTCATCGGCGTAAGCCGAGAGGACCACCTCCACGCCCGGCCCTTGCAGAGCCAGTCCCGTCAACCTCTTCCGCAAGAGGCGCAGGAAAGGCTCCACGCAAATGGCATATAACTGACCGGACATGGGGCATCCCTGACGCACCCCCCTCCCGAAGCGAAGGGGCGCCGTCAAGGACCCGTTAACTTTAATCAGACACTCCGCGGCGGCGTACAGAAGTCGGATCCGGGCGACGAAATGCGTCCCGAACCTGAATGCGCGCAGAGTCCCGAAGAGATACTCGTGATCCACCCTGTCGAACGCCTTCTCCTGATCCAGGGAAAGGAAGGCGACCGACAGACCAGCCCTCTGGGAGTGGTGGACCAGGTCCCGGACCAGATGGATGTTATCGTGGATGGTCCGGCCCGGGACCGTGTAGGACTGGTCGGGGTGGATCATGCGGGCCAGCACGGTGCCAAGGCGAGCAGACATGGCCCTGGCAAAGATTTTATAGTCCGTGCTGAGGAGGGAGACCGGGCGCCAGTTCTTAAGGAGGCGGAGATCGCCCTTCTTAGGCAGCAGGACAATGACCGCCCTGCGCCAAGAGAGGGGCATCTCCCCGGTCGCCAAACTTTCCCCCAGGACCCGCGCGTAGTCGCCCCCCAAGACGTCCCAGAACGCCCTGTGGAACTCCACGGTCAGCCCGTCCAGCCCCGGGGACTTTCCCCTAGAGAGCTGGCGGAGGGCGCCGGTCAGCTCCGCCAGACTTAGCGGAGCGTCCAATTTTTCGGCGCCCTCCGGGCCAACCTTCGTCAGGTCCTCCCACAAAACTCTGCGCGCATCCTCGCTGGACGGATCCGGAGAGAACAGAGCCCCGTAATAGGCGTGGGTCTCCGCGCTGATTCCCTCCGGATCCGAGACCAGAGATCCGTCGTCGGCCAGCAGCCCCAAGAGCTGCTTACGGACCCCCCGTCTTTTTTCCAGCGAGTAGAAGAAGGGGGAGCCGCGGTCCAGGTCCCGCAGGAGCTGGATCCGCGACCTCACGTACGCGCCTCGGGACCCGACGAGCTGCAGGTCCTTCAGCGCGCCCTTCTTCTCTTCGTACACCTTCCGCAGGGCCGGGTCCTCGACGACCTGACCGAGACGGGACTCCAGATCGAGCACCTCCTTCTCCAACCGCCCGACCCGGGCCTCCCGCCTCTTGGTCGACCCCTTCGCGTACTCCTGACAGAAGAGACGGATGTGAGCCTTGCCCACATCCCACCATAGCCTCAAGGAGGGGAAGCCCCCCTGCTTCCTTCTCCAGTCGGCCCAGAATCGACGAAACGAATCCCGGAACCGTGCGTCCTCCAGCAGCAGGTTGTTAAAATGCCAGTACACGGACCCCCCCCCCCCGCGCGTGCAGCGGAGCGAGCTCCGCCCACACCAGGTGGTGGTCCGTGCACGGCACCGGCCGCATGGAAGCTGCCGGAACGCAGGAGACGTACGCCCGGGAAATGTAGAGGCGGTCGATTCTGGACCTTCCTCCCCCAGACCTCACGCTAGTGAAGGCGCTGGAGTCGGGGTGGAGATTTCGCCAGACGTCCACCAAGTCGAAGGACCCAACCAGGTCCCTCAACTTCTCCATCGCCACCGGGCTTCGCGGGGGACCCGAACGGTCCCTCGCCTCGAGGGTGCAGTTAAAATCCCCCCCGAGGATGATGCACTCGCCCACGTCGATGGAGCCCAAGAGAGCGGACACTTCTTCGAAGAAGCGCACTTGCTGCGCACTGGTCTGAGGGGCGTACACGTTCACTAGATGGAGCGGCACGCCCCCCAGGCGAACAGTGACCTGGAGCAAGCGGCCCGGCACGTGCTCCTTGACCCCCAAGATCTCCGGCTGAAAATGCGGGGCCAGCAAGATAGCCACCCCGCTGGAATTGTTGGAGAGGTGACTCATGCTGACCCCTCCTTGCCACTCCAGGAGCCACGTGGCTTCGTCTCCCGGAACGGTGTGGGTTTCTTGCAGGAAGCACACCGCATACTTCCCGTCCCGAAGGACCGAGAAGTTATTGAATCTGCGGCGCGCCTCCCTGATGCCGTTGATGTTGAGGCTGGCTATGGTTATCTTCATGTCAGAAGCATAGTGCAACCTCTACCTACACCTAACGGGGCGAGGAAGCGCAGCCGCTGGTCCGCCGCCACTTCCTCAGCAGCCCAGTGAGAAACGTTGTGAGCCGACGCAGCTCGAGCGGGTTCACACCCTCGTCCGCGCCCAAGATCTTAACGGCGGCGCGGACGGAATCGATGAGCAGCGCCAGCTCCGACCACCTGTCGAGGGCCAGCCGGACCTTATTGCGCTGACCCAGGCACGTGGCCATAAAATCCCGGAGTTCCCTTACGGAAATGAGGGGAGACTCGGCAAGGGGCACGAGGTCATCCATCGCCACGTCGGCGCTGGAGTCCGAATCGTCCTCCGTGCCCATCACCGAGTCCCCATCCTCCTCCAGGGGGTCGTCACCAGCGGCCGACCCGTCCGCCGCGCAGTGCGAAGCGAACGACTCGGCCGCGCCAGCCAGCCCCGCCTCCGCCCGGATCCCACCCCCAGGATCGGCGGCAGAGGATTTCTCCCTGGGCTCCTCTAGGGGTGCCGGGCCAGAAGACGGCGGCGGTTCAGAGCTCCCCTCCGCCTCAGACGCCGGAACGACCGGAGAAACCGGGGAGAGAACAATTTCCAGCTCCTCCAGTACGTCCGGCACCAGAGACGCAGCCAGGGGGCCATCCTCCTCCCCGCCATCAACCTCCGACCCAGCGGACGGGGGGTTTTGAATTAAAAGCTCTACCAGGACGAGCATCCCCTGGGAGACGTCCGGGTCGCATTGGGTGAGCTCATTATCCTCGAGCTCGCCCGACCCAGCCCCCAGGCTGCCCGACCCGGCGAGGGGTAACGACACCGATAAAAGGTCAACTTCAATTACTGCCGCGGGTTGTTCCGCAACCCCCCCCACGGGCAGGGTCTCATCCCCATCCCCGGGAGGCACGTGCTGGACAGACACATCTGCCTCAGCCTCCCGAGGGACAGGCGACCCCTGCCGATCGCTGGTGATGACGACAGCGCTGGGGGGGCGGGGGGGCGCAGTACCCGCGGCGGGCGACGACTCCCCCTGCTCGGAGGGACCTTCCTCCTCCCGGTCCTCCTCCTCATCCAGGGGGTCGCGCCTTCTTTTTAGCACGGAGGGAGCGAGGGAGACCTCCATGTCTGCAAAGGCCTCCTCCTCGACTCCCTCCGGCGGAGCAGGTTTGTCGGGTTCCTCGGGCCCGAGCCCGGCCGCAGGTATTGGCATTACCGCTGCGGCGGTTGCGGCCACAGGCTCGGGCACGGGGCCCCTCCCGCTCACATCTGCCCTGATCAACTCCGCGAGGAGCGCGGGTGTAAGGGGCTCAAGGGGCAAGGGCTCACCATCCACGGGGGGACCTGCCCTAAGGTGCTTCTTTTTTCCCCGCGCCTTCTTTCCGGCCGGACACGCTCCCTCCCCCCCGCCGGAGGCCTTGGTGGCATCGGCCCCCGACGTCAACCGCGCATCAGACGTACTTGACGCGTGGGCAGATCCGGGGGGAAGGGCGGCGGCGGCGGCGCCAGCCTCGGCCGCACGAGATGATCCGGCGGCCTTGGAGGCAGGGCAGTTCCTCCTGATGTGCCCCACCTCCCTGCAGGCATGGCACCTCACACCGTCCGACGTCCAAAAGGCGCGGTAGGCGGTCCCCTCGTGAAGGACGACGAACGCCCCTTCAGTGTCCTCCTCCCGCGCCAGCTGGATAAACAGCTGGCGCCGGAAGGAGAAGACGTGGCGAAGGCTGGCCTCCCGGAAGCCGAGCGGGATGGGCGTGATCCCCGACCTCACCTCCCCAAGTTGTCGCAAATGGGGAAGGAGGAGCTCACCAGGAACATAGGGCGGGATGTTGGAAATAATGATCCTCTGCGCGGTGGCCTCGAGAGGATCCACCGGCAGGAAGGTCCCGCCCACGGTGAGCCCCTTGGCGACAGCCAGGGACACCGCCCGCTCCGACCCCAGGAAGAACACAGCCTTCCCATACATTTTCGAGGCCGCGACGATGGCTGAGGGGCCGACAACCCCAGCCATGGCCTTGACGCAGGCCTCGATGGTCATAGTGGGGTGAGTGTAGCTCTTCACCCCAAGCTTTTTTGTTATTAATCGAAAAGGTGACGGGGCAGCAGGAACAGCGGGAGCAGCTGTGGCCGTGGCTACCACTCTCGCATAGGTCCCGGCTGGCCCCGCCACCGGCGAAGACGCAGTCGCCATTCTGGGGTGCTTTTTTTAAGGGCTACACTCACCCCAAGTCACAGGCCTGAAGGTGTTAATGGCCTCGGTGTATATATATTTTTTTTGTCCTCTATTGAGCAGAGGGAGCTGATTAAAATGAGGACACACCTCTCTCCTTATTGATTTAAATTGGGAGAGTGGCCTCTCCCCTCTGCTCAATTGGCAATTAATAAAATAGATGAAACTAAGGTGCCTTAGAAAGACAGGCAGAGAGAGACACAAAGAGAGAGAGAGAGGTGGGGGGGTGGTGGGAAGGAGGGAGGCCGCAAAGGGCAGTGTTGCCACTCAGGATGGTGGGTGGGTGTAGGCAGGGTTGCACTCTCCGATGGAAAAAGTCTTTGGTGATGGTGGTCTTCTGGCAGGGGGAGAAGATGTCTTCACCTGGAAAAGCTGGAGAAGCCCAGGCTTAGTCCTGCAACAGGTCTTAACGATGTAATTAAATTAAATTAAGGACTTCACCTTGGGCAGCTCCAAGCTCTCCCAGGGCAGGCAATAGAAGGGATGCTAATTAGTGGTGTGTGTGGCCTAGCTTTTAACAAGAGCACACACACACACACTACACCCCTTGATGATCCGGCCTTGCTTCTTCTTTTCTCCCCCCACCTAAAATACAAAGTCTTGGGAGAGTGCCCCAAATAACACCCACCTGTAGATGTTCCGGATGAAGTTTTCTTCCCTCCTTTCAAGCAGTTGGTTTCTCTCCCCCTCCTGAAGTGGAGGCCAAATTGGGGAGGCAGTGATAGAAAGGCCTCTCCCCTGGTTGATGTTGATGTAGGCCTCCTTTCTCCTTCTCCTCCTCTGTCCTCTCTCTCCAGGCACCTCAGTTGATGTAATGATGGTGGAGTTGGTGGTGGTCCAACGTTCTCCTCCTCTTCCTGGTCAGGGGACCACCACTTTAATCCACTCTCCAAAGTCTGGCTGCTCCCTCTGCTCGTGCTTGCAGCTGAACAGAGGGTAACTTAAGACTGAAGTACAGAAGCCTGCTATGGCTTTATATGCAGGGGTGGTCACAGCCGGTACTGCAGTATAGAATCAGTTCTTCTCTTAAAGGTACATACACAACAATTCTTCCCCTTTTAGATAAACAGTACATAACATTCATTTAACAACTAAATAATAACTAATTACAATTACAATTTTCTCTGTACTATATACATCAACTGAAATAATCATTTATAAATTCAGTCTTTGAGGAGGCTTCCTGATCCTGACTGGATAGCGCCTTTCTCGAGTATCCTGTTCTTGCGACGGAGTTGATTCTGGCTCATTGTCATTGGTTGGTTCGTCAGCTTCCAATCCCACTGCTTCTGAGTTAGACGCAATCTGTACTTCGGGTTGATTACCAGGTGCACCTGCTCGTGGTATGGGTTTGGCTTGTTCCTGTGACTCTAGAATCTGGTAAGCATGGCGTCTCACGATGCTCTCTCCAATGTCCACTGTGTACATTAGTGGTCCTTGCTGTGTGCATATCGTTCCTGGCTGCCATTTTTCTGTTCGGTAGTCGCGGGCCAAGACTGGTTGCCCTATCTTGAAGCTCTTGGTTGGCTTCTCATTTATGTGCTGGAATTGCTTATCCTCAACATCTCGTCTTATGTTTGGTTTGAGCAAATCCAGGCGACATCTTAGCCTTCGGTTGAAGAACATTATGGCTGGAGCTTGGATGGTGACTGCATGTGTCGCATTCCGGTAAGCAAACAAGAAATTATCCACCTTTTGTTGTAGTGGTATGTCGTCGTTATACGTTGCCTTTATTGCCTTATTAAAGGTCTGAACAAACCTCTCAGCCAATCCATTTGTGGCTGGATGATATGGGGCAGATGTGTAATGTTTCACCCCATTATTCCTCAGAAACCTCCGGAAATCCTCGGACACAAACTGTGGCCCATTGTCGGAGCAAATCTGTTCTGGCAAGCCGTTCCTGGCGAAGATGGTCCGTAGGACTGCCATAGTTTTCTCCGTGGTGGTGGAGGACATTTTGATGACCTCTGGCCATTTCGAATGGGCGTCCACAGCGATTAGGAACATTGGCCTAGAAATTCAGTTGCGTGCGCCAGCCGTTAGCGCCTTAGGAGGAGTAGATCTCGAGCGCTAGGCACTTAGCGGCCGGGCGCAGCGCGATCTGCGCCTACGCCCAACTTCAGTAGACATTTAGCGCCGGCGCAAAGTGTTTGCGCGCGCTCAGCTGCGCGCGCAGATTATGACGTCATTTCCTCGTGCAACGCCCTTTGTGCGCCCCAATCTGGAACTTCAGTCGCGCCCGCCCAATGTGGGCGTGGCGGTCCTAAGAACTGTGAATTGGAACGCAGCAGAGGCCATGCGGGCCACGGGGAGCGCAAATTAAAGGGCACTTACCCTGAACTGTAAAGGCCAGCCATTTTGCAGCAATCACTCTTGTGCAACGGATTTATGGACAGAGACCAAGGAAGAGAGCTTACTGCTTTGGCCCAACATAGGAGAGGTATTTTTGGCTTCAGGCCAGAGCTTGGCAATTTGCCTTCATTGTGAGGTCATTGTTTGCCAGTATATTATGGGGGCTGCATGGGGTGCCAACCCTCAGTTTCAGCATTATGTGCGAAGGGCTCGCAGACGCTGTGTGAGAGTGGCAGCCCTGGCTAGACGCAGAGGGGGCAACAGGCGTCGGCAACGTAGGCCTTACCCACTCAGGGAATACCGCCAGCAGGTGTCCTATCTCACCATGCCTGCCGCGCAGTGTGTTAGGAGGCTGCGCTTCAGAAGGGAGGTGGTTGCAGAGATCTGCCAGCTGTTTCACAGAGATCTGCGTCCACAGCTGAGGTGCAGGACGTCTCTGTCGGTGGAAGTGAAGGTCACAGTGGCTCTGAACTTCTATGCAAGCGGCTCCTTCCAAGCCGCTGCTGGAGATATTGCTAACATATCCCAGTTCGCCGTGCATTGCTGCATCCGCCAGGTGACCAATGCCCTTTTCAGAAGGAGACACCAATTCATCTCCTTCCCCATGACCCTGGAGAAGCAGCAGCAGCGTGCAGTGGGATTTGCAAGAATAGCGGGCTTCCCCATGGTGCAGGGTGCCATTGACTGCACGCATGTGGCTTTGCGGGCACCTATCGACAATGCCGAGGATTACCGCAACCGGAAGGGCTACCATTCCCTTAATGTACAGCTGGTGTGTGACCACAGGCAGCGCATCCTAGCTGTCAATGCCCGCTTTCCAGGCAGCAGCCACGATGCATTTATCCTGCGACAGACTACTGTGGCTGACATGTTCCAGGCACAGCCTCCCCCAAGAGGATGGCTTATCGGGGACAAAGGCTATCCTTTGTGTACCTGGCTCATGACCCCGCTCCGCGCGCCCAGGACCCCTGCTGAGGAGGCATACAACGAAAGCCATCAAGCCACTAGGAACATCATAGAACAAACGATTGGCATCCTCAAGCAACGGTTCCGCTGCCTGGATCGTTCCGGCGGATCTCTGCAGTATTCGCCGGAGAGAGTCTCCCAGGTCGTGGTCGTTTGCTGCATGCTGCACAACCTGGCTATCCGCAGGACTCAGGCACTGCCACCTCACGCTGGAGCACCACCTCAGGAGGAGGAGCAGGAGGAGCATGAGGAGGAGGAGGAGGAGGAGGAGGAATACCAGCCCAGGAGGGAGGCACAAGGTCCAAGTGCCGCCCGTCGGCGGCTTATTGAACGTCACTTCTAGGATCCCTGTCAGGGAATGGCTTGTGGCAATGAAGGGACCTGAATGCAGCCGCTCCACAAGCCCTCAGCCGGTTAAGGCAACAACCACTTCAAACATCAAACATGGACAAGCTGAATAAATAAAATGCTTTATTGAACAAACTCAGGGCCCTTCCCACATGAAACCCAAAAACAGACAACACCCCCAAAAAACAGTCACACACATGACTCACTCCCACAACCTGGGGAGGAATAACAAAACATTTCCACAAAAATGGCCTTCATCCTCCGCCTTACAAAAACAACCATCCCCATAAACAAAACAACCATCCCCATATAAAAACAACCATCCCCATATAAAAACAACCATCCCCATATAAAAACACATTTGCCCACACCCTCTACTTTGTGGCCCGCGAGGGCAATTCCTTGTCCAGCCTTTTGCGGCCCCTGGCCGCCCTGCTGCTCCTCCTCAAAGTGTGCCCAGTGGCTGCTGCAAGGCTGGGGGAAGGCTCCTGAGGGGCACATGGCATGACGGCAGATGCCCTTGGGGTCCGGCTTAGACGAGCTCTGGCCCTCGAGGGGCCGGCTGGTGACTGCTGCAGCTGTGGCTGGGCAGCAGCAGTCTCTCCAGCAGCTCGTCGCAGCTCCACTGGGGGAGTGGCAGTGGCGGCTGCAGGAATGGGGGCAAGCTGGCTGATGGCAGGCGCTCGCTGCTCGCCTGAGACACTGGCACTCGCCCGGGCCAGCACTGCAGCATGCGCAGCAATCTGCTGAAGGACAGACCGCTGTGCTGCTGCAGCGCAGCGGGTGCCCTGGCGATGCCTGGCTGACACAGCGAGTGTGGCAGCAGTGAGTGCCCATACTGCCCTGGTCTGTGCCCGCATCAGACCAGCCAGTGACTGCACGGCACCACTGATCACCTGGCCACTCGCTGTGTGTGCTGCCCCGAATTCCGCCCAACTCGCGGCCTGTGCTGCCCCGAATTCGGCCCGACTCGCGGCCTGTGCTGCCCCGAATTCGGCCCGACTCGCGGCGTGTGCTGCTTCGAATTGCTCGAAACTCCTGGCCTGTGAGGCGCCGAAATCGGCCACACTATGAGCCAGGGACTCGATGGCCTCAGGCAACCGTGCCACAACCCCCATGAACTCGGTGTGCCGGCGATCCGAGTCCACAGACATTTGATCGAGGAGGCGCACCTCCTTGGCGAGGACCGTCTCCGGACTGGAGGCCGGACTCTCCCTCTGGGGAGAAGGCCGCCGAGCTGCCCGACCCTTCCCGCGTTGCTGGATGCCACTGGGCCCAGCAACTACACTCCCCTGCGACCCTTCCCCCCTCTGGGAAGAAGGCCGCCGAGCTGCCCGACCCTTCCCGCGTTGCTGCACGCCACTGGGCACAGGAGCTACACTCCCCTCCGACACTTCCCCCTGGCTGTCCTCCAGGGAAGACGTGTCCCCTCCATTGGCATCCCCTGGCGCGGCTGAGGGTTCCCCTGATGGGCCGCCTTCCTCTTCCTCTTCCTCCTCCTCCTCCTCCTCTTCCGAGGGGCTGTCACTGGCAGCTTCAGGGACCTCCTCCTCACCATCTGAAAGCAGGAAGGCACAAGAGTAGCTTTAGAGTGAGGAGAGGGCGTCAGCGAGGGAGGCATGAGTGGTGGCATTCAGCGCATTGGTCGGACGGTGGCAAAGGATGTAGATCTGAAGCGCAAGTGGGACGAGAGAGGTCCAAAAGGTGATGTCCTTACCATTGGTGCCCAGAACAGGGTCGGCATCTCCAGATGCAACGGGGCCAATCACCCGGGCACCCATGAGGCTACCCACGCGCTCTTCCAGGTCACTGAGCTGCTGGATCTGGGGACGGCCTCCCCCGGTCACAGTCCGGCTCTTCTGATTGTGTGCCAGCTTGGCCTGCAAGAGAAAGGATGGCCTCCAAGTACAGTGTGGTGCCCTGAGCTTGTGTGCACTGCCTCCCATGGTCGAATAGCTTGGCCAGTGTGGTGCCCAGATCTTGTGTGCACTTACTCCCATGTTCGAATAGCTTGGCCAGTGCGTAAAGTGCAGAATGTGCAATTGATGTTCATGCCAGTCCCATAGCTGCTGGATGAGGGCTGGCCATTAGGGCTTTTAGGTCCCTTTGCCCATAATGTGAGGTGCACATGCAAGGATGAGGAGGACACTGGAAAGGGGACTCACCCTGACAATCCTTGTGAGGTCATTGAACTTTTTCCGGCATTGGACAGCGTTCCTGGGGACCTCGCTGTTGGATGTGACCCTGTGGGCGACCTCCCTCCAGGCTTTCCTGTAGACGCTGGTGGCAGGCTTCTTGCCACTGTCCGGGAACAAGAGTTTGCGTCTCCTCTCCAAAGCCCTAACCAGCACCCTCAAATCATGGCCAGTGAAGCGCTGCGCTCGTTCACAGGCCTTCTGCATCTTTCCCGGCGCTATTTCGGTTCAGCAGCAGTGTTTGGGCCTAGCTGGAGGGCTGCAGTGTCCAGGGCGTGGCAGCAGACGAACTCGACCCTTCCCCCTTTAAGAGCTGGCCGGCGCCAGGGTGTCTGCTGTCAATCAAGAAATGACCGCACCTGCGCTGCGCCCGGCCTCGGCGGTTTAGCTCAGCACCACCGGCTTTGCGCCTAAAGATAGTTGTGTAACGCCAGTTTTAGCGCTCGAGCAAACTCTTAGGGCGAAGCTACTGAATATCGGCGAAGTGGCCTCGACTTTGCGCCAGGCGCAAACTTTAGCGGCTGCCCGACTTATCCGCCCCAAAAGTGGCTATACTGAATTTCTAGGCCATTGAGTCCATAAATGGACCAGCAAAATCAATGTGTACCCATTGCCATGGAGATGAGGGCCACTCTCATGGATGTAGCGGGGCCTGTGGTGGAGCGTTTTGGACCTTCTGGCATCCTGTGCATCTCTTGGTCATATCCTCGATTTCTTTATTGATTCCTGGCCACCACACAAACGCACTGGCTAGGCTCTTCATTTTTACCCCTCCCAGATGACCCTCATGAAGCTCATTGAGCACTTTTTCTCTCAACTTGGGTGGAATTACCACTCGGGATCCACACATCAAGGTCCCCCGGCACACTGACAGCTGTTCTCTCCTTGGCGAGAATGCTGACAACAGTGAGTCGCCATGTGCTGGCCATCCCTTCACTGTCAAATCATAGACCCGAGAGAGTGTCGGGTCATTTCGGGTTTCCTTCTCTATACTTGAGTTTGTAACAGGTAGACATTCGACTATGGTCGCATGGAATATCTCAACAGGGTCCACTGCAGGTGCTTCCTCTACCGTAGGCAACGGTAGGCACGACAGCCCATCAGTGTTTCCATGCTGTTTCGTACCCTTGTACTCTATGTTGTACTGATGTGCCCCTAGAAAAAGTGACCATCTTTGCAGCCGTTGCGCCGTCATCACCGGAACGCCCTTCTTCGGGTTAAAAATGGAGACCAGGGGCTGATGATCAGTCAGTAGGGTGAATTTCTGCCCGTGCAGTTAGTGATTGAACTTCTTCACCCCCCACACCAGGCTGAGGGCCTCCCTGTCAATCTGGGCATAGTTATGCTCGGCTGAGGTTAACGAGCGCGACGCAAAGGCTATTGGCCTCTCTGAACTGTCAAGGAATTTGTGTGACAGCATCGCTCCGATGCCGTAGGGAGACGCATCACATGCTAACCGAATCGGTAGTGTTGGATTGTAGTGGGCCAATACTTCTTTTGAAGTGATTAGGCATTTACATTTCTGAAAGGCACGCTTACACTCATCACTCCATTTCCATGTTACTCCAGTTTGCAGCAGGGCATTCAGTGGGTGCAGAATTGTAGATAAATTCAGCAAGAACTTATGGTAGTAGTTCACCAACCCGAGGAATGACCTCAGTTGCGACACATTTTCCGCTGCTGGAGCCTTGACTACAGCCTCAATCTTGTCGGGCGACTTATGCAACCCTTCCTCATCAATCATGTGGCCACAATACGAGATTTGTCTCCTGAAGAACTCGCATTTGGGGCGGATGGCTCGTAGCCCATATTCCTGTAATCTAGTGAGCACCTGCTCCAGTTTGGCAAGGTGTTCACTGTCATTTTCGCCCGTAACCAGGATGTCGTCCAAATAACACTGGGTCCCCGGGATCCCTTGCAGGACTTGTTCCATCGCCCTCTGCCAAATAGCCGGGGCTGATGCTACACCGAATACCAGTCGATTGTACTGGTAAAGGCCTTTGTGAGTGTTTATCGTGAGGTATTTCCTAGATGCTTCTTCCACCTCCATTTGTAGATACGCTTGGGCCAGATCAATCTTTGTAAAGCGTTTCCCCCCAGATAGTGAGGCGAAAATATCTTCTGTCCGTGGAAGTGGATATTGTACTGTGTGCAGGACTGGGTTCACAGTTACCTTGAAGTCCCCACAGATGCGAACCTTCTTCGGCTCCCCAGGCGTGCTGCTCAATGATTTCTTCATTACAGGAACGATGGGTGTGGCCCACTCGCTCCAGTCCACCTTGGACAGCACACCCGAACGCTCCAGACTCTCCAGCTCTGCTTCAATGGCTGGGCGGATCGCGTAAGGTACCAGTCTGGCCTTGAAAAATTTTGTGTTTCCGTTATCTTCGATTTTTATCGTTGCCGTTACTCCTTTTAGAGTCCCAAGTCCTTGTTGGACACCTCTTTCGCGTCAGTTAGAATTTTTGACAGTCGGCCAGGTGTGACGTCATCATCCTTTTTGTCAGTCACAGTTAGCGCCTGAATGGAATGCCAATCCAATTGTATTTTTTGGATCCATTCACGTCCCAATAATGGTGGTCCTCCATCTGGTAGAATATATAGATACAGCTTCTGTGTTTCCTTGCCGTTGTATTCAACTGGCACCCTTATTTTTCCTCTGGGGTAGACTTTTTGCCCTGTGTATGTCTTCAATACAATGGACACGTCCTTCAAGGGTATGTGCGAGAATAGCCGCTCATAGTCTTGTCGATTCATGACAGTTAGGGCTGATCCTGTGTCCAATTCCATCTTTACTGGGGACACTGCTATCATCAGGGTGACCCAAATGGTTCGGTGATCCTCCTTTGTGATCACGTTGTGTAACTTTAGGCAACTTAGTCTCCTGATCCCGGAGTCCTTTTCACACTCCTGATCTTCCGAACTACTGTCTGTCAATTTCTGTACTTTTCCTTAGTAGTTCTTGTAGTGTTGGTTTTCTTTCCCGACCTGCAGACTCTTGCTATGTGTCCCATTTTCCCACATTGCCTGCATACTTTGTCCTTAAACCAGCGGTCCTTCTGATCATGGGTTGTTCTGCCGCAGCGATAGCACTTTTCTACTCCATACGCCATTTCGTTAACGCTGTATTCTTGTGGTTTCTGTTGTATTTCCGCAGCTCCCCGTGCTGCTGCTTCGTAGGATACTGCCACGCTGAAAGCCTGTTCTAGCGTCAGGTCCTTTTCCGAAAGTAGTCGTTTCTGGGTTCATTCACTCTGGAGCCCACAGACAAACTTATCCCGTAAGGTGTCTGCCAGTCCTGCTCTGAACTGGCAGTGCTTCGATAACTTGCGTAGTTCCGTAAGATAGTCAGCATTGCTCTCATCTTTGTGCTGGTTTCTTTTATGGGACTTGAATCTTTCTGCTATCAGCAGCGGCGTAGGGTTTAGGTGTTCCTGTAAGATATTAACAATCTCTTCAAAATTTTTCTCCATTGGTTCAGCTGGGGTAATTAAATTCCGCAATAGGCCGTACGTTCTCGCGCCCATCAAATTTTATAATACCAACGCCTTCTTTCCATCGGCCACCTCATTTGCCTTGCAGTACACTTCAATTCTTTCCACATACGTGGTCCAGTCTTCTACCTCGTTGTCGAAAGCAGTGATACTGCCACTTTTCGGCATCTTGGGTGATTTAAAATGGCGCCTCCCGCACTTTTTCTTCTTCACCAATGGATTAAATTGGCGCCTCCTGCGCTTTTCCTTCTTCCCCAATGGAATAAAATGGTGCCTCCCGTGATTTTCCTTCTTCCCCTTGCTGCCACGCTGCTCCTAGCTTTCTGCAGGGTAATGGCGGCAACCCGCGGCTTCAGCGCATCTCACTTTTCCTTCCCCTTGTTTTATTTTCGCTACGCTGCCCGGTTCTTGAGCACCGACTGCGCCCTGTGCGCTCCACCCTCTCTCTCTCTCTTTTCCTTCTGACGACACTGCAAGGCCCCTTTGCAAAGCCGCTCGATCGAGCTCGAGCCTGCCGCAGTCCGGAAGGGTCAGCGCACTACCTGCTACCAGCACGATTTGCTGGAACACCTTGACTGGGGAGCCAAGACAGCTCTCCACAGCCTCTCCTGCAACTCTCCGAATGCCGAGGGATCCTTGGGCGGTTGCCCACGGTCGACGCCCGTTGCTCTGACTTCGACCTCCAAGAAGCTTCTTCTCAGGGAAAGATCCCCGTGAGGTGATGCAGTACTGCAGGTGAGTTCGAACCTGTTCGTCGCCACTGTACTTTCCGCACCTTAATAATACACGGACTGCAGGAGAACAATAAAACAGGTATTTACTGAACAGAGGGTAACTCTTTTGTTTGTACCCAAAAAAAAAACCCAAATTGGACTGTAAACAAAAGTTCAACTAAAACTTAACAAATCAAATTAAAATTTGGTTTTCCGGGTTGATGATGCACTCCAGTCCCCGCGGCGCCCACCGGTTGCGGAAATACTCAAGCGCACCGGCGGACACCGCGTGCTCCATCTCCAGGGTCACCCGGGCGCGAACATGGCTGCGGAAGAGAGGCAGGCAATCCGGCTGGACGACCCCCTCGACCGCCCGCTGCCTGGACCAATTGATGGCTCTTTTAGCCAGGCCCAGGAGCAGGCCCACAAGGAGGTCCTCCAACCTGTCCGCTCCCCTCCGCACCGGGTGACTGTAGATCAATAGCGTGGGACTGAAGTGCAACCAAAAATCAAGGAGCAGCCCCTTCATGTATTGAAAGAGGGGCTGCAACCTCTCACATTCCATATAAACGTGAAACACGGACTCCTCCAGGCCGCAAAAAATGCAGGTGGCCTGGGAGTCCGTGAACCTTCTTAAAACCTTATTGCACGGGACCGCTCCGTGCAACGCCCTCCAGGCCAAGTCCCCGATGGAACAAGGGAGAACCCCCGCGTAGAGAGCCCTCCATTGGGGACCTCCGCCACCGCCAGTTGGCAAGACGCCACGCCAAGGCGTGTCCGGACGGTAGACGACGATGGCAAAGTGGAGAGTGTGCAGGATCAGCCCGTACAGGAAACCCCTCCGCGCGGAATGAAAAGGCACGGAGGGTATTTCCTCGAGATGGCTCAAGTTGTGAGGTGCCGGTTCCCGAGGGGAGTTTCGGGGCCGGGCGCCGATGAGGAATTCCGTTCGAACGGGGGTAAGCTCGGACGGGATCGCCCCACATGCTTGAGCCGCCTCGATACACCTAGTGAAGTCGGGGCCCAGTGCCGCTTTCACCGATTCGATGGCTTCGACTGCGAGCCGGACGTTGGCCCAGGACAGGCGCCACGCCAGCTCCTCTGGCGCCATCCAGCCCGCTCCTCCGCCATCGAGCAGGTCCCCGACTCTGGTCACCTTGCCAAGCACAGCCCTGCCCTCCGCCAGCCGCCCGAACCCGCGTTCGTGGAGGTGCGGATTCCTGAGCAGCGGCTCCCGAAGGAGAGCCGCCGCTCCTGATGGGGGAGAGCTCCGCCTGGAAGCGACGTAGTTCCAAACCCATAGCAGTTCCTGGTAGAAGACAGGCAGCTCCCTCAGGCCGGCACGCCTGCCGCCCACTTTCGCAAACAGGAGCTGCGTGTCGTAATTGAGGCCGTGCAGCTGGCGGAAGAAAAACGTCGCCAGCGCACACCATCTCGGAGGATTCTCGACGTACAGGTATCTCTGCAGCGTCTGAAGACAGAAAGTCGCAGCCTGGGTGCAAAGGCACACCAGCGCCTGACCGCCCTCCCTAAGCAGGAGACACAGAACCGCGGCAGAGACCCAGTGCTTCCTTTTGTCCCAGAAGAAGTCGATGAGCTTCTTCTGCATCTTGGCGACAAACGCAGGGGGAGGGATCAAAGTGACCAACCGGTACCACAACATGGCGGCCACCAGCTGGTTTATGACCAGCGCTCGACCCCTGTAGGACAACACTCGGAGCAGTCCTGTCCAGCGTCCTAGGCGAGCGGCAACTTTGGCCTCCAGCTCTTGCCAGTTCGCCGGCCAGGCGTCCTCGGCAGGGCTAAGGTAGACTCCCAAATAGAGGAGGTGCGTGGTGCTCCAGGCGAAAGGCCTGAACTCCTCTGGCAGGGAGTCCACCCGCCACTGACCCACCAGGAGTCCGGAACATTTCTCCCAGTTGATCTTGGCGGAGGATGCGTCCGAGTAAATCTGCTGGCATTCTCGCATCCTCCGCAAGTCAGCGGGATAAGAACATAAGAACATAAGAAATAGGAGCAGGAGTAGGCCAATCGGCCCCTCGAGCCTGTTCCACCATTCAATAAGATCATGGCTGATCTGATCCTAACCTCAAATCTTCTATCACTCTGCATCCACCCGAACCCATGTGATCTCCCAGGAGAGGCGAAAAACCAGGTAAAGACCCAATGGCCAATTTGGGAGAAAAAAATCTGGGAAATTCCTCTCCGACCCATCTAGGCGATCGAAATTCTTCCAGGAGATCACTCTCTCCCTATATTTTCTACAGTACTTACCTTCTGTAAAGGCGATCTCCACCCCAGCCAGGAACAGGAATAAACCCATCTCCTGAAATCTAACACAGAATTAGAACACAGTAGGAGCAGAACCAGGCTACACGGCCCCTGGGCCCACTCCACTACCCACAGGGCCATGACCATTCCGAACCTAGACTCATGTCCAATTTCCTGCCCGCTCCCCGTAACCCTTAATTCCCTTTACTTCTAGGAAACTATCTATTTCTGTTTTAAATTTATTTAATGATGTAGCTTCCACAGCTTTCTGGGGCAGCAAATTCCACAAACCTACCACCCTCTGAGCAAAGAAGTTTCTCCTCATCTCAGTTTTGAAAGAGCAGCCCCTTATTTTAAGATTATGCCCCCTAGTTCTAGTTTCACCCATCATTGGGAACATCCTCACCGCATCCACCCGATCAAGCCGCTTCACAATCTTATATGTTTCAATAAGATCGCCTCTCATTCTTCTGAACTCCAATGAGTAGAGTCCCAATCTACTCAACCTCTCCTCATATGACCACCCCCTCATCCCCGGGATTAACCGAGTGAACCTTCTTTGTACTGACTCGAGAGCAAGTATGTCTTTTCTTAAGTATGGGCACCAAAACTGTATGCAGTATTCCAGGTGCAGTCTCACCAATACCTTGTACAACTGCAGCAATACCTCCCTGTTTTTATATTCCATCCCCCTAGCAATAAAAGCCAACATTCCATTGGCCTTCTTGATCACTTGCTGCACCTGCATACTAACTTTTTGAGTTTCGTGTACCAGGACCCCCAGATCCCTTTGTACTACAGTACTTTCCAGTTTCTTGCCATTAAGATAATAACTTGCTCTATGATTTTTCCTGCCAAAGTGCATAACCTCACACTTTCCAGTATTGTATTCCATCTGCCAAATCTCTGCCCACTTACTTAGCCTGTCTATGTCCCTTTGCAGGTTTTTTATGTTCTCCTCACTCACTACTTTCCGTCCCATCTTTGTATCATCTGCAAACTTTGATATGTTACACTCGGTCCCCTCCTCCAAATCGTTAATATAGATTGTAAAGAGTTGGGGACCCAGCACTGACCCCTGCGGAACACCACTAGTTACTGGTTGCCAATCTGAGAACGAACCATTTATCCCAACTCTCTGCTTTCTGTTAGAGAGCCAATCCTCCACCCACGCCAGAAATTTACCCCCAATCCCGTGATTTTTTATCTTGAGCAATAATCTTTTGTGTGGCACCTTGTCAAATGCCTTTTGGAAGTCTAAATACACTATGTCCACTGGTTCCCCTTTATCCACCCTGTATGTTACTTCCTCAAAAAACTCAAGCAAATTTGACAAACATGACTTCCCCTTCATGAAACCATGCTGAGTTTGTCCTATTAAATTATGTTTATCCAAATGTCCCGTTACTGTCTCCTTAATAATGGACTCTAACATTTTACCAACCACAGATGTTAGGCTAACAGGTCTATAGTTTCCAGCCTTCTGCCTACTACCCTTTTTAAATAAGGGTGTTACATTAGCAGTTTTCCAATCTGCCGGGACCTTTGCTGATTCCAGTGAGTTTTGGAAAATTATTACCAATGCATCCACAATCCCTACTGCTACTTCCCTCAAGACCCTAGGATGCAAGCCATCAGGTCCAGGGGATTTATCCACCGTGAGTCCCATTATTTTACCAAGTACCACTTCCTTAGTGATTTTAATCGTATTTAGTTCCCCCCACCCTAGAGCCCCCTGTTTGTCCAGTGTTGGGATATTCTTAGTGTCCTCTACTGTAAAGACTGATACAAAATAATTGTTCAGTGTTTTTGCCATCTCCATGTTTCCCACCATTAATTTCCCGGTCTCATCCTCTAAGGGACCAAAATTTACTTGAGCCACCCTTTTCCTTTTCATATAACTATAGAAACTTTTACTGTCTGTTTTTATATTTTTTGCTAATTTACTTTCATAATCTATCTCCCCTTTCTTAATCAATCTTTTAGTTATTTTTTGCTGTCTTTTAAAGACTTCCCAATCTTCCATCCTCCCACTAGATTTGGCTACCTTATATGCCCTTGTTTTTAGTCGGATACTATCCTTAATTACTTTACTTAGCCACGGATGGCTATCTTTTCTTTTACACCCTTTTTTTCTCAGTGGAATATATATTTTTTGGAAGTTGTAAAATAACTCCTTAAATGTACGCCACTGATCATGTACCGTCTTACCCTTTAATCTATTTTCCCAGTCCACTCTAATTAATTCCGCTCTCATACCTTCATAGTCTCCTTTATTCAAGCTCAGCATGCTTGTTTGGGATCTGTGACCGTGAGGAGCACGTCATCGGCGTAAGCCGATAGGACCACCTCCATGCCCAGCCCTTGCAGAGCCAGTCCCGTCAACCTCTTCCGCAAGAGGCGCAGGAATGGCTCCACGCAAACGGCGTATAACTGACCGGACATGGGGCATCCCTGACGCACCCCCCTGCCGAAGCAAAGGGGCACCGTCAAGGACCCGTTAACTTTAATCAGACACTCCGCGGCGGCGTACAGAAGTCGGATCCGGGCGATGAAATGAGTCCCGAACCCGAATGCGCTCAGAGTCCCGAAGAGATACTCGTGATCCACCCTGTCGAATGCCTTCTCCTGATCCAGGGAAAGGAAGGCGACCGACAGACCAGCCCGCTGGGAGTGGTGGACCAGGTCCCGGACCAGATGGATGTTATCGTGGATGGTCCGGCCCGGGACCGTGTAGGACTGGTCGGGGTGGATCATGTGGGCCAGCACGGTGCCAAGGCGAGCAGACATGGCCCTGGCAAAGATTTTATAGTCCGTGCTGAGGAGGGAGACCGGGCGCCAGTTCTTAAGGAGGCGGAGATCGCCCTTCTTAGGCAGCAGGACAATGACCGCCCTGCGCCAAGAGAGGGGTATCTCCCCGGTCGCCAAACTTTCCCCCAGGACCCACGCGTAGTCGCACCCCAAGACGTCCCGGAACGTCCTGTGGAACTCCATGGTCAGCCCGTCCAGCCCCGGGGACTTTCCCCTAGAGAGCTGGCGGAGGGCGCCGGTCAGCTCCGCCAGGCTTAGTGGAGTGTCCAATTTTTCGGCGCCCTCTGGGCTGACCTTCGGCAGGTCCTCCCACAAAACTCTGCGCGCATGCTCGCTGGACGGATCCGGAGAGAACAGAGCCCCATAGTAGGTGCGGGTCTCCGCGCTGATTCCCCCCGGATCCGAGACCAGAGATCCGTCGTCGGCCAGCAGCCCCAAGAGCTGCTTACGGACCCCCTGTCATTTTTCCAGCGAGTAGAAGAACGGGGAGCCGCGGTCCAGGTCCCGCAGGAGCTGGATCCGCGACCTCACGTACGCGCCTCGGGACCCGACGAGCTGCAGATCCTTCAGCGCGCCCTTCTTCTCTTCGTACACCAGCCGCAGGGCCGGGTCCTCGATGACCTGACCGAGATGGGACTCCAGGTCGAGCACCTCCTTCTCCAACTGCCCGACCCGGGCCTCCCGCCTCTTGGTCGACCCCTACGCGTACTCCTGACAGAAGAGACGGATGTGAGCCTTGCCCACATCCCACCATAGCCTCAAGGAGGGGAAGCCCCCCCGCTTCCTTCTCCAGTCGGCCCAGAATCGACGAAATGAATCCCGGAACCATAAGTCCTTCAGCAGCAGGTTGTTAAAATGCCAGTACGCGGAACCCCCCCCGCGTGCGCAGCGGAGCGAACTCCGCCCACACCAGGTGGTGGTCCGTGCACGGCACTGGCCGCATGGAAGTCGCCGGAATGCAGGAGACGTACTCCCGGGAAATGTAGAGGCGGTCGATTCTGGACCTTCCTCCCCCAGACCTCACGCTAGTGAAGGCGCTGGAGTCGGGGTGGAGATTTCGCCAGACGTCCACCAAGTCGAAGGACCCGACCAGGTCCCTCAACTTCTCCATCGCCGCCGGGCTTCGCGGGGGACCCAAACGGTCCCTCGCCTCGAGGGTGCAATTAAAATCCCCCCCGAGGATGACGCACTCGCCCACGTCAACGGAGCGCAAAAGAGCGGACACTTCTTCGAAGAAGCGCAGTTGCTGCGCACCGGTCTGAGGGGCGTACACGTTCACTAGATGGAGCGGCACGCCCCCCAGGCGAACAGTGACCTGGAGCAAGCGGCCCGGCACGTGCTCCTTGACCCCCAAGATCTCCGGCTGAAAATGCGGGGCCAGCAAGATAGCCACCCCGCTGGAATTGTTGGAGAGGTGACTCATGCTGACCCCTCCTTGCCACTCCAGGAGCCACGTGGCTTCATCTCCCGGAATGGTGTGGGTTTCTTGCAGGAAGCACACCGCATACTTCACGTCCCGAAGGACCGAGAAGTTATTGAATCTGCGGCGCGCCTCCCTGCTGCCGTTGATGTTGAGGCTGGCTATGGTTATCTTCATGTCAGAAGCATAGTGCAACCTCTACCTACACCTAACGGGGGGAGGAAACGCAGCCGCTGATCAGCCGCCACTTCCTCAGCAGCCCAGTGAGAAACGTTCTGAGCCGACGCAGCTCAAGCGGGTTCACACCCTTGTCCGCGCCCATGATCTTAACGGCGGCGCGGATGGATACGATGAGCAGCGCCAGCTCCGACCACCTGTCGAGGGCCAGCCGGACCTTATTGCGCCGACCCAGGCACATGGCCATAAATTCCCGGGGTTCCCTTACGGGAATGAGGGGAGACTCGGCAAGGGGCACGAGGTCATCCATTGCCTCGTCGGCGCTGGAGTCCGAATCGTCCTCCGTGCACATCACCGAGTCCCCATCCTCCTCCAGGGGGTCGTCACCAGCGGCCGACCCGTCCGCCACGCAGTGCACAGCAAACGGCTCGGCCGCACCAGCCAGCCCCGCCTCCGCCGGGATCCCACCCCCAGGATCGGCGGCAGAGGATTCCTCCCTGGGCTCCTCTAGGGGTGCTGGGCCAGAAGACGGCGGCGGTTCAGAGCTCCCCTCCGCCCCAGACACCGGAACGACCGGAGAAACTGGGGAGAGAACAATTACCAGCTCCTCCAGACGCAGCGAGGGGGCCATCCTCCTCCCCGCCACCAACCTCCGACCCAGCGGATGGGGTGTTTTGGATTAAAACCTCTACCAGCTCGCCCGACCCAGACCCCAGGCCGCCCGACCCGGCGAGGGGTAACTGTAGTGTATGTAACCTGTACCACCTTAAGAGACTACCTTAAGGTGATGAACTACTTTCTGATGGCTCTTGCACATTGTAGTACTGGTGGTGACCACACCGGTATATAAACCCTGTGGAGCAGTTTGTATTTCAGTTCAGCCCTGACCCTCAATTACTAAAGACCACCAAAATATCTGGGTCATGCTTCGGATAGCAGGAGTCCAAGTGAAGATGGAATTGGACACTGGATCGGCATTGATGGTCATGAATAAGCAAGAGTACAAAAGGTTATTCTCACACATTCCCTTGAGGGATACGGAGATTGTATTGAAAACATACACGGGGCAAAGAGTATACCCCATCGGAAAGATAAAGGTAAAGGTGGTCTACAATGGTAAAGAAAGTCAGGGAATGGGCTTGTATGTGTTACCTGAGGGAGGTCCACCACTACTGGGGCGGGAATGGATCCGGAGAATAAATATGGACTGGCATTCCTTACAAGCACTAACTGTAGATTCCTGTAAAGAGGACGACGTCAAACCTAAACGACTGTCCAAAATATTGGACGATGCTAAGGAGGTGTTCCAACAGGGACTGGGAACACTGAAAGGAATTACGGCAAACATCAAGGTTGAAGAACATGCAAACCCAAAATTTTTCAAAGCCAGACCGGTACCTTATGCGATACGACCTGCTGTGGAAGCAGAGCTGGAAGGGCTAGAACGTTCAGGAGCACTGTCAAAGGTGGACTGGAGCGAATGGGCCACGCCCATTGTTCCCGTCATGAAGCGTTCGTTGAGCAACAAGCCGGGGGAACCTGGGAAGGTTCGCATCTGTGGCGATTTCAAGATCACTGTTAATCCGGTTCTTCACACGGTGCAATATCCGCTTCCGCGGATTGAGGATATCTTCGCTTCGCTGTCTGGCGGGAAACACTTCGCCAGGATAGACCTGGCGCAGGCCTACTTACAGATGGAAGTTGATGAAGCGTCACGCCAGTATCTCACGATCAACACACATAAGGGCTTATATCGGTATAATAGACTGGTTTTAGAGTGGCATCGGCTCCAGCGATTTGGCAAAGGGCCATGGAGCAGGTATTACAGATCACCAGCAGTTGGTTTCCATCTTTAACCCTAAGAAGGGTGTTCCGGTTATGACGGCGCAGAGGCTTCAGAGATGGTCCCTTTTCCTAGGGGCACATCAATATGATATCGAATTCAAAGGTACAAAGCAACATGGTAATGCTGATGGGCTGTCGCACCTGCCACTACCTACAGCGGAAGAGGCACCGGCAGTTGACCCTGTCGAGATATTTCACTCGACCATCATCGAATGCTTACCAGTCACCAATGCGAGTATTGAGAGAGAGACCAGAAACGACCCGACACTGTCTCGGGTCTACGATTTGACAGTGAAGGGATGGCCAACACATGGCGAACCACTGTTACCGGCATTCTCAGCCAGATGAGAGCAGCTGTCCGTCTGTCAAGGAACATTGATGTATGGAACAAAGGTGATCATTCCTCCTAAATTAAGGGAGAGAGTTCTGAAGGAACTGCATGAAGGTCATCTGGGGGGAGTCAAGATGAAAGGCCTTGCTAGGGCTTATGTGTGGTGGCCAGGTATCGACAAACAAATAGAGGATCTGACTAAAAGCTGCTCAGGGTGCCAAAAAGTTCAAAATGCACCTCCAATTGCACCGCTGCATCCGTGGGAATGGCCTTCAACCTCATGGCAACGTGTGCATATCGACTTTGCAGGTCCATTCATGGATTCCATGTTTTTGATAGCGGTAGATGCACATTCTAAATGGGCAGAAGTGATTAAGATGTCGACCACTACCTCTGAAAAGATGATCGCAGTTCTAAGAACCATATTTGCAAGGAATGGGCTGCCGGAACAAATATGTTCAGACAACGGACCACAGTTCGTGTCAGAAGAATTCCAGAAATTCATGAAGAAGAATGGGGTGAAACACTATACGTCTGCCCCATATCATCCGGCTACAAATGGGTTGGCCGAGAGATTTGTACAAACGTTCAAAAAGGCGATAAAGGCCATGAGCGAAGACCATATTCCACTACAACACAAGGTGGACAATTTCCTGATGGCATATCGAAACGCCACGCATGCAGTGACAAATCAAAGCCCTGCCATAATGTTCTATAACAGGAGGTTGCGGTCCCGATTGGATTTGTTAAAACCCAATGTGCGTAGGGAAGTCGAAAACAAACAATTCCAGCACGTAAATAACAAGGGCACTCGGAGTTTCGAAATAGGACAACCAGTGTTGGCCAGGGACTATAGGAATGATAAATGGCAATCCGGAACAATTCGTGCCTGACAAGGACCCTTGATGTACACGGTAGACGTTGGTGAAAATGTAAGACGACGTCATGCTGACCAACTTGTGGAATCGAGAACAAGGGTCGACCCCATGTCTACGGCAGAGACACCAGTTGAAGAAGTTATTGAGCCTGTAGCATCTACCTCAGACTCGAACGTACATGATGATGTTCAATCCATAAGAGATCAAATGGATGAATCACCCCAGCAACGAGAACCAGAGACCCCTGAAAGGCATTATCCGGCCCGGATCAGGAGGCCTCCTCAGAGACTGAATCTTTGAACAGTTTTGTAAGAAAGTTGTATATATGTTATCTATGTTATGTTTAAATTGGGGTGTACGCTGTTAAGCTAAAAGGGGAGGAATTGTAGTGTATGTAACCTGTACCACCGTAAGAGACTACCTTAAGGTGATGAACTACTTTCTGATGGCTCTTGCACATTGTAGTACCGGTGGTGACCACACCGGCATATAAATCCTGTGGAGCAGTTTGTATTTCAGTTCAGCCCTGACCCTCAATTACTAAAGACCTGTTTAAGTATTCTGTTGTCTGTGTCCAGTTATTCAGCATAACTACATTTGGAAAACACAGACTCAACAGTAACGGCACTGATAGAATATCTATTTCCACCGCGGGTTGTTCCGCGACCCCCCCCCATGGGCAGGGTCTCGTCCCCGTCCCCGGGAGGTACGTGCTGGACAGACACATCTGCCTCAGCCTCCCGAGGGACAGGCGACCCCTGCCGATCGCTGGTGATGGTGACAGCGGGGGGGGGAGGGGCGCAGTACCCGCGGGGGGCGACGACTCCCCCTGCTCGGAGGGACCCTCCTCCTCCCGGTCCTCCTCCTCTTCCAGGGGGTCACGCCTTCTTTTTAGCACGGAGGGAGCGAGGGAGACCTCCATGCCTGCAGAGGCCTCCTCCTCAGCTCCCTCCGGCGGAGCAGGTTTGTCGGGCTCCTCGGGCCCGAGCCCGGCCGCAGGTATCGGCGTTACCGCTGCGGCGGTTACGGCCACAGGCTCGGGCACGAGGCCCCTCCTGCTCGTGTCTGCCCCGATTAACTCCGCGAGGAGCGCGGGTGTAAGGGGCTCAAGGGGCAAGGGCTGGCCATCCACGGGGGGACCTGCCCTTAGGTGTTTATTTTTTCGCCGCGCCTTCTTTCCGGCCGGACACGGTCCCTCCCCCCCGCCGGAGGCCTTGGTGGCATTGGCCCCTGACGTCGACCGCGCATCAGACGTACCCAACGCGCGGGCAGATCCGGGGGGAGGAGCGTCGGCGGCGCCAGCCTCGGCCGCACGAGATGATCCGGCGGCCTTGGAGGCGGGGCAGTTTTTCCGGATGTGCCCCACCTCCTTGCAGGCGTGGCACTGCACACCGTCCGACGTCCAGAAGACGCGATAGGCGGTCCCCTCGTGGTGGACGACGAATGCCCCGTCAGTGTCCTCCTCCCACGCCAGCTGGATAAACAGCTGGCGCCGGAAGGAGAAGACGTGGCGAAGGCTGGCCTCCCGGAATCCGAGCGGGATGGGTGTGATCCCCGACCTCTCCTCCCCAAGTTGACGTAGATGGGGAAGGAGGAGCTCACCAGGAACATAGGGCGGGACATTTGAAATAACCACCCTCTGCGCGGTGGCATTGAGGGGGTCCACCAGCAGGAAGGTCCTGCCCACGGTGAGCCCCTTGGCGACGGCCAGGGACACCGCCCGCTCCGACCCCAGGAAGAACACAGCCTTCCCATACATTTTTGAGGCCGCTACAATGGCTGAGGGGCCGACAACCCCAGCCATGGCTTTAACGCAGGCCTCAATAGTCATAGTGGGGTGAGTGTAGCTCTTCACCCCAAGCTTTTTTGTCATCAGTCTGAATGGTGATGGGGCAGCAGAAGCAGCGGGAGCAGCTGTGGCTGTGGCTGCCACTCCCGCATACGTCTTGGCTGGCCCCGCCACCGGCGAAGATGCAGTCGCCATTCTGGGGTGGTATTATAAAGGGCTACACTCACCCCAAGTCACAGGCCTGAAGGTGGAAATGGCCTCAGGTATTTTTGTGGTCCTCTATTGAGCAGAGGGAGCTGTTTAAAATGAAGGCACACCTCTCCCCCTATTGACTGAGATTGGGGGAGGGGCCTTCTCTCCTCTGCTCAATAGGCAATTAATTAATGGATTTAATTGAGGTACCTTAGAGAAAGAGGCAGAGAGAGACAAAGAGAGAGAGAGAGAGGGGGGGTGGGAAGGAGGGAGGCCGCAAAGGCAGGGTCGCCACTCAGGATGGCGGGTGGGTGGGTGTTGGCAGGGGTGCACTCTCCTGATGGAAATTTAAAGTCTCTGATAGTGGTGGTCTTCTGGCAGGGGGAGAAGATGTCTTCACCTGGGAAAGCTGAAGATGCCCAGGCTCAATCCTGCACCAGGTCTTAACGATGTAATTAATGGAATTAACCACTTCGCCTAGGCAGCTCCAGCTGGCCCAGGTCAGGCAATAGAAGGGATGCTTTGTGGTGCGTGTGGCCTAGTTTTGGCAAGAGCCACACACACACACAGCCACCCCTTGATGTTCCGGCCTTGTTTCTTCTTTTCTCCACCCACCTAAAATACAAAGTCTTTGGGAGAGTGCCCCAAATAACACCCACCTGTAGATATTTTGAAGATGATATTCCTCCCTCCTTCTGAACAGTTGGTGTTGGTTGATAGTGGTTTCTCTCCCCTCTCTCCTTCTCCTGAAGTGGAGGCCAATTTGGGGAGACAGTAATGGGAAAGGCCTCTCCCCTGGTTGGTGTTATTGCTGGCCTCCCTTCTCCTTCTCCTCCTCTGTCCTCTCCCTCCAGGCACCTCAGTTGCTATGATGATGGTGGAGGTGGAGGTGGAGGTGGTGGTGGTGGTCCAGCATTCTCCTCCTCTGCCTGGTCAGGGGACCACCACTTTAGTCCACTCTCCAAGTCTGGCTGCTCCCTGTGCTTGTGCTTGCAGCTGCACAGCCAGCAATGTTGGTACAGAGGGTAACTTAAGACTGAAGTACAGAAGCCTGCTATGGCTTTTTATACAGGGGTGGTCACTGCTGGTACTGCAGTATAGAATCAGTTCTTCTCTTAAAGGTACATACACAACACCCATCACAATGGAGAAAGTACCAATCACAATGTACAGAAATTACCATTCACGCTGTACAGAAGCTAGCAATCACAGTGTAAAGAAGATAATAAGCACAATGTACAGAAAATACCAATCACACTATACAGAATCTACCAATCACAATGCACAGAAACATCCAATCACAGTGTACAGAAACTACCAATCACAATGTAAAGAATCTACCAATCACAGTGTACAGAAACTACCAATCACAATGTAGAGAATCTACCAATCTCAGTGTACAGAAACTACCAATCACAATGTAGAGAATCTACCAATCTCAGTGTACAGAATCTACCAATCACAAAGCACAGAAACTACCAATCACAATGTACAGAAAATAACAAGCACAATGTACAGAAACTACCAGTCACAATGTACATAAGCTACATGTCACAATGCACAATAACAACCAGTCACAATGCACAGAAACCATCAATGAATATGTACTGAAACTACCAATCACAATGTACAGAAACTACCAATCACAGTGTAGAGAAACAACCAATCAAAATGTACAGAGCTACCATTCACAGTGTAAGAAATTGCCAATAACAATGAACAGAAACTACCAATCAAAATGTACAGAAACTACCATTCACAGTGTACAGAAACAACCAATCACAATGTACAGAAACTACCATTCACATTGTACAGAAACAAACAATCACAATATACAGAAACTACTTGTCACACTCTACAGAAACTACCAATCACACTGTACAGAAACGACCATCCAAAATACACAGAAACAACCAATCAAAATGTACAGAAACTAGGCATCACAATGTACAGAAATTACCAATCACATTGTACAGAAAATACAAATCACAATGCTCAGAAACTAACAAACACAATTTACAGAAACTACCAGTCACAGTTTGCAGAAATTACCAATCACCATGCACAGAAGCGACCAATCACAGTGCATAGAAACTACGAATACAATGTACAGAAACAACCAATCACAATGCAAAAAATACCAATCACAATCACTGAAAAGAAACTACCAATCAGAATGTACAGAAAGCACCAGTCACAATGCATAGATACGACCAATCACACTGTACATAAACTACCAATCACAGTGTACAGAAACTACCAAGCAGAATGTACCGAAACACCCAATCACATAGTACAGAAACTACCAATCAGACTGTACAGAATCTACTAGTCACAATGCACAGAAACTACCAATCACAATGCACAGAAACTACCAATCACAATGTACAGAAACTACCAATCACAATGTACAGAAATTACCAATCACAATGTACAGAAATTACCAATCACAATGTACAGAAACTACCAATCACAATGTACAGAAACTACCAATCACAATGTACAGAAACTACCAATCACAGTGTACAGTAACTACCAATCACAGTGTACAAAATCTACCAATCACAATGTACAGAAACTAAAAGCCGCACTGTACAGTATTTACCAAACACAATGTCCAGAAACTCGCAATCAGAGTGTACAGAAACTAACATTCACAATGTACAGACACTACCAATCACAGTGTACAAAAATAACAATCACAGTGTACAGAGACTACTAGCCACAGTGTACAGACACTACCAATCACAGTTTAGAGAAACTACCAGTCACAATGTACAGAAGCTACCAAACACACTGTACAGAAACTACCAATCACAATGTACAGAAACTACCAGTCACAATGCACAGAAATTAGCAATGACAAATTTCAGAAACTATCAATCACAATGTACAGAAAATACCAATCACTATTTACAGAAAATGCAAATCACACTGTACTGAAACTAGCAATCACACTGTACAGAAACTAGCAATAACACTGTACAGAAACTAGCAATCACACTGTACAGAAACAACCAATCACACTGTACAGAAACTACTCAACACAAAATACAGAAACTACCAATCAAACTGTGCAGAAACTACCAATCATAATTTACGCAAAATACCAGTCACAATGTGCAGAAACTATAAAACACAATGTGCAGAAAATACCAATCACATAGTGCAGAAACTATTAGTAACAACGTAGAGAAACTACCAATCACACTGTACAGAACATCCCAATCACAAAGTACAGAAACTACCAATCAGACTGTACAGAATCTGCTAGTCACAATGTACAGAAACTACCAATCACAATGTACAGAAACTACCAGTCACAATGTAGAGAAACTACCATTTACAATGTACAGGCACTACCAATCACACTGTACAGAAACTACCAATCACACTGTACAGGAACTAACAATCACAATGCACAGAAACTACCAATCACAATTTATAGAAACTACCAATCACACTGTACAGAAGCTACTAATCACCGTGTACAGAAAGTAACAAGCACAATGTACAGAAACTACCAATCACGATGTGCAGAAACTACCAATCACATGGTAAAGAAACTAACAATCACAGTGTACAGAAACTACCAATCATAGTGTACAGAAACTACCAATCACAGTGTACAGAAATTACCAATCACAATGTACAGAAAATATCAATCACAATGTACAGAAACTACCAATCAAAATGTACATAAACTACCAATCACACTGTACAGAAACTACCAGTCATAATGTACAGAAATTAGCAATGACAATGTCCAGAAACTATCAATCACAATTTACAGAAAATACCAATCACTATGTACAGAAACTGCCAATCAAACTGTACAGAAACTAACAATCACAATGCACAGAAACTAACAATCACACTGTACAGAAACAACCAATCACAATGTACAGAAACTACCAATCACAATTTATAGAAACTACCAATTACACTTGAAAAAAACTACCAATCACACTGTACAGGAAGTAATAATCACAGTGTACAGAAAGTAACAAGCACAATGTACAGAATCTACCAATCACGATGTGCAGAAACTACATATCGCACTGTACAGAAGCAACCAATCACAATGTACAGAAACTACCAATCACAGTGTACAGAAACTACCAATCAAAATGTACAGAAACTACCCATCACAATGGAGATAGTACCAATCACAATGTACAGAAATTACGATTCACGCTGTACAGAAACTAGCAATCACAGTGTAAAGGAAATAAAAAGCACAATGTACAGAAAATATCAATCACACTATACAGAATCTACCAATCACAATGCACAGAAACTACCAATCACAGTGCACAGACACTACCAAAACACAGTGCACAGAAACTACCAATCACAGTGCACAGAAACTCCCAATCAGAGTGTACAGAAACTATAATTCACAATGTACAGACACTACCAATCACAGTGTACAAAAATAACAATCACAGTGTACAGAGACTACCAGTCACAGTGTACAGACACTACCAATCACAGTTTAGAGAAACTACCAGTCACAATGTACAGAAGCTACCAAACACACTGTACAGAAACTACCAATCACAATGTACAGAAACTACGAGTCACAATGTACAGAAACTACCAGTCACAATGTACAGAAACTACCAGTCACAATGCACAGAAATTAGCAATGACAAATTCCAGAAACTATCAATCACAATGTACAGAAAATACCAATCACTATTTACAGAAACTGCCAATCACACTGTACTGAAACTAGCAATCACACTGTACAGAAACTACCAATCACAATGCATAGAAACTACCAATCACACTCTACAGAAACAACCAATCACACTGTACAGAAACTACCAATCACAATGCACAGAAACTACCAATCACACTGTGCAGAAACTACCAATCACACTGTACAGAAACTACTCATCACAAAATACAGAAACTACCAATCAGACTGTGCAGAAACTACCAGTCATAATTTACGGAAAATACGAGTCACAATGTGCAGAAACTATAAATCACAATGTGCAGAAAATACCAATCACATAGTGCAGAAACTACCAATCAATCACAGTGTACAGAAACTACCAATCACAAAGTACAGAAACTACCAATCAGACTGTACAGAATCTACTAGTCACAATGTACAGAAACAACCAATCACAGTGTACAGAATCAACAATCAAAATGTACAGAAACTACCAGTCACAATGTACAGAAACTACCAGTCACAATGTACAGAAATTAGCAATGACAATGTCCAGAAACTATCAATCACAATGTACAGAAACTGCCAATCACACTGTACAGAAACTAACAATCACACTGTAAAGAAACAACCATTCACACTGTACAGAAACTAACAATCACAATGCACAGAAACTACCAATCAAACTGTACAGAAACTACCAATGACAATGTACGGAAACTACGCGTCACAATGTACAGAATTTACCAATCACACTGTACAGAAGCTACTAATCACACTGTACAGAAAGTAATAAGCACAATGTACAGAATCTACCAATCACGATGTGCAGAAACTACCAATCACACTGTACAGAAACTAACAATGACAATGTACGGAAACTACGCGTCACAATGTACAGAATTTACCAATCACACTGTACAAAAACTACCAATCACAATGTACAGAAACTACCAATCACAATGTACAGAAACTACGAGTCACAATGTACAGAAACTACCAATCACAATGTACAGAAACTACCAGTCACAATGTACAGAAACTACCAGTCACAATGCACAGAAATTAGCAATGACAAATTCCAGAAACTATCAATCACAATGTACAGAAAATACCAATCACTATTTACAGAAACTGCCAATCACACTGTACTGAAACTAGCAATCACACTGTAAAGAAACTACCAATCACAATGCATAGAAACTACCAATCACACTGTACAGAAACAACCAATCACACTGTACAGAAACTACCAATCACAATGCACAGAAACTACCAATCACACTGTACAGAAACTACCAATCACACTGTACAGAAACTATTCATCACAAAATACAGAAACTACCAATCAGACTGTGCAGAAACTACCAATCATAATTTACGGAAAATACCAGTCACATAGTGCAGAAACTACCAATCAGACTGTACAGAATCTACTATTCACAATGTACAGAAACAACCAATCACAGTGTACAGAATCAACAATCAAAATGTACAGAAACTACCAGTCACAATGTACAGAAACTACCAGTCACAATGTACAGAAATTAGCAATGACAATGTCCAGAAACTATCAATCACAATGTACAGAAAATACCAATCACTATGTACAGAAACTGCCAATCACACTGTACAGAAACTAACAATCACAATGCACAGAAACTACCAATCAAACTGTACAGAAACTACCAATGACAATGTACGGAAACTACGCGTCACAATGTACAGAATTTACCAATCACACTGTACAAAAACTACCAATCACACTGTACAGAAGCTACTAATCACAGTGTACAGAAAGTAATAAGCACAATGTACAGAATCTACCAATCACGATCTGCAGAAACTACTAATCACACTGTACAGAAACTAACAATCACAATGTACAGAAACTACCAATCACAATGTACAGTAACTAATAATCACAATGTACAGGAACTACCAATCACTGTACAGAAAATACCAATCACACTATACAGAAACTGCCAATCACAATGTCCAGAAACTACCAATCACAATGTACAGGAACTACCAATCACCGTGTACAGAAACTACCAATCACACTGTACAGAAACTACCAATCACACTATACAGAAACTACCAATCACAATGTCCAGAAACTACCAATCACAATGTACAGAAACTACCAATCACAATGTACAGAAACTACCAATCACAGTGTACAGAAACTAACAATCACAATGTACAGAAACTACCAATCACAGTGTACAGAAACTAACAATCACAGTGTACAGAAGCTACCAATCACACTATACAGAAACTACCAATCACAGTGTACAGAAACTAACAATCACAATGTACAGAAACTACCAATCACACTATACAGAAACTACCAATCACAGTGTACAGAAACTACCAATCACAATGTCCAGAAACTACCAATCACAATGTACAGAAACTACTAATCACAGTGTACAGAAACTAATAATCACAATGTACAGGAACTACCAATCACTGTACAGAAAATACCAATCACATTGTTGTAAGGTTCAAAAATTTCTGCACAACCCCAAAACAGAAGAATAGCCTTGTTTTATAATGATTTTGGAACATCTCCGAAGAAATCTATAAAAGCGGATAAAAGTGTGGTTGGGCCAAACAGAAGAATTCAAAGAGTCAAATTACACATTTTCCCTAAATGTAAGGAAGGAAGAGATTTTGGACTATTTTAAGGAAATATTGGGCCAAAGGGATTTAAAATAAAAATCCCAGCAAGATTTGGCTGGTTTTAAAAGACATGTTCAGGCTTGCAAAATTCTGTGACACAGGGGAGGTGGGGTGGGCCCCCGAGTTTGGATATTGGACAGTCTGGGAATGTCCTGGGCCACCCTAGCTTTACATAAGGAAAATGAAACCTGTTCCCGCCAAAAATTCACAGAGCCAAGGTACATGAATAAAACAGTACATGTCCCCAGCAACACAAAGAAAAGAACATAGCCCTACAGGATACAACAATTCAAACCACAGTCCAAATCCAATCAAAGAGATTGAGAAACGTTTTGCATTTTTAAACTAGTTTCAAGGCAATCCCGAAACCAGTTAAAGGCCGATTAAGAGTTAGATGGGCCATCCCCGAAGCTCGTTAAAGTTTTAAAAAGCTATTAAAAATAACAAGCCCGCCAAATTTAACAAAGAAACCCGAGATTTGGCGGTCAGATAAGCCAGGCCCCAAAGCAGTATAATTGAGGCCCGCCTTTTTAGTTAAACAGTCAGCTCAAAAGTCAGCTCGTCAGAAGGTCAGCAAGAACACAGTACAGCATCAATGGATCATCATCGGAGTCTTGAAGAAACAGAAAGTAGGAACGGAGATCGCCGCAACCAAAGGCCTACAGAAACCAACAACCACCAATATTACCACCAACCAGGTAATATTGGGCCACCGCCACCAACAAGAAACCAACCGCCGAACAACAAAGAGTTGTTTCCACTCTACAGGCTAGTCTGACTTACTCCTGGGTATCATTTGGACACAAAGCGGGAGAAATTCATTTGGTTGCGCCACCCGTTAGTGCCTTAAGAGGGTGATAAGTGGGGCACGAGCCAGCTAGCACCTGGGCGCGGTGAGACCTGCGCCTCTCGCAAAATTGAGCGGACATTTAGTGGCGGCGCTAAACCGCAACGCCCGCTCAGCTGCGCACGCAGATCCTGACGTCATTTCAGAGTGCAACACCCTTGGGGCACCCCAGACCGGAAATTCAGTGGCGTTGCCCTCCTTTCCGCCTATCGCTCCCAACGACTGGTTGACTGGAACGGTTCCCAGTCTCTGTGGGGCTGGGGGGGGGCGCTATTTAAAGGGGGCTCTTCCTGGCTTCTTTGTGGTAGCCATTTTTGGACCACTCCTTCTGTGAGAGAGAGAGAGATTTGCAGAGAGACAAAGGGAGAGAGCTTTCTGCATTGAGTCAGCGCTCGCTGAGGTACTTTTGGCTTCTGACCAGAACTTTGTAGTTGCTTTGCTTTTTCACTGGCATAACTTTGAGTGGCCACCTACTATGGGGGCTGCAATGGATGGGAACATTGGCCTTCTCCATTACATTGAGAGGGCACAGAGACGCAGAGAGAGAGTGCCAATCATGGCCAGATGGAGGAGGGCCAACAGGCATCAGCACATGAGACCTTACGCTCCGAGGGTTTTCCGCCAACAGTTCTCATACCTCAATATGTCTGAGGAGCAGTGTTTTCGGAGGCTGCGATTCAGCAAGGAGGTGGTCACTGAGCTCTGCCACCTGCTTCAGCCAGATCTGCAGCCTCAACTGAGGAGCAGGACGTCTCTGTCACTGGCAGTGAAGGTAACAATGGCTCTCAACTTCTATGCCATCAGCTCCTTTCAATCCGCTACTGGGGACATTGCCGATATCTCCCAGTTTGCGGTGCATTGCTGCATCCATCAAGTCACGAATGCCCTCTTTACAAGGAGACGTCAGTACATCTCCTTCCCCATGACCCCGGACAATCAGCAAGAGCGCGCAATGGGCATTGCAAGAATAGCGGGCTTCCCCATGGTCCAGGGCGCCATTGACTGCATGCATGTGGCTTTGCGGGCGCTGCAAGAGAATGCCGAGGATTACCGCAACCGAAAGGGGTTCCATTTGTTGAACGCCCAGTTGGTCTGTGACCACAGACAGCTGATCGTCGCTGTCAATGCCCACTTTCCAGGCAGCAGCCACGACGCCTTCATCCTGTGCCAGACTTCTGTAGCAGACCTTTTTGAGGCCCCGGCTCACCCAGGAGGCTGGCTTCTCGGGGACAAGTGCTATCCTCTGTGCACCTGGCTGATGACCCCGCTCCGTTCGCCCAGCACCCCTGCTGAAGAACGATACACTGAGAGCCATCAAGCTACCAGGAACATCGTTGAGCACACAATCGGCGTGCTCAAGCAACGGTTCCGCTGTCTGGAGCATTCTGGAGGAGCCCTTCAGTACTCACCTGAGCGAGTCTCCCATTTCGTTGTTGTGTGCTGTATGCTGCATAACCTGGCAATCCTCAGGACTCAGCCACTGCCACCAGACATTGGAGCACCAGCAGAGGAGGAGGAGGAGGAGGAGCAGCAGCACCAGGACAGGAGGGAGGCTCAAAGCGCAAGGGCCGTCCGTCAGCGGCTTATAGCAAGTCGCTGACGGACCCCCTCTGAGGGAATGGCTTGTGCCATTCAAAGAACATGAATGGAACCGTGCCGCAACCCCTAAGCCGGTCAAGGCAACAAATAGTTCAAAGAGCAAACATGCACATTCTGAATAAAGACACTTCTTTATTTAACAAACTGTGTGCCCTTCCCGCGTGACAAAGTAATAGAGAGAAACACCCCAAAAAACAGTCAGTCACATAACTGGAACTCACAACCTGGAGACAATGACCAAAACAGTAACAAAAATATGACCAAGATCCTCGGCCTTCAATTAAACAATTAATAACATTTTGCCACACCTCCTACTTTTTGCCCTTCGAGGGTGATCTGCTTTGCTTGCGAGATTGTCCCCTTCCCACCCTGCAGCTCCTCCGCAATGGGACCCCAGTGGCTGCAGCAAGGCTGGGGGAAGGCTGCTGAGTGTCAGAAACTGAGACTGCAGATGCGCTTGAGGGATGGCCTGGACCAGCTCTGGGCCTGGAGGGCCCGGCTGCTGACTGCTCCAACTCTGCATGGGCGGCACCAGTATTTCCTACAGGTGCTGGCAGCTGCAGTGGAGAAGTGACTGTGCTGGCAGCAGGAATGCTGTCATCGTGAGAGAGGACAGCAACTCCCTGTTCAGCTGACACACTGGCACTCCCGCGGGGCAGCACTGCAGCATGCGGAGCAATCTGCTGAAGCACAGATTGCTGGCCTGCTGCAGCGCGATGAGGGCCCCGGCGAATCCTGCACAATCCAGCGAGGGTGGCAGCAGTCAGTGCTCGTGTGGCCTCAATCTGCATCTGCATGAGACCAGCCACTGACTGCATTGCAGCACTAAGCAATTGCGTGGCAGCCATCTGTGCTGCGCCGAAGTCCTGGAGACTCCTAGCCTGTGCTGCGCCGAAGTCCTGGACATTCCTTGCCAGTGACTCAATGGATTGGGCATCCTTGCCACTGCAGCCATGAGCTCAGTGCGCCTGTGCTCCGCCTGGGCGCTCATTTCAGCGAGGAGCCGCACCTTTTCTGCACTCACTGTAGCAGGACACAAGGCCAGACTCTCCCTCCGGGGAGAAGGCCGCCGAGCTTCCCTACCCACCTCGCATTGCTGCAGCCCGCTGGGCCCTGGTGCTTCACTCTCCTCAGACCATTCCCCCTGCTCCCCTCCAGGGAAGACGAGACCCCATTATGGCCATGGGCTGCCTCGGCTGAGGGTGGCACTGATGGTCCAGTTTCCTCCTCGTCGTCGCCTTCAGAATCACTCACAGTGGCAGCTTGAGGGCCCACCTCCTCACCTGAAGAATCAGCATCTGAAAGCAGGGAGGTACAAGAGTGGCTTTAGCGTGAGGACAGGGTGGCAGCAAGGGAGGCATGAGTGCTGCAATGTACTGATTTGGCTCGAAAGTGGAAAAGGATGCTGGTGTGAGGAACAAGTGGAAGGAGAGAGGTCAAAAAGGTGATGACCTTACCATTGCTGTCCATAACGGGGTCGGCATCCCCAGTGGTGATGGGGACAATCATCCAGCCTGCCATAATCCGCTCGACTGGCTGCTCCAGATCGGTCAGGGCTTGAAGGTGAGGCCGGCCTCCCCCGGTCCGTTGCTGCTGCTTCCTGTTATGCGCCAGCTTGCCCTGCAAGAGAAAGGATGGGCTCTGAGTACAGTGTGCAGCCCTGATCTTGGCTGCAATGCCTCCCATGGAGGAATAGCCCTTACAGTGTGCAGCCCTGATATTGGCTGAAATGCCTCCCATGGTGGAATAGCCTTTACAGTGTGCAGCCCTGATCTTGGCTGCAATGCCTCCCATGGTGCAATAGCCCTTACAGTGTGCAACCCTGATCTTGGCTGCAATGCCTCCCATGGTGGAATAGCCCTTACAGTGTGCAGCCCTGATCTTGACTGCAAGGCCTCCCATGATGGAATAGCCCTTACAGTGTGCAGCCCTGATCTTGGCTGCAATGCCTCCCATGGTGGAATAGCCCTTACAGTGTGCAGTCCTGATCTTGGCTGCAATGCCTCCCATGGTCGAATAGCCCTTACAGTGTGCAGCCCTGATCTTGGCTGCAATGCCTCCCATGGTCGAATAGCCCTTACAGTGTGCAAAGTGCTGAATGGGCATGTGAGTTTCCTGAAAGGGCCATAGGTGTTGGATGAGGGCTGGGCATTGGGGCTTTCAGGACCCTTTGGCCATAAAGTGAGGTCGACATACAGGGATGAAGAGGATTCTGAAAAGGGCACTCATACTGATGACCCGAGTGAGGTCGTTGAACTTCTTCCTGCATTACACAGGGGTCCTAGGCACCATGCTGCTGGAGGGCACTCTGTGAGCAACCTCCCTCCAAGCTTTTCGATAGTCGCTGGGCAGCAGCCTCCTGCCACTGTCCGGGTACAGGAGAGATTGCCTGCGCTCCAACGCGCCAACCAGAACCTCCAAGTCCCCCTTGCTGAACCGCTGTGCTCACTCCCTAGCCCTCTCCATGGTCCTTGGCTTAAGGATGTGGCAACAGGTCTGTGCAGGCCAAGATTCAGGGCTCCGAAGCGCAGGGTGTGGCTGCAATTCAAGATCGACCCTCCCCTTTAAGAGCTGATCGGCGTCAGCGTGTCTGTGTCCAATCGCTAACTGGCCGCACCTGCACTGCACCCACCCTCGGCGGTAGCGCCTCGCTCCTCTGGCTAATTGTGCCTTAAGACAGTCGTGCAGCGCCTGTTTTAGCGCTCCAAGCAGCTCCTGGGTTGAAGGAGGCCAATTTACCAGTAGGTGGCGATAATTTGCACCGGGCGCAAAATTTCGCGCCCGGCCGATACTTACGCCCCAGATGGGGTGATACAGAATTTCTCCCCGAAAAGTCAATAAAACTAGCCCTAACCAAAGAAAATCGGGTTCTCACTTGATACATCCAACAGCGAGACTAACCGCATCAGCAGTACAACCCAAACTGAAGACCCAACGCAGGTGCAGTCTTCTACCATGTCCAGGGTACGGCAGGCCCCAACCGCCACAACTAAGGAGAACTCCAAAATCGTGAACCTCTACAATCTGTCAAGAAAGTCATTCTGGTGAGCATTTCCTTGTCCTCTGGATTGCAGCCTAGTTAGTGTAGTGGGGTTGGGAGGCTAAGGGATTTTGTATATTGTAATTCTCCCTCGCTTATTCCGAGTGTTTCCCACCCTTTTAGAGTATAAGTTTTATTCTACTGTATATTTTCCACTCTCAAAATAAAGAGCTGACTTCTTTTGACCAACCCAGGTGTCTGTTTCGAGTTGATTAAAACACCCAAATAAGTCCAAAGTCAAGAACAAAAGGGAATGGGAGTGATTCGAACTGCTCAAAGGACTCAGAGGTGAAGCAAGACAAACAACCCACAAACAACACACCTTAAAATGTACAAAAATTACTAGTCATAGCGCACAGAAACTACCAATCACAATGTGCAGAAACTACCAATCACAGTGTACAAAAACTACCAATCACAATGTACAGAAACTATCAGTCACAATGTGCAGAAACTATCAATCACAATGTGAAGAAACTACCAGTCACAATGTGAAGAAACTACCATTCACAATGTGAAGAAACTACCAATCACACTGTACAGAAACTACCAATCACAATGTACAGAAACTACCAATCACAGTGTACGGAAACTACCAATCACAATGTACAGAAACTACCAATCACAATGTATAGAAACTACCAATCACAATGTACAGAAATTACCAATCACAGTGTACGGAAACTACCAATCACAGTGTACGGAAACTACCAGTCACAATGCACAGAAACTACCAATCACAATGTACAGAAACTACCAGTCACAATGTGAAGAAACTACCAATCACAATGTGAAGAAACTACCAATCACAATGTACAGAAACTACCAATCACAGTGTACGGAAACTACCAATCACACTGTACGGAAACTACCAATCACACTGTACGGAAACTACCAATCACAGTGTACAGAAACTACCAATCACACTGTACGGAAACTACCAATCACACTGTACGGAAACTACCAATCACAATGTAGAGAAACTACCAATCACAATGTGAAGAAACTACCAATCACAATGTACAGAAACTACCAATCACACTGTACGGAAACTACCAATCACAATGTAGAGAAACTACCAATCACAATGTGCAGAAAGTACCAATCTCACTGTACAGAAATTACCAATCACTATGTACAGAAACAACCAATGAAACTGTACAGAAACTACCAGTCACACTGTACAGAAACTACCAAGCTCTATGTACAGAAATTACCAATCAAAATATAAAGAAACTACCAGTCACACTGTACAGAAACTACCAATCACAATGTACAGAAACTACTAATCACAATGTACAGAAACTACCAATCACAATGTACAGAAACTACCAATCACAATGTACAGAACCTAACAATCACAGTATACAGAAACTTCCAAACACACTGTACAGAAACTACTAATCACAATGTACAGAAACTTCCAAACACAATGTACAGAAACTACCAATCACAATGTACAGAAACTAGCAATCACAATGTACAGAAACTAGCAATCACAATGTACAGAAACTAGCAATCACAATGTACAGAAACTAGCAATCACAATGTACAGAAACTAACAATCACAGTATACAGAAACTTCCAAACACAATGTACAGAAACTACCAATCACAATGTACAGAAACTACCAATCACAATGTACAGAAACTACCAATCACAATGTACAGAAATTACCAATGACAATATACAGAAACTACCAATCACAATGTACAGAAACTACCAATCACAATGTACAGAAACTACCAATCACAATGTACAGAAACTACCAATCACACTGTACGGAAACTACCAATCACAATGTACAGAAACTACCAATCACAGTGTACAGAAACTAACAATCACAATGTACAGAAACTACCAATCACAATGTACAGAAACTACCAATCACAATGTACAGAAACTACCAATCACACTGTACGGAAACTACCAATCACAGTGTACAGAAACTACCAATCACAATGTACAGAAACTACCAATCACAATGTACAGAAACTACCAATCACAATGTACAGAAACTACCAATCACACTGTACGGAAACTGCCAATCACAATGTACAGAAGCTACCAATCACACTGTACAGAAACTACCAATCACAATGTACAGAAACTACCAATCACACTGTACGGAAACTACCAATCACAATGTACAGAAACTACCAATCACAATGTACAGAAACTACCAATCACAATGTACAGAAACTACCAGTCACAATGTACAGAAACTACTAATCACATTGTACGGAAACTACCAGTCAGCTCAGAAGTCAGCTCGTCAGACGGTCAGTGAGAGCACAGTAAAGCATCAACGGATCATTATCGGAGACTTGAAGAAACAGAAAGAAGGAACGGAGATCGCGGCAAGCAAAGGCCTACAGAAACCAACAACCAGCAATATTACCACCAGCCAGGTAATATTGGGCCACCGCAACCAACAAGAAACCAACCGCCGAAAAACTCAAAAAACAAAGACTTGTTCCCACTCTACAGGCTAGTCTGACTTACCCCGGGTAAGATTTAGACACAAAAGACCCTAAAACTAGCCCTAACCTAAGAAAACCGCGTACTCACCTGATAGATCCAACAGCACGACTAACCGCATCAACGGACCAACCCAAACTGAAGATCCAACGCAGGTGCAGTCTTCTACCACGTCCGCGGTACGGCAGGCCCCAACTGCCACAAGCAAGGAGAAGCCCGAAAACGCAAACATCTACAATCTGTCAAGAAAGTTGTTTTGGTGAGCATTTCCTGGTCCTCTGGATTCCAGCCTAGTTAGTGTAGTGGGGTTGGGAGGGTAAGGGATTTTGTACATTGTAATTCTCCCTCGTTTATTCCAAGTGTTTCCCACCCTTTTAGAGTATAAGTCTTATTGTACTGTATGTTTTCCTGTCTCAAAATAAAGAGCTGAATTCTTTTGACCAAACCAGGTGTCTGTTGCGAGTGCATTAAAACCCACAAATAAGTCCAAAGTCTAGAACAAAAGGGAGTGGGAGTGATTTGAACCGCTCAAAGGAGTCAGAGGTGAAGCTGACATACAACCCACAAACACCATCCCTTAAAATGTAAAAAACTACTCGTCATAGTGTACAGAAACTATCAATCACAGTGTACAGAAACTACCGATAACAGTGTGAGAAACTACCGATAACAGTGTGAGAAACTATCAAACACAGTGCACAGAAACGACAAATCACAGTGTACAGAAACTACCAATCACAGTGTACAGAAACTACCAAGCACAATATACATAAACTACCAATCAGTGTACAGAAACTACCAATCACAGTGTACAGAAACTACCAATCACAGTGTACAGAAACTACCAATCACAAAATACAGAAACTACCAATCACAGTGTACAGAAACTACCAATCACAATATACAGAAACTACCAATCACAGTGTACAGAAACTACCAATCACAATACACAGAAACTACCAATCACAATGTACAGAAACTACCAATCACAGTGTACAGAAACTACCAATCACAATGAACAGAAACTACCAATCACAATATACAGAAACTACCAATCACAATATACAGAAACTACCAATCACAATATACAGAAACTACCAATCACAGTGCACAGAAACTACCAATCACAATATACAGAAACTACAAATCACAATGTACAGAAACTACCAATCACAGTGTACAGAAACTACTAACCACAATGTGAGAAACTACCAATCACAATGAACAGAAACTACCAATCACAGTGTACATAAAATACCAATCACAGTGCACAGAAACTACCAATCACAATGTACAGAAACTACCAATCACAAGGTACAGAAACTACCAATCACAATGTACAGAAACTACCAATCACAGTGTACAGAAACTACCAATCACAATGCACAGAAACTACCAATCACATTGTACAGAAACTATTAATCACAGTGTACAGAAACTACCAATCACAATATACAGAAACTACCAATCACAATGTACAGAAACTACCAATCACAGTGTACAGAAACTACCAATCACAGTGTACAGAAACTACCAATCACAATATACAGAAACTACCAATGACAATGTACAGAAACTACCAATCACAGTGTACAGAAACTACCAACCACAATGTGAGAAACTAACAATCACAATGTACAGAAACTACCAGACACAATGTACAGAAACTACCAATCACAGTGTACAGAAACTACCAATCACAATGTACAGAAACTACCAATCACAGTGTACAGAAACTACCAATCACAATGTACAGAAACTACCAATCACAATGTGAGAATCTACCAATCACAATGTACAGAAACTACCAATCACAGTGTACAGAAACTACCAATCACAATATACAGAAACTACCAATCACAGTGTACAGAAACTACCAATCACAATATACAGATACTACCAATCACAGTGTACAGAAACAACCAATCACAATGTAGAGAAACTACCAATCACAGTGTACAGAAACTACCAATCACAGTGTACAGAAACTACCAACCACAATATACAGAAACTACCAATTACAGTGTACAGAAACTACCAATCACAATATACAGAAACTAGCAATCACAGTGTACAGAAACTACCAATCATAGTGTACAGAAACTACTAATCACAATGTACAGAAACTACCAATCACAGTGTACAGAAACTATCAATCACAATGTACAGAAACTACCAATCACAATGTACAGAAACTATCAATCACAATCTACAGAAACGACCAATCACAGTGCACAGAAACTATCAATCACAATGTACAGAAACTACCAATCACAATGTACAGAAACTACCAATCACAACATACAGAAACTACCAATCACAGTGTACAGAAACTACCAATCACAATGTACAGAAACTACCAATCACAGTTTACAGAAACTACCAATCACAATATACAGAAACTACCAATCACAATGTACAGAAACTACCAATCACAATGTACAGAAACTACCAATCACAATATACAGAAACTACCAATCACAGTGTACAGAATCTACCAATCACAATATACAGAAACTACCAATCACAGTGTACAGAAACTACCAATCACAGTGTACAGAAATTACCAGTCACAGTGTACAGAAACTACCAATCACAGTGTACAGAAACTACCAATCACAATATACAGAAACTACCAACCACAATATACAGAAACTACCAATCACAGTGTACAGAAACTACCAATCACAGTGTACAGAAACTACCAGTCACAGTGTACAGAAACTACCAATCACAATGTACGGAAACTACCAATCACAATGTGAGAATCTACCAATCACAGTGCACAGAAACTACCAATCACAATATACAGAAACTACAAATCACAATGTACAGAAACTACCAATCACAGTGTACAGAAACTACTAACCACAATGTGAGAAACTACCAATCACAATGAACAGAAACTACCAATCACAGTGTACATAAAATACCAATCACAGTGCACAGAAACTACCAATCACAATGTACAGAAACTACCAATCACAAGGTACAGAAACTACCAATCACAATGTACAGAAACTACCAATCACAGTGTACAGAAACTACCAATCACAATGCACAGAAACTACCAATCACATTGTACAGAAACTATTAATCACAGTGTACAGAAACTACCAATCACAATATACAGAAACTACCAATCACAATGTACAGAAACTACCAATCACAGTGTACAGAAACTACCAATCACAGTGTACAGAAACTACCAATCACAATATACAGAAACTACCAATGACAATGTACAGAAACTACCAATCACAGTGTACAGAAACTACCAACCACAATGTGAGAAACTAACAATCACAATGTACAGAAACTACCAGACACAATGTACAGAAACTACCAATCACAGTGTACAGAAACTACCAATCACAATGTACAGAAACTACCAATCACAGTGTACAGAAACTACCAATCACAATGTACAGAAACTACCAATCACAATGTGAGAATCTACCAATCACAATGTACAGAAACTACCAATCACAGTGTACAGAAACTACCAATCACAATATACAGAAACTACCAATCACAGTGTACAGAAACTACCAATCACAATATACAGATACTACCAATCACAGTGTACAGAAACAACCAATCACAATGTAGAGAAACTACCAATCACAGTGTACAGAAACTACCAATCACAGTGTACAGAAACTACCAACCACAATATACAGAAACTACCAATTACAGTGTACAGAAACTACCAATCACAATATACAGAAACTAGCAATCACAGTGTACAGAAACTACCAATCATAGTGTACAGAAACTACTAATCACAATGTACAGAAACTACCAATCACAGTGTACAGAAACTATCAATCACAATGTACAGAAACTACCAATCACAATGTACAGAAACTATCAATCACAATCTACAGAAACGACCAATCACAGTGCACAGAAACTATCAATCACAATGTACAGAAACTACCAATCACAATGTACAGAAACTACCAATCACAACATACAGAAACTACCAATCACAGTGTACAGAAACTACCAATCACAATGTACAGAAACTACCAATCACAGTTTACAGAAACTACCAATCACAATATACAGAAACTACCAATCACAATGTACAGAAACTACCAATCACAATGTACAGAAACTACCAATCACAATATACAGAAACTACCAATCACAGTGTACAGAATCTACCAATCACAATATACAGAAACTACCAATCACAGTGTACAGAAACTACCAATCACAGTGTACAGAAATTACCAGTCACAGTGTACAGAAACTACCAATCACAGTGTACAGAAACTACCAATCACAATATACAGAAACTACCAACCACAATATACAGAAACTACCAATCACAGTGTACAGAAACTACCAATCACAGTGTACAGAAACTACCAGTCACAGTGTACAGAAACTACCAATCACAAAATACAGAAACTACCAACCACAATATACCGAAACTACCAATCACAGTGTACAGAAACTACCAATCGCAGTGTACAGAAACTACCAGTCACATTGTACAGAAACTATCAATCACAGTGTACAGAAACTAGCAATCACAATATACAGAAACTACAAACCACAATATACAGAAACTACCAGTCACAGTGTACAGAAACTACCAATCACAGTGTACAGAAACTACCAATCACAGTGTACAGAAACTACCAATCACAATATACAGAAACTACCAACCGCAATATACAGAAACTACCAATCACAATATACAGAAACTACCAACCACAATATACAGAAACTACCAATCACAGTTTACAGAAACTACCAATCACAATATACAGAAACTACCAATCACAGTTTACAGAAACTACCAGTCACAGTGTACAGAAACGACAAATCGCAGTGTACAGAAACTACCAATCACAATATACAGAAACTACCAATCACAGTGTACAGAAACTACCAACCACAATGTACAGAAACTACCAATCACAGTTTACAGAAACTACCAATCACAGTTTACAGAAACTACCAGTCACAGTGTACAGAAACTACCAATCACAGCGTACAGAAACTACCAATCACAGTGTACAGAAACTACCAATCACAATGTACAGAAACTACCAATCACAGTGTACAGAAACTACCAATCACAGTGCACAGAAACTACCAATCACAATGTACAGAAACTACCAATCACAATGTACAGAAACTACCAATCACAATGTACAGAAACTACCAATCACAGTGTACAGAAACTACCAATCACAATGTACAGAAACTACCAATCACAATGCACAGAAACTACCAATCACTTTGTACAGAAACTACCAATCACAGTGTACAGAAACTAACAATCACAATATACAGAAACTACCAATCACAATGTACAGAAACTACCAATCACAGTGTACAGAAACTACCAATCACAGTGTACAGAAACTACCAATCACAATGTACAGAAACTACCAATCACAATGTACAGAAACTACCAATCACAATGTACAGAAACTGCCAATCACAATGTGAGAATCTACCAATCACAATGTACAGAAACTACCAATCACAGTGTACAGAAACTACCAATCACAATATACAGAAACTACCAATCACAGTGTACAGAAATTACCAATCACAATATACAGAAACTACCAATCACAGTGTACAGAAACTACCAATCACAGTGTACAGAAACTACCAACCACAATATACAGAAACTACCAATTACAGTGTACAGAAACTACCAATCACAATATACAGAAACTACCAATCACAGTGTACAGAAACTACCAATCACGCTGTACAGAAACTACCATTCACAATGTACAGAAACTACTAATCACAATGTACAGAAACTACCAATCACAGTGTACAGAAACTACCAATCACAATGTACAGAAACTACCAATCACAGTTTACAGAAACTACCAATCACAATATACAGAAACTACCAATCACAATGTACAGAAACTACCAATCACAATGTACAGAAACGACCAATCACAATGTATAGAAACTACCAATCACAATCTACAGAAATTACCAATCACAGTGTACAGAAACTATCAATCACAATGTACAGAAACTACCAGTCACAATGTACAGAAACTACCAATCACAATATACAGAAACTACCAATCACAGTGTACAGAAACTACCAATCACAATGTACAGAAACTACCAATCACAGTGTACAGAAAGTACCAATCACAGTGTACAGAAACTACCAATCACAATATACAGAAACTACCAATCACAATGTACAGAAACTACCAATCGCAGTGTACAGAAACTATCAATCAAAGTGTACAGAAACTAGCAATCACAATATACAGAAACTAACAACCACAATATACAGAAACTACCAGTCACAGTGTACAGAAACTACCAATCACAGTGTACAGAAACTACCAGTCACAGTGTACAGAAACTACCAATCACAATATACAGAAACTACCTACCACAATATACAGAAACTACCAATCACAATATGCAGAAACTACCAACCACAATATACAGAAACTACCAATCACAGTGTACAGAAACTACCAATCACAATATACAGAAACTACCAATCACAGTTTACAGAAACTACCAATCACAGTGTACAGAAACTACCAATCACAGTGTACAGAAACTACCAATCACAATATACAGAAACTACCAATCACAGTGTACAGAAACTACCAACCACAATGTACAGAAACTACCAATCACAGTGTACAGAAACTACCAATCACAGTGTACAGAAACTACCAATCACAATATACAGAAACTACCAATCACAGTGTACAGAAACTACCAATCACAGTGTACAGAACCTACCAACCACAATGTACAGAAACTAACAATCACAGCATACAGAAACTACCAATCACAGTGTACAGAAACTACCAATCACAATATACAGAAACTAACAATCACAGTGTACAGAAACTACCAATCACAGTGTACAGAAACTACCAATCACAATATACAGAAACTACCAATCACAGTGTACAAAAACTACCAATCACAATATACAGAAACTACCAATCACAATGTACAGAAACTACCAATCACAATATACAGGAGCTACCGATAACAGTGGACAGAAACTACCAATCACAATATACAGAAACTGCCAATCACAATGCACAGAAACTACCAATCACAGTGCACAGAAACTACCAATCACAGTGTATAGAAACTACCAATCACATTGTGCAGAAAGTACCAATCACAGTGTACAGAAACTACCAGTCACAGTGTAAAAAACTACCAATCACAGTGTACAGAAACTACCAATCACAATGTACAGAAACTACCAATCACAATGTGAGAATCTACCAATCTCAATGTACAGAAACTACCAATCACAGTGTACAGAAACTACCAATCACAATATACAGAAACTACCAATCACAGTGTACAGAAACTACCAATCACAATATACAGAAACTACCAATCACAGTGTACAGAAACAACCAATCACAATGTAGAGAAACTACCAATCACAGTGTACAGAAACTATCAATCACAGTGTACAGAAACTACCAACCACAATATACAGAAACTATCAATCACAATGTACAGAAACTACCAATCACAATGTACAGAGACTACCAATCACAATCTACAGAAACTACCAATCACAGTGTACAGAAACTATCAATCACAATGTACAGAAACTACCAATCACAATGTACAGAAACTACCAATCACAACATACAGAAACTACCAATCACAGTGTACAGAAACTACCAATCACAATGTACAGAAACTACCAATCACAGTTTACAGAAACTACCAATCACAATATACAGAAACTACCAATCACAATGTACAGAAACTACCAATCACAATGTACAGAAACTACCAATCACAATATACAGAAACTACCAATCACAGTGTACAGAAACTACCAATCACAATATACAGAAACTACCAATCACAGTGTACAGAATCTACCAATCACAGTGTACAGAAACTACCAGTCACAGTGTACAGAAACTACCAATCACAATATACAGAAACTACCAACCACAATATACAGAAACTACCAATCACAGTGTACAGAAACTACCAATCACAGTGCACAGAAACTACCAGTCACAGTGTACAGAAACTATCAATCAAAGTGTACAGAAACTAGCAATCACAATATACAGAAACTACCAGTCACAGTGTACAGAAACTACCAATCACAGTGTACAGAAACTACCAGTCACAGTGTACAGAAACTACCAATCACAATATACAGAAACTACCTACCACAATATACAGAAACTACCAATCACAATATACAGAAACTACCAACCACAATATACAGAAACTACCAATCACAGTGTACAGAAACTACCAATCACAATATACAGAAACTACCAACCACAATATACAGAAACTACCAATCACAGTGTACAGAAACTACCAACCACAATGTACAGAAACTACCAATCACAGTGTACAGAAACTACCAATCACAGTGTACAGAAACTACCAATCACAATATACAGAAACTACCAATCACAGTGTACAGAAACTACCAATCACAGTGTACAGAAACTACCAACCACAATGTACAGAAACTACCAATCACAGCGTACAGAAACTACCAATCACAGTGTACAGAAACTACCAATCACAATATACAGAAACTACCAATCACAGTGTACAGAAACTACCAATCACAGTGTACAGAAACTACCAATCACAATATACAGAAACTACCAATCACAGTGTACAGAAACTACCAATCACAGTGTACAGAACCTGCCAACCACAATGTACAGAAACTAACAATCACAGCATACAGAAACTACCAATCACAGTGTACAGAAACTACCAATCACAATATACAGAAACTAACAATCACAGTGTACAGAAACTACCAATCACAGTGTACAGAAACTACCAATCACAATATACAGAAACTACCAATCACAGTGTACAAAAACTACCAATCACAATATACAGAAACTACCAATCACAATGTACAGAAACTACCAATCACAATATACAGGAGCTACCGATAACAGTGGACAGAAACTACCAATCACAATATACAGAAACTGCCAATCACAGTGCACAGAAACTACCAATCACAGTGCACAGAAACTACCAATCACAGTGTATAGAAACTACCAATCACATTGTGCAGAAAGTACCAATCACAGTGTACAGAAACTACCAGTCACAGTGTAAAAAACTACCAATCACAGTGTACAGAAACTACCAATCACAATGTACAGAAACTACCAATCACAATGTGAGAATCTACCAATCTCAATGTACAGAAACTACCAATCACAGTGTACAGAAACTACCAATCACAATATACAGAAACTACCAATCACAGTGTACAGAAACTACCAATCACAATATACAGAAACTACCAATCACAGTGTACAGAAACAACCAATCACAATGTAGAGAAACTACCAATCACAGTGTACAGAAACTATCAATCACAGTGTACAGAAACTACCAACCACAATATACAGAAACTATCAATCACAATGTACAGAAACTACCAATCACAATGTACAGAAACTACCAATCACAATCTACAGAAACTACCAATCACAGTGTACAGAAACTATCAATCACAATGTACAGAAACTACCAATCACAGTGTACAGAAACTACCAATCACAATGTACAGAAACTACCAATCACAGTTTACAGAAACTACCAATCACAATATACAGAAACTACCAATCACAATGTACAGAAACTACCAATCACAATGTACAGAAACTACCAATCACAATATACAGAAACTACCAATCACAGTGTACAGAAACTACCAATCACAATATACAGAAACTACCAATCACAGTGTACAGAATCTACCAATCACAGTGTACAGAAACTACCAGTCACAGTGTACAGAAACTACCAATCACAATATACAGAAACTACCAACCACAATATACAGAAACTACCAATCACAGTGTACAGAAACTACCAATCACAGTGCACAGAAACTACCAGTCACAGTGTACAGAAACTATCAATCAAAGTGTACAGAAACTAGCAATCACAATATACAGAAACTACCAGTCACAGTGTACAGAAACTACCAATCACAGTGTACAGAAACTACCAGTCACAGTGTACAGAAACTACCAATCACAATATACAGAAACTACCGACCACAATATACAGAAACTACCAATCACAATATACAGAAACTACCAACCACAATATACAGAAACTACCAATCACAGTGTACAGAAACTACCAATCACAATATACAGAAACTACCAACCACAATATACAGAAACTACCAATCACAGTGTACAGAAACTACCAACCACAATGTACAGAAACTACCAATCACAGTGTACAGAAACTACCAATCACAGTGTACAGAAACTACCAATCACAATATACAGAAACTACCAATCACAGTGTACAGAAACTACCAATCACAGTGTACAGAAACTACCAACCACAATGTACAGAAACTACCAATCACAGCGTACAGAAACTACCAATCACAGTGTACAGAAACTACCAATCACAATATACAGAAACTACCAATCACAGTGTACAGAAACTACCAATCACAGTGTACAGAAACTACCAATCACAATATACAGAAACTACCAATCACAGTGTACAGAAACTACCAATCACAATATACAGAAACTACCAATCACAATGTACAGAAACTACCAATCACAATATACAGAAACTACCGATAACAGTGTACAGAATCTACCAATCACAATATACAGAAACTACCAATCACAGTGTATAGAAACTACCAATCACAGTGTACAGAAACTACCAATCACAGTGTATAGAAACTACCAATCACATTGTGCAGAAACTACCAATCACAGTGTACAGAAACGACCAGTCACAGTGTAAAAAACTACCAATCACAGTGTACAGAAACTACCAATCACAATGTACAGAAACTACCAATCACAATGTGAGAATCTACCAATCTCAATGTACAGAAACTACCAATCACAGTGTACAGAAACTACCAATCACAATATACAGAAACTACCAATCACAGTGTACAGAAACTACCAATCACAATATACAGAAACTACCAATCACAGTGTACAGAAACAACCAATCACAATGTAGAGAAACTACCAATCACAGTGTACAGAAACTATCAATCACAGTGTACAGAAACCACCAACCACAATATACAGAAACTAGCAATTACAGTGTACAGAAAATACCAATCACAATATACAGAAACTACCAATCACAGTGTACAGAAATTACCAATCACAGTGTGCAGAAACTACCAATCACAGTGTACAGAAACTACCAATCACAATGTACAGAAACTACCAATCACAGTGTACAGAAACTATCAATCACAATGTACAGAAACTACCAATCACAATGTACAGAAACTACCAATCACAATCTACAGAAACTACCAATCACAGTGTACAGAAACTATCAATCACAATGTACAGAAACTACCAATCACAATGTACAGAAACTACCAATCACAACATACAGAAACTACCAATCACAGTGTACAGAAACTACCAATCACAATGTACAGAAACTACCAATCACAGTTTACAGAAACTACCAATCACAATATACAGAAACTACCAATCACAATGTACAGAAACTACCAATCACAATGTACAGAAACTACCAATCACAATATACAGAAACTACCAATCACAGTGTACAGAAACTACCAATCACAATATACAGAAACTACCAATCACAGTGTACAGAAACTACCAATCACAGTGTACAGAAACTACCAGTCACAGTGTACAGAAACTACCAATCAGTGTACAGAAACTACCAATCACAATATACAGAAACTACCAACCACAATATACAGAAACTACCAATCACAGTGTTCAGAAACTACCAATCACAGTGTACAGAAACTACCAGTCACAGTGTACAGAAACAACCAATCACAATATACAGAAACTACCAACCACAATATACAGAAACTACCAATCACAGTGTACAGAAACTACCAATCGCAGTGTACAGAAACTACCAGTCACAGTGTACAGAAACTATCAATCACAGTGTACAGAAACTAGCAATCACAATATACAGAAACTACCAACCACAATAAACAGAAACTACCAGTCACAGTGTACAGAAACTACCAATCACAGTGTACAGAAACTACCAGTCACAGTGTACAGAAACTACCAATCACAATATACAGAAACTACCAACCACAATATACAGAAACTACCAATCACAATATACAGAAACTACCAACCACAATATACAGAAACTACCAATCACAGTGTACAGAAACTACCAATCACAATATACAGAAACTACCAATCACAATATACAGAAAGTACCAACCACAATATACAGAAACTACCAATCACAGTGTACAGAAACTACCAATCACAATATACAGAAACTATCAATCACAGTTTACAGAAACTACCAATCACAGTGTACAGAAACTACCAGTCACAGTGCACAGAAACTACCAATCACAATATACAGAAACTACCTACCACAATATACAGAAACTACCAATCACAATATACAGAAACTACCAACCACAATATACAGAAACTAACAATCACAGTGTACAGAAACTACCAATCACAATATACAGAAACTACCAATCACAGTTTACAGAAACTACCAATCACAGTGTACAGAAACTACCAATCACAGTGTACAGAAACTACCAATCACAATATACAGAAACTACCAATCACAGTGTACAGAAACTACCAACCACAATGTACAGAAACTACCAATCACAGTGTACAGAAACTACCAATCACAGTGTACAGAAACTACCAATCACAATATACAGAAACTACCAATCACAGTGTACAGAAACTACCAATCACAATATACAGAAACTACCAATCACAGTGTACAGAAACTACCAATCACAGTGTACAGAAACTACCAGTCACAGTGTACAGAAACTACCAATCAGTGTACAGAAACTACCAATCACAATATACAGAAACTACCAACCACAATATACAGAAACTACCAATCACAGTGTTCAGAAACTACCAATCACAGTGTACAGAAACTACCAGTCACAGTGTACAGAAACAACCAATCACAATATACAGAAACTACCAACCACAATATACAGAAACTACCAATCACAGTGTACAGAAACTACCAATCGCAGTGTACAGAAACTACCAGTCACAGTGTACAGAAACTATCAATCACAGTGTACAGAAACTAGCAATCACAATATACAGAAACTACCAACCACAATAAACAGAAACTACCAGTCACAGTGTACAGAAACTACCAATCACAGTGTACAGAAACTACCAGTCACAGTGTACAGAAACTACCAATCACAATATACAGAAACTACCAACCACAATATACAGAAACTACCAATCACAATATACAGAAACTACCAACCACAATATACAGAAACTACCAATCACAGTGTACAGAAACTACCAATCACAATATACAGAAACTACCAATCACAATATACAGAAAGTACCAACCACAATATACAGAAACTACCAATCACAGTGTACAGAAACTACCAATCACAATATACAGAAACTATCAATCACAGTTTACAGAAACTACCAATCACAGTGTACAGAAACTACCAGTCACAGTGCACAGAAACTACCAATCACAATATACAGAAACTACCTACCACAATATACAGAAACTACCAATCACAATATACAGAAACTACCAACCACAATATACAGAAACTAACAATCACAGTGTACAGAAACTACCAATCACAATATACAGAAACTACCAATCACAGTTTACAGAAACTACCAATCACAGTGTACAGAAACTACCAATCACAGTGTACAGAAACTACCAATCACAATATACAGAAACTACCAATCACAGTGTACAGAAACTACCAACCACAATGTACAGAAACTACCAATCACAGTGTACAGAAACTACCAATCACAGTGTACAGAAACTACCAATCACAATATACAGAAACTACCAATCACAGTGTACAGAAACTACCAATCACAGTGTACAGAAACTACCAACCACAATGTACAGAAACTACCAATCACAGTGTACAGAAACTACCAATCACAGTGTACAGAAACTACCAATCACAATATACAGAAACTACCAATCACAGTGTACAGAAACTACCAATCACAGTGTACAGAAACTACCAATCACAATATACAGAAACTACCAATCACAGTGTACAGAAACTACCAATCACAATATACAGAAACTACCAATCACAATGTACAGAAACTACCAATCACAATATACAGAAACTACCGATAACAGTGTACAGAAACTACCAATCACAATATACAGAAACTACCAATCACAGTGTACAGAAACTACCAATCACAGTGTACAGAAACTACCAATCACAGTGTATAGAAACTACCAATCACATTGTGCAGAAACTACCAATCACAGTGTACAGAAACTACCAGTCACAGTGTAAAAAACTACCAAACACAGTGTACAGAAACTACCAATCACAATGTACAGAAACTGCCAATCACAATGTGAGAATCTACCAATCACAATGTACAGAAACTACCAATCACAGTGTACAGAAACTACCAATCACAATATACAGAAACTACCAATCACAGTGTACAGAAACTACCAATCACAATATACAGAAACTACCAATCACAGTGTACAGAAACAACCAATCACAATATACAGAAACTACCAATCACAGTGTACAGAAACAACCAATCACAATGTAGAGAAACTACCAATCACAGTGTACAGAAACTACCAATCACAGTGTACAGAAACTACCAACCACAATATACAGAAACTACCAATTACAGTGTACAGAAACTACCAATCACAATATACAGAAACTACCAATCACAGTGTACAGAAACTACCAATCACAGTGTACAGAAACTACCAATCACAGTGTACAGAAACTACCAATCACAATGTACAGAAACTACCAATCACAGTGCACAGAAACTATCAATCACAATGTACAGAAACTACCAATCACAATGTACAGAAACTACCAATCACAATCTACAGAAACTACCAATCACAGTGTACAGAAACTATCAATCACAATGTACAGAAACAACCAATCACAATGTACAGAAACTACCAATCACAACATACAGAAACTACCAATCACAGTGTACAGAAACTACCAATCACAATGTACAGAAACTACCAATCACAGTTTACAGAAACTACCAATCACAATGTACAGAAACTACCAATCACAATGTACAGAAAATACCAATCACAATGTACAGAAACTAACAATCACAATATACAGAAACTACCAATCACAGTGTACAGAAACTACCAATCACAATATACAGAAACTACCAATCACAGTGTACAGAAACTACCAATCACAGTGTACAGAAACTACCAGTCACAGTGTGCAGAAACTACCAATCAGTGCACAGAAACTACCAATCACAAGATACAGAAACTACCAATCACAATATACAGAAACTACCAACCACAATATACAGAAACTACCAATCACAGTGTACAGAAACTACCAATCACAGTGTACAGAAACTACCAGTCACAGTGTACAGAAACTATCAATCACAGTGTACAGAAACTAGCAATCACAATATACAGAAACTACCAACCACAATAAACAGAAACTACCAGTCACAGTGTACAGAAACTACCAATCACAGTGTACAGAAACTACCAGTCACAGTGTACAGAAACTACCAATCACAATATGCAGAAACTACCAACCACAATATACAGAAACTACCAATCACAATATACAGAAACTACCAACCACAATATACAGAAACTACCAATCACAATATACAGAAACTACCTACCACAATATACAGAAACTACCAATCACAATATACAGAAACTACCAACCACAATATACAGAAACTACCAATCGCAGTGTACAGAAACTACCAATCACAATATACAGAAACTACCAATCACAGTTTACAGAAACTACCAAACACAGTGTACAGAAACTACCAATCACAGTGTACAGAAACTACCAATCACAATATACAGAAACTACCAATCACAGTGTACAGAAACTACCAACCACAATGTACAGAAACTACCAATCACAGTGTACAGAAACTACCAATCACAGTGTACAGACACTACCAATCACAATATACAGAAACTACCAATCACAGTGTACAGAAACTACCAATCACAGTGTACAGAAACTACCAACCACAATGTACAGAAACTACCAATCACAGTGTACAGAAACTACCAATCACAGTGTACAGAAACTACCAATCACAATATACAGAAACTACCAATCACAGTGTACAGAAACTACCAATCACAGTGTACAGAAACTACCAATCACAATATACAGAAACTACCAATCACAGTGTACAGAAACTACCAATCACAATATACAGAAACTACCAATCACAATGTACAGAAACTACCAATCACAATATACAGAAACTACCGATAACAGTGTACAGAAACTACCAATCACAATATACAGAAACTACCAATCACAGTGTACAGAAACTACCAATCACAGTGTACAGAAACTACCAATCACAGTGTATAGAAACTACCAATCACATTGTGCAGAAACTACCAATCACAGTGTACAGAAACTACCAGTCACAGTGTAAAAAACTACCAATCACAGTGTACAGAAACTTCCAATCAAAATGTACAGAAACTACCAATCACAATGCGAGAATCTACCAATCACAATGTACAGAAACTACCAATCACAGTGTACAGAAACTACCAATCACAATATACAGAAACTACCAATCACAGTGTACAGAAACTACCAATCACAATATACAGAAACTACCAATCACAGTGTACAGAAACAACCAATCACAATGTAGAGAAACTACCAATCACAGTGTACAGAAACTACCAAACACAGTGTACAGAAACTACCAACCACAATATACAGAAACTACCAATTACAGTGTACAGAAACTACCAATCACAATATACAGAAACTACCAATCACAGTGTACAGAAACTACCAATCACAGTGTACAGAAACTACCAATCACAGTGTACAGAAACTACCAATCACAATGTACAGAAACTACCAATCACAGTGTACAGAAACTATCAATCACAATGTACAGAAACTACCAATCACAATGTTCAGAAACTACCAATCACAATCTACAGAAACTACCAATCACAGTGTACAAAAACTATCAATCACAATGTACAGAAACTACCAATCACAATGTACAGAAACTACCAATCACAACATACAGAAACTACCAATCACAGTGTACAGAAACTACCAATCACAATGTACAGAAACTACCAATCACAGTTTGCAGAAACTACCAATCACAATATACAGAAACTACCAATCACAATGTACAGAAACTACCAATCACAATGTACAGAAACTACCAATCACAAGATACAGAAACTACCAATCACAGTGTACAGAAACTACCAATCACAATATACAGAAACTACCAATCACAGTGTACAGAAACTACCAATCACAGTGTACAGAAACTACCAGTCACAGTGTACAGAAACTACCAATCAGTTTACAGAAACTACCAATCACAATATACAGAAACTACCAACCACAATATACAGAAACTACCAATCACAGTGTACAGAAACTACCAATCACAGTGTACAGAAACTACCAGTCACAGTGTACAGAAACTACCAATCACAATATACAGAAACTACCAACCACAATATACAGAAACTACCAATCACAGTGTACAGAAACTACCAATCGCAGTGTACAGAAACTACCAGTCACAGTGTACAGAAACTATCAATCACAGTGTACAGAAACTAGCAATCACAATATACAGAAACTACCAACCACAATATACAGAAACTACCAGTCACAGTGTACAGAAACTACCAATCACAGTGTACAGAAACTACCAGTCACAGTTTACAGAAACTACCAATCACATTATACAGAAACTACCAACCACAATATACAGAAACTACCAATCACAATATACAGAAACTACCAACCACAATATACAGAAACTACCAATCACAGTGTACAGAAACTACCAATCACAATATACAGAAACTACCAATCACAATATACAGAAACTACCAATCACAGTTTACAGCAACTACCAATCACAGTGTACAGAAACTACCAACCACAGTGTACAGAAACTACCAATCACAATGTACAGAAACTACCAATCACAGTGTACAGAAACAACCAATCACAATGTAGAGAAACTACCAATCACAGTGTACAGAAACTACCAATCACAGTGTACAGAAACTACCAACCACAATATACAGAAACTACCAATTACAGTGTACAGAAACTACCAATCACAATATACAGAAACTACCAATCACAGTGTACAGAAACTACCAATCACAGTGTACAGAAACTACCAATCACAGTGTACAGAAACTACCAATCACAATGTACAGAAACTACCAATCACAGTGTACAGAAACTATCAATCACAATGTACAGAAACTACCAATCACAATGTACAGAAACTACCAATCACAACATACAGAAACTACCAATCACAGTGTACAGAAACTACCAATCACAATGTACAGAAACTACCAATCACAGTTTACAGAAACTACCAATCACAATATACAGAAACTACCAATCACAATGTACAGAAACTACCAATCACAATGTACAGAAACTACCAATCACAATATACAGAAACTACCAATCACAGTGTACAGAAACTACCAATCACAATATACAGAAACTACCAATCACAGTGTACAGAAACTACCAATCACAGTGTACAGAAACTACCAGTCACAGTGTACAGAAACTACCAATCAGTGTACAGAAACTACCAATCACAATATACAGAAACTACCAACCACAATATACAGAAACTACCAATCACAGTGTACAGAAACTACCAATCACAGTGTACTGAAACTACCAGCCACAGTGTACAGAAACTACCAATCACAATATACAGAAACTACCAACCACAATATACAGAAACTACCAATCACAGTTTACAGAAACTACCAATCGCAGTGTACAGAAACTACCAGTCACAGTGTACAGAAACTACTAACCACAATGTGAGAAACTACCAATCACAATGAACAGAAACTACCAATCACAGTGTACATAAAATACCAATCACAGTGCACAGAAACTACCAATCACAATGTACAGAAACTACCAATCACAAGGTACAGAAACTACCAATCACAATGTACAGAAACTACCAATCACAGTGTACAGAAACTACCAGTCACAGTGTACAGAAACTACCAATCACAATATACAGAAACTACCAACCACAATATACAGAAACTACCAATCACAATATACAGAAACTACCAACCACAATATACAGAAACTACCAATCACAGTGTACAGAAACTACCAATCACAATATACAAAAACTACCAATCACAATATACAGAAACTACCAACCACAATATGCAGAAACTACCAATCACAGTGCACAGAAACTACCAATCACAATATACAGAAACTACCAATCACAGTTTACAGAAACTACCAATCACAGTGTACAGAAACTACCAGTCACAGTGTACAGAAACTACCAATCACAATATACAGAACTACCTACCACAATTTACAGAAACTACCAATCACAATATACAGAAACTACCAACCACAATATCCAGAAACTATCAATCACAGTGTACAGAAACTACCAATCACAATATACAGAAACTACCAATCACAGTTTACAGAAACTACCAATCACAGTGTACAGAAACTACCAATCACAGTGTAAAGAAACTACCAATCACAATATACAGAAACTGCCAATCACAGTGTACAGAAACTACCAATCACAGTGTACAGAAACTACCAACCACAATGTACAGAAACTACCAATCACAGTGTACAGAAACTACCAATCACAGTGTACAGAAACTACCAATCACAATATACAGAAACTGCCAATCACAGTGTACAGAAACTACCAATCACAGTGTACAGAAACTACCAACCACAATGTACAGAAACTACCAATCACAGTGTACAGAAACTACCAATCACAGTGTACAGAAACTACCAATCACAATATACAGAAACTACCAATCACAGTGTACAGAAACTACCAATCACAGTGTACAGAAACTACCAATCACAATATACAGAAACTATCAATCACAGTGTACAGAAACTACCAATCACAATATACAGAAACTACCAATCACAATGTACAGAAACTACCAATCACAATATACAGAAACTACCGATAACAGTGTACAGAAACTACCAATCACAATATACAGAAACTACCAATCACAGTGTACAGAAACCAGCAATCACAGTGTACAGAAACTACCAATCACAGTGTATAGAAACTACCAATCACATTGTGCAGAAACTACCAATCACAGTGTACAGAAACTACCAGTCACAGTGTAAAAAACTACCAATCAGTGTACAGAAACTACCAATCACAATGTACAGAAACTACCAATCACAATGTGAGAATCTACCAATCACAATGTACAGAAAGTACCAATCACAGTGTACAGAAACTACCAATCACAATATACAGAAACTACCAATCACAGTGTACAGAAACTACCAATCACAATATACAGAAACTACCAATCACAGTGTACAGAAACAACCAATCACAATATAGAGAAACTACCAATCACAGTGTACAGAAACTACCAATCACAGTGTACAGAAACTACCAACCACAATATACAGCAACTACCAATTACAGTGTACAGAAATAACCAATCACAATATACAGAAACTACCAATCACAGTGTACAGAAACTACCAATCACAGTGTACAGAAACTACCAATCACAGTGTACAGAAACTACCAATCACAATGTACAGAAACTACCAATCACAGTGTACAGAAACTATCAATCACAATGTACAGAAACTACCAATCACAATGGACAGAAACTACCAATCACAATCTACAGAAACTACCAATCACAGTGTACAGAAACTATCAATCACAATGTACAGAAACTACCAATCACAATGTACAGAAACTACCAATCACAACATACAGAAACTACCAATCACAGTGTACAGAAACTACTAATCACAATGTACAGAAACTACCAATCACAGTTTACAGAAACTACCAATCACAATATACAGAAACTACCAATCACAATGTATAGAAACTACCAATCACAATGTACAGAAACTACCAATCACAAGATACAGAAACTACCAATCACAGTGTACAGAAACTACCAATCACATTATACAGAAACTACCAATCACAGTGTACAGAAACTACCAATCACAGTGTACAGAAACTACCAGTCACAGTGTACAGAAACTACCAATCAGTGTACAGAAACTACCAATCACAATATACAGAAACGACCAACCACAATATACAGAAACTACCAATCACAGTGTACAGAAACTACCAATCACAGTGTACAGAAACTACCAGTCACAGTGTACAGAAACTACCAATCACAATATACAGAAACTACCAACCACAATATACAGAAACTACCAATCACAGTGTACAGAAACTACCAATCGCAGTGTACAGAAACTACCAGTCACAGTATACAGAAACTATCAATCACAGTGTACAGAAACTAGCAATCACAATATACAGAAACTACCAACCACAATATACAGAAACTACCAGTCACAGTGTACAGAAACTACCAATCACAATATACAGAAACTACCAACCACAATATACAGAAACTACCAATCACAATATACAGAAACTACCAACCACAATATACAGAAACTACCAATCACAGTGTACAGAAACTACCAATCACAATATACAGAAACTACCAATCACAATATACAGAAACTACCAACCACAATATACAGAAATTACCAATCACAGTGTACAGAAACTACCAATCACAATATACAGAAACTACCAATCACAGTTTACAGAAACTACCAATCACATTGTACAGAAACTACCAGTCACAGTGTACAGAAACTACGAATCACAGTGTACAGAAACTACCAAACACAATATACAGAAACTACCAATCACAGTGTACAGAAACTACCAACCACAATGTACAGAAACTACCAATCACAGTTTACAGAAACTACCAATCACAGTGTACAGAAACTACCAGTCACAGTGTACAGAAACTACCAATCACAGTGTACAGAAACTACCAATCACAGTGTACAGAAACTACCAATCACAATGTACAGAAACTACCAATCACAGTGTACAGAAACTACCAATCACAGTGCACAGAAACTACCAATCACAATGTACAGAAACTACCAATCACAATATACAGAAACTACCAACCACAATATACAGAAACTACCAATCACAATATACAGAAACTACCAATCACAATATACAGAAACTACCAACCACAATATACAGAAACTACCAACCACAATATACAGAAACTACCAACCACAATATACAGAAACTACCAATCACAATATACAGAAACTACCAATCACAATATACAGAAACTACCAACCACAATATACAGAAACTACCAATCACAATATACAGAAACTACCAACCACAATATACAGAAACTACCAATCACAGTGTACAGAAACTACCAATCACAATATACAGAAACTACCAATCACAATATACAGAAACTACCAACCACAATATACAGAAACTACCAATCACAGTGTACAGAAACTACCAATCACAATATACAGAAACTACCAATCACAGTTTACAGAAACTACCAATCACATTGTACAGAAACTACCAGTCACAGTGTACAGAAACTACGAATCACAGTGTACAGAAACTACCAAACACAATATACAGAAACTACCAATCACAGTGTACAGAAACTACCAACCACAATGTACAGAAACTACCAATCACAGTTTACAGAAACTACCAATCACAGTGTACAGAAACTACCAGTCACAGTGTACAGAAACTACCAATCACAGTGTACAGAAACTACCAATCACAGTGTACAGAAACTACCAATCACAATGTACAGAAACCACCAATCACAGTGTACAGAAACTACCAATCACAGTGCACAGAAACTACCAATCACAATGTACAGAAACTACCAATCACAATGTACAGAAACTACCAATAACAATGTACAGAAACTACCAATCACAGTGTACAGAAACTACCAATCACAATGTACAGAAACTACCAATCACAATGTCCAGAAACTACCAATCACAGTGTACAGAACTACCAATCACAATGCACAGAAACTACCAATCACATTATACAGAAACTACCAATCACAGTGTACAGAAACTACCAATCACAATATACAGAAACTACCAATCACAATGTACAGAAACTACCAATCACAGTGTACAGAAACTACCAATCACAGTGTACAGAAACTACCAATCACAATGTACAGAAACTACCAATCACAATGTACAGAAACTACCAATCACAATGTACAGAAACTACCAATCACAATGTGAGAATCTACCAATCACAATGTACAGAAACTACCAATCACAGTGTACAGAAACTACCAATCACAATATGCAGAAACTACCAATCACAGTGTACAGAAACTAGCAATCACAATATACAGAAACTACCAATCACAGTGTACAGAAACTACCAATTACAGTTTACAGAAACTACCAACCACAATATACAGAAACTACCAATCACAATGTACAGAAACTACCAATCACGCTGTACAGAAACTACCAATCACAATATACAGAAACTACCAATCACAGTGTACAGAAACTACCAATCACGCTGTACAGAAACTAACAATCACAAGGTACAGAAACTACTAATCACAATGTACAGAAACTACCAATCACAGTGTACAGAAACTACCAATCACAATGTATAGAAACTACCATTCACAGTTTACAGAAACTACCAATCACAATCTACAGAAACTACCAATCACAGTGCACAGAAACTATCAATCACAATGTACAGAAACTACCAAACACAATGTACAGAAACTACCAATCACAATATACAGAAACTACCAATCACAGTGTACAGAAACTACCAAGCACAATGTACAGAAACTACCAATCACAGTTTACAGAAACTACCAATCACAATATACAGAAACTACCAATCACAATGTACAGAAACTACCAATCACAATGTACAGAAACTACCAATCACAGTGTACAGAAACTACCAATCACAGTGTACAGAAACTACCAATCACAATATACAGAAACTACCAATCACAGTGTACAGAAACTACCAGTCACAGTGTACAGAAACTACCAATCACAGTGTACAGAAACTACCAATCACAATATACAGAAACTACCAACCACAATATACAGAAACTACCAATCACAGTGTACAGAAACTACTAATCACAGTGTACAGAAACTACCAGTCACAGTGTACAGAAACTACCAATCACAATATACAGAAACTACCAACCACAATATACAGAAACTACCAATCACAGTGTACAGAAACTACCAATCACAGTGTACAGAAACTACCAGTCACAGTGTACAGAAACTATCAATCACAGTGTACAGAAACTAGCAATCACAATATACAGAAACTACCAACCACAATATACAGAAACTACCAGTCACAGTGTACAGAAACTACCAATCACAGTGTACAGAAACTACCAGTCACAGTGTACAGAAACTACCAATCACAATATACAGAAACTACCTACCACAATATACAGAAACTAACAATCACAATATACAGAAACTACCAACCACAATATACAGAAACTACCAATCACAGTGTACAGAAACTACCAATCACAATATACAGAAACTACCAATCACAGTTTACAGAAACTACCAATCACAGTGTACAGAAACTACCAATCACAGTGTACAGAAACTACCAATCACAATATACAGAAACTACCAATCACAGTGAACAGAAACTACCAACCACAATGTACAGAAACTACCAATCACAGTGTACAGAAACTACCAATCACAGTTTACAGAAACTACCAATCACAATATACAGAAACTACCAATCACAGTGTACAGAAACTACCAACCACAATGTACAGAAACTACCAATCACAGTGTACAGAAACTACCAATCACAGTGTACAGAAACTACCAATCACAATATACAGAAACTACCAATCACAGTGTACAGAAACTACCAATCACAATATACAGAAACTACCAATCACAGTGTACAGAAACTACCAATCATAGTGTACAGAAACTACCAACCACAATGTACAGAAACTACCAATCACAGTGTACAGAAACTACCAATCACAGTGTACAGAAACTACCAATCACAATATACAGAAACTACCAATCACAGTGTACAGAAACTACCAATCACAATGTACAGAAAATACCAATCACAGTGTACAGAAACTACCAACCACAATGTACAGAAACTACCAATCACAGTGTACAGAAACTACCAATCACAATATACAGAAACTACCAATCACAATGTACAGAAACTACCAATCACAATATACAGAAACTACCAATCACAGTGTACAGAAACTAACAATCACAATATACAGAAACTACCAATCACAATGTACAGAAAATACCAATCACAATATACAGAAACTATCGATAACAGTGTACAGAAACTACCAATCACAATATACAGAAACTACCAATCACAGTGTACAGAAACTACCAATCACAGTGTACAGAAACTACCAATCACAGTGTATAGAAACTACCAATCACATTGTGCAGAAACTACCAATCACAGTTTACAGAAACTACCAGTCACAGTGTAAAAAACTACCAATCACAGTGTACAGAAACTACCAATCACAGAGTACAGAAACTGCCAATCACAGTGTACAGAAACTACCAATCACATTGTACAGAAACTACCAATCACAGTGTACAGAAACTACCAATCACAATGTACAGAAACTACCAATCACAATGTACAGAAACTACCAATCACAGTGTACAGAACTACCAATCACAATGCACAGAAACTACCAATCACATTATACAGAAACTACCAATCACAATGTACAGAAACTACCAATCACAGTGTACAGAAACTACCAATCACAGTGTACAGAAACTACCAATCACAATGTACAGAAACTACCAATCACAATGTACAGAAACTACCAATCACAATGTACAGAAACTACCAATCACAATGTGAGAATCTACCAATCACAATGTACAGAAACTACCAATCACAGTGTACAGAAACTACCAATCACAATATGCAGAAACTACCAATCACAGTGTACAGAAACTACCAATCACAATATACAGAAACTACCAATCACAGTGTACAGAAACTACCAATTACAGTTTACAGAAACTACCAACCACAATATACAGAAACTACCAATCACAATGTACAGAAACTACCAATCACGCTGTACAGAAACTACCAATCACAATGTACAGAAACTACCAATCACAGTGTACAGTAACTACCAATCACGCTGTACAGAAACTACCAATCACAATGTACAGAAACTACTAATCACAATGTACAGAAACTACCAATCACAGTGTACAGAAACTACCAATCACAATGTATAGAAACTACCATTCACAGTTTACAGAAACTACCAATCACAATATACAGAAACTACCAATCACAATGTACAGAAACTAACAATCACAATGTACAGAAACTACCAATCACAATGTGCAGAAACTACCAATCACAATCTACAGAAATTACCAATCACAGTGCACAGAAACTATCAATCACAATGTACAGAAACTACCAATCACAATGTACAGAAACTACCAATCACAATATACAGAAACTACCAATCACAGTGTACAGAAACTACCAATCACAATGTACAGAAACTACCAATCACAGTTTACAGAAACTACCAATCACAATATACAGAAACTACCAATCACAATGTACAGAAACTACCAATCACAATGTACAGAAACTACCAATCACAATATACAGAAACTACCAATCACAGTGTACAGAAACTACCAATCACAGTGTACAGAAACTACCAATCACAGTGTACAGAAACTACCAGTCACAGTGTACAGAAACTACCAATCACAGTGTACAGAAACTACCAATCACAATATACAGAAACTACCAACCACAATATACAGAAACTACCAATCACAGTGTAGAGAAACTACTAATCACAGTGTACAGAAACTACCAGTCACAGTGTACAGAAACTACCAATCACAATATACAGAAACTACCAACCACAATATACAGAAACTACCAATCACAGTGTACAGAAACTACCAATCACAGTGTACAGAAACCACCAGTCACAGTGTACAGAAACTATCAATCACAGTGTACAGAAACTAGCAATCACAATATACAGAAACTACCAACCACAATATACAGAAACTACTAGTCACAGTGTACAGAAACTACCAATCACAGTGTACAGAAACTACCAGTCACAGTGTACAGAAACTACCAATCACAATATACAGAAACTACCGACCACAATATACAGAAACTAACAATCACAATATACAGAAACTACCAACCACAATATACAGAAACTACCAATCACAGTGTACAGAAACTACCAATCACAATATACAGAAACTACCAATCACAGTTTACAGAAACTACCAATCACAGTGTACAGAAACTACCAATCACAGTGTACAGAAACTACCAATCACAATATACAGAAACTACCAAACACAGTGTACAGAAACTACCAACCACAATGTACAGAAACTACCAATCACAGTGTACAGAAACTACCAATCACAGTTTACAGAAACTACCAATCACAATATACAGAAACTACCAATCACAGTGTACAGAAACTACCAACCACAATGTACAGAAACTACCAATCACAGTGTACGGAAACTACCAATCACAGTGTACAGAAACTACCAATCACAATATACAGAAACTACCAATCACAGTGTACAGAAACTACCAATCACAATATACAGAAACTATCAATCACAGTGTACAGAAACTACCAATCACAGTGTACAGAAACTACCAACCACAATGTACAGAAACTACCAATCACAGTGTACAGAAACTACCAATCACAGTGTACAGAAACTACCAATCACAATATACAGAAACTACCAATCACAGTGTACAGAAACTACCAATCACAATGTACAGAAACTACCAATCACAGTGTACAGAAACTACCAACCACAATCTACAGAAACTACCAATCACAGTGTACAGAAACTACCAATCACAATATACAGAAACTACCAATCACAATGTACAGAAACTACCAATCACAATATACAGAAACTACCAATCACAGTGTACAGAAGCTAACAATCACAATATACAGAAACTACCAATCACAATGTACAGAAAATACCAATCACAATATACAGAAACTACCGATAACAGTGTACAGAAACTACCAATCACAATATACAGAAACTACCAATCACAGTGTACAGAAACTACCAATCACAGTGTACAGAAACTACCAATCACAGTGTATAGAAACTACCAATCACATTGTGCAGAAACTACCAATCACAGTTTACAGAAACTACCAGTCACAGTGTAAAAAACTACCAATCACAGTGTACAGAAACTACCAATCACAGAGTACAGAAACTGCCAATCACAGTGTACAGAAACTACCAATCACATTGTACAGAAACTACCAATCACATTGTACAGAAACTACCAATCACAATGTACAGAAACTACCAATCACAATGTACAGAAACTACCAATCACAATGTACAGAAACTACCAATCACAGTGGACAGAAACTACCAATCACAGTATACAGAAACTACCAATCACAATGTACAGAAACTAGCAATCACATTGTGCAGAAACTACCAATCACAATGTACAGAAACTATCAATCACAATGTACAGAAACTACCAATCACAGTATACAGAAACTACCAATCACAATGTACAGAAACTACCAATCACATTGTGCAGAAACTACCAATCACAATGTACAGAAACTACCAATCACAATGTACAGAAATTACCAACCACATTGTGCAGAAACTATCAATCACAGTGTACAGAAACGACCAATCACAATGTACAGAAATTACCAATCACATTGTGCAGAAACTATCAATCACAGTGTACAGAAACTATCAATCACAATGTACAGAAACTACCAATCACAATGTACAGAAATTACCAATCACATTGTGCAGAAACTATCAATCACAGTGTACAGAAACTATCAATCACAATGTACAGAAACTACCAATCACAGTGTACAGAAACTACCAATCACAATGTACAGAAACCACCAATCACAGTGTACAGAAACTATCAATCACAATGTACAGAAACTACCAATCACAATGTACAGAAACTATCAATCACAATGTACAGAAACTACCAATCACAGTGTACAGAAACTATCAATCACAATGTACAGAAACTACCAATCACAATGTACAGAAACTACCAATCACAATGTACAGAAAATACCAATCACAATGTACAGAAACTACCAATCACAATGTACAGAAACTATCAATCACAGTGTACAGAAACTATCAATCAAAATGTACAGAAACTACCAATCACAATGTACAGAAACTACAATCACAGTGTACAGAAACTACCAATCACAGTGTACAGAAACTACCAATCACAATGTACAAAAACTACCAATCACAATGTACAGAAACTACCAATCACAATGTACAAAAACTACCAATCACATTGTGCAGAAACTACCAATCACAGTGTACGGAAACTACCAGTCACAGTGTACGGAAACTACCAATCACAGTGTACAGAAACTACCAATCACAATGTACAAAAACTACCAATCACAATGTACAGAAACTATCAATCACAGTGTACAGAAATACAGAAACTACTAGTCACAGTGTACGGAAACTACCAATCACAAAATAAAGAATTTACCAGTCACAATGCACAGAAACTACCAATCACAATGTGCAGAAGCTTCGAATCAGTGCATAGAAACTGCCAGCCACAGTGTACAGAAACGAGCAGTCACAAGGTAAAGAAACAGCCAATCACAGTATCCAGAAACTACCAATCGCAGCGCACAGAAACTACCAATCACAGTGTACAGAAACTACCAATCACAATGTACAGAAACTACCAATCACAATTTACTGAAACTACCAATCACAGTGTACAGAAACTACCAATCACAATGTACAGAAACTACCAATCACAGTGTACAGAAACTACCAATCACAATGTACAGAAACTACCAATCACAATGTACAGAAACTACCAATCACAGTGTACAGAAACTACCAATCACAATGTACAGAAACTACCAACCACAATGTACAGAAACTACCAATCACAATGTACAGAAACTACCAATCACAATGTACAGAAACTACCAATCGCAGTGCACAGAAACTACCAATCACAGTGTACAGAAACTACCAATCACAATGTACAGAAACTACCAATCACAGTGTACAGAAACTACCAATCACAGTGTACAGAAACTACAAATCACAATGTACAGAAACTACCAATCACAGTGTACAAAAACAACCAATCACAATGTACAGAAACTACCAATCACAATGTACAGAAACTACCAATCACAATGTACAGAAACTACCAATCACAATGTACAGAAACTACCAATCACAATGTACAGAAACTACCAATCACAATGTACAGAATCTACCAATCTCAGTGTACAAAAGCTACCAATCACAATGTACAGAAACTACCAGTCACAGTGTACAGAAACTACCAATCACAATATACAGAAACTACCAATCACAGTGTACAGAAACTACCAATCACAATATACAGAAACTACCAATCACAATGTACAGAAACTACCAATCACACTGTACAGAAACTACCAATCACAGTGTACAGAAACTACCAATCACAGTGTACAGAAACTACCAATCACAATGTACAGAAACTACCAATCACAATGTACAGAAACTACCAATCACAGTGTACAGAAACTACCAACCACAATGTGCGAAACTACCAATCACAGTGTATAGAAACTACCAATCACATTGTGCAGAAACTACCAATCACAGTGTACAGAAACTACCAGTCACAGTGTAAAAAACTACCAATCACAGTGTACAGAAACTACCAATCACAGTGTACAGAAACAACCAATCACAATGTACAGAAACTACCAATCACAGTGTAAAAAACTACCATTCACAGTGTGCAGAAACTACCAATCACAATGTACAGAAACTACCAATCACAATGTACAGAAACTACCAACCACAATGTACAGAAACTACCAATCACAATGTACAGAAACTACCAATCACATTGTACAGAAACTACCAATCACATTGTACAGGAACTACCAATCACATTGTACAGAAACTACCAATCACATTGTACAGAAACTACCAATCACATTGTACAGAAACTACCAATCACAATGTACAGAAACTACCAATCACATTGTACAGAAACTACCAATCACAGTGTACAGAAACTACCAATCACAATGTACAGAAACTACCAATCACAGTGTACAGAAACTACCAATCACATTGTCCAGAAACTACCAATCACATTGTACAGAAACTACCAATCACAGTGTACAGAAACTACCAATCACAGTGTACAGAAACTACCAATCACAATGTACCGAAACTACCAATCACAATGTACAGAAACTGCCAATCACAGTGCTCAGAAACTACCAATCACAGTGTACAGAAACTACCAATCACAGTGTACAGAAACTATCAATCACAGTGTACAGAAACTATCAATCACAATGTACAGAAACTACCAATCACGCTGTACAGAAACTACCAATCACAATGTACAGAAACTATCAATCACAATGTGCAGAAACTACCAATCACAGTGTACAGAAACTATCAATCACAATGTACAGAAACTACCAATCACAATGTACAGAAACTACCAATAACAATGTACAGAAACTACCAATCACAATGTACAGAAACTACCAATCACAATGTCCAGAAACTATCAATCACAGTGTACAGAAACTATCAATCAAAATGTACAGAAACTACCAATCACATTGTACAGAAACTACCAATCACAGTGTACAGAAACTATCAATCAAAATGTACAGAAACTACCAATCACAATGTACAGAAACTACAATCACAGTGTACAGAAACTACCAATCACAGTGTACAGAAACTACCAATCACAATGTACAGAAACTACCAATCACATTGTGCAGAAACTACCAATCACAGTGTACAGAAACTACCAATCACAGTGTACGGAAACTACCAATCACAATGTACAGAAACTACCAATCACAGTGTACAGAAACTACCAATCACAATGTATAGGAGCTACCAATCACAGTGTACAGAAACTACCAACCACAATGTACAGAAACTACCAATAACAATGTACAGAAACTACCAATCACAATGTACAGAAACTACCAATCACAATGTCCAGAAACTATCAATCACAGTGTACAGAAACTATCAATCAAAATGTACAGAAACTACCAATCACATTGTACAGAAACTACCAATCACAGTGTACAGAAACTATCAATCAAAATGTACAGAAACTACCAATCACAATGTACAGAAACTACAATCACAGTGTACAGAAACTACCAATCACAGTGTACAGAAACTACCAATCACAATGTACAGAAACTACCAATCACATTGTGCAGAAACTACCAATCACAGTGTACAGAAACTACCAATCACAGTGTACGGAAACTACCAATCACAATGTACAGAAACTACCAATCACAGTGTACAGAAACTACCAATCACAATGTATAGGAGCTACCAATCACAGTGTACAGAAACTACCAACCACAATGTACAAAAACTACCAATCACAATGTACAGAAACTATCAATCACAGTGTACAGAAATACAGAAACTACTAGTCACAGTGTACGGAAACTACCAATCACAGTGTACAAAAACTACCAGTCACAAAGTAAAGAATTTACCAGTCACAATGCACAGAAACTACCAATCACAATGTGCAGAAGCTACGAATCAGTGCATAGAAACTGCCAGCCACAGTGTACAGAAACTGCCAATCCCAATGTACAGAAATTGCCAATCACAGTGTGCAGAAACGAGCAGTCACAAGGTAAAGAAACAGCCAATCACAGTTTCCAGAAACTACCAATCGCAGCGCACAGAAACTACCAATCACAATGTACAGAAACTACCAATCACAGTGTACAGAAACTAACAATCACAATGTACAGAAACTACCAATCACAGTGTACAGAAGCTACCAATCACAGTGTACAGAAACTACCAATCACAATGTACAGAAACTACCAATCACAGTGTACAAAAACAACCAATCACAATGTACAGAAACTACCAATCACAATGTACAGAAACTACCAATCACAATGTACAGAAACTACCAATCACAATGTACAGAAACTACCAATCACAATGTACAGAAACTACAAATCACAATGTACAGAAACTACCAATCAAAATGTACAGAAACTACCAATCACAGTGTACAGAACTACCAATCACACTGTACAGAAACTACCAATCACAATGTACAGAAAATACCAATCACAATGTACAGAAACTACCAATCACAGTGTACAGAAACTACCAATCACAATGTAGAGAAACTACCAATCACAGTGTACAGAAACTACCAATCACACTGTACAGAAACTACCAATCACAGTGTACAGAAACTACCAATCACATTGTACAGAAACTACCAATCACAATGTACAGAAACTACCAATCACAAAGTAAAGAATTTACCAGTCACAATGTGCAGAAACTACCAATCAGAATGTACAGAAACTGCCAATCACAATGTACAGAAACTACCAATCACAGTGTACAGAAGCGACCAGTCACCAATGTACAGAAACTGCCAATCACAGTTTCCAGAAACTACCAATCTCAATGTACGAAAAGTACCAATCACAATGTACAAAATTTATGAGTCACAGTCTACAGAAATTACAAATCACAGTGTACAGAAACTGCCAATAACAGTGTACTGAAACTACCAATCATAGTGTACAAAAACTACGAGTCACATTGTACAGAAACAACCAATCACAATGTGCAGAAACTACCAATCACAGTGTACAAAAACTACCAATCACAATGTACAGAATCTACCAATCTCAGTGTACAAAAACTACCAATCACAATGTACAGAAACTACCAATCACAGTGTACAGAAACTACCAATCACAATGTACAGAAACTACCAATCACAGTGTACAGAAACTACCAATCACGCTGTACAGAAACTACCAATCACAATGTCCAGAAACTATCAATCACAATGTACAGAAACTACCAATCACAGTGTAAAGAAACTATCAATCACAGTGTACAGAAACTATCAATCACAATGTACAGAAACTACCAATCACAATGTGCAGAAACTACCAATCACAGTGTACAGAAACTACCAATCACAATGTACAGAAACCACCAATCACAGTGTACAGAAACTATCAATCACAATGTACAGAAACTACCAATCACGCTGTACAGAAACTACCAATCACAATGTACAGAAACTATCAATCACAATGTACAGAAACTACCAATCACAGTGTACAGAAACTATCAATCACAATGTACAGAAACTACCAATCACAATCTACAGAAACTACCAATCACAATGTACAGAAACTACCAATCACAATGTACAGAAACTAGCAATCACAATGTACAGAAACTAACAATCACAATGTACAGAAACTATCAATCACAGTGTACAGAAACTATCAATCAAAATGTACAGAAACTACCAATCACAAGGTACAGAAACTACCAATCACAGTGTACAGAAACTATCAATCAAAATGTACAGAAACTACCAATCAAAATGTACAGAAACTACCAATCACAGTGAACAGAAACTACCAATCACAGTGTACAGAAGCTACCAATCACAATGTACAGAAACTACCAATCACAATGTACAATAACTACCAATCACAATGTACAGAAACTACCAATCACATTGTGCAGAAACTACCAATCACACTGTACAGAAACTACCAATCACAGTGTACGGAAACTACCAATCACAATGTACAGAAACTACCAATCACAGTGTACAGAAACTACCAATCACAATGTACAGGAGCTACCAATCACAGTGTACAGAAACTACCAACCACAATGTACAAAAACTACCAATCACAATGTACAGAAACTATCAATCACAGTGTACAGAAATACAGAAACTACTAGTCACAGTGTACGGAAACTACCAATCACAGTGTACAAAAACTACCAATCAGAAAGTAAAGAATTTACCAGTCACAATGCACAGAAACTACCAATCACAATGTGCAGAAGCTACGAATCAGTGCATAGAAACTGCCAGCCACAGTGTACAGAAACTGCCAATCCCAATGTACAGAAATTGCCAATCGCAGTGTACAGAAACGAGCAGTCACAAGGTAAAGAAACAGCCAATCACAGTTTCCAGAAACTACCAATCGCAGCGTACAGAAACTACCAATCACAATGTACAGAAACTACCAATCACAGTGTACAGAAACTACCAATCACAGTGTACAGAAACAACCAATCACAATGTAGAGAAACTACCAATCACAGTGTACAGAAACTACCAATCACAGTGCACAGAAACTACCAATCACAATGTACAGAAACTACCAATCACAGTGTACAAAAACAACCAATCACAATGTACAGAAACTACCAATCACAATGTACAGAAACTACCAATCACAATGTACAGAAACTACCAATCACAATGTACAGAAACTACCAATCACAATGTACAGAAACTACCAATCAAAATGTACAGAAACTACCAATCACAGTGTACAGAAACTACCAATCACACTGTACAGAAACTACCAATCACAATGTACAGAAACTACCAATCACAATGTACAGAAACTACCAATCACAGTGTACAGAAACTACCAATCACAATGTACAGAAACTACCAATCACAGTGTACAGAAACTACCAATCACACTGTACAGAAACTACCAATCACAGTGTACAGAAACAACCAATCACAGTGTACAGAAACTACCAATCACAATGTACAGAAACTACCAATCACAAAGTAAAGAATTTACCAGTCACAATGTGCAGAAACTACCAATCAGAGTGTCCAGAAACTACCAATCACAATGTGCAGAAGCTACGAATCAGTGCATAGAAACTGCCAGCCACAGTGTACAGAAACTGCCAATCACAGTGTACAGAAACGAGCAGTCACAAGGTAAAGAAACAGCCAATCACAGTTTCCAGAAACTACCAATCGCAGCGCACAGAAACTACCAATCACAGTGTACAGAAACTACCAATCACAATGTACAGAAACTACCAATCACAATTTACAGAAACTACCAATCACAGTGTACAGAAACTACCAATCACAATGTACAGAAACTACCAATCACAATGTACAGAAACTACCAATCACAATGTACAGAAACTACCAATCACAGTGTACAGAAACTACCAATCACAATGTACAGAAACTAGCAATCACAATGTACAGAAACTACCAATCACAGTGTACAGAAACTACCAATCACAATGTACAGAAACTACCAACCACAATGTACAGAAACTACCAATCACAATGTACAGAAACTACCAATCACAATGTACAGAAACTACCAATCGCAGCGCACAGAAACTACCAATCACAGTGTACAGAAACTACCAATCACAATGTACAGAAACTACCAATCACAGTGTACAGAAACTACCAATCACAGTGTACAGAAACTACCAATCACAATGTACAGAAACTACCAATCACAGTGTACAAAAACAACCAATCACAATGTACAGAAACTACCAATCTCAATGTACAGAAACTACCAATCACAATGTACAGAAACTACCAATCACAATGTACAGAAACTACCAATCACAATGTACAGAAACTACCAATCACAATGTACAGAAACTACAAATCACAATGTACAGAATCTACCAATCTCAGTGTACAAAAGCTACCAATCACAATGTACAGAAACTACCAGTCACAGTGTACAGAAACAACCAATCACAATATACAGAAACTACCAATCACAGTGTACAGAAACTACCAATCACAATATACAGAAACTACCAATCACAATGTACAGAAACTACCAATCACACTGTACAGAAACTACCAATCACAGTGTACAGAAACTACCAATCACAGTGTACAGAAACTACCAATCACAATGTACAGAAACTACCAATCACAATGTACAGAAACTACCAATCACAGTGTACAGAAACTACCAATCACATTGTGCAGAAACTACCAATCACAGTGTACAGAAACTACCAGTCACAATGTACAGAAACTACCAATCACAGTGTAAAAAACTACCATTCACAGTGTACAGAAACTACCAATCACAATGTACAGAAACTACCAATCACAATGTACAGAAACTACCAACCACAATGTACAGAAACTACAAATGACAATGTACAGAAACTACCAATCACATTGTACAGAAACTACCAATCACATTGTACAGGAACTACCAATCACATTGTACAGAAACTACCAATCACATTGTACAGAAACTACCAATCACATTGTACAGAAACTACCAATCACAATGTACAGAAACTACCAATCACATTGTACGGAAACTACCAATCACAGTGTACAGAAACTACCAATCACAATGTACAGAAACTACCAATCACAGTGTACAGAAACTACCAATCACATTGTCCAGAAACTACCAATCACATTGTACAGAAACTACCAATCACAGTGTACAGAAACTACCAATCACAGTGTACAGAAACTACCAATCACAATGTACAGAAACTGCCAATCACAGTGCACAGAAACTACCAATCACAGTGTGCAGAAACTACCAATCACAGTGTACAGAAACTATCAATCACAGTGCACAGAAACTATCAATCACAATGTACAGAAACTACCAATCACAATGTACAGAAACTACCAATCACAATGTACAGAAACCACCAATCACAGTGTACAGAAACTATCAATCACAATGTACAGAAACTACCAATCATGCTGTACAGAAACTACCAATCACAATGTACAGAAACTATCAATCACAATGTGCAGAAACTACCAATCACAGTGTACAGAAACTATCAATCACAATGTACAGAAACTACCAATCACAATGTACAGAAACTACCAATCACAATGTACAGAAACTACCAATCACAATGTACAGAAACTACCAATCACAATGTACAGAAACTATCAATCACAGTGTACAGAAACTATCAATCAAAATGTACAGAAACTACCAATCACATTGTACAGAAACTACCAATCACAGTGTACAGAAACTATCAATCAAAATGTACAGAAACTACCAATCACAGTGTACAGAAACTACCAATCACAATGTACAGAAACTACCAATCACAATGTACAAAAACTACCAATCACAATGTACAGAAACTATCAATCACATTGTGCAGAAACTACCAATCACAGTGTACAGAAACTACCAATCACAGTGTACGGAAACTACCAATCACAGTGTACAGAAACTACCAATCACAATGTACAGAAACTACCAATCACAATGTACAAAAACTACCAATCACAATGTACAGAAACTATCAATCACAATGTACAGAAACTATCAATCACAGTGTACAGAAACTATCAATCACAGTGCACAGAAACTATCAATCACAATGTACAGAAACTACCAATCACAATGTACAGAAACTACCAATCACAATGTACAGAAACCACCAATCACAGTGTACAGAAACTATCAATCACAGTGCACAGAAACTACCAATCACAATGTACAGAAACTACCAATCACAATGTACAGAAACTAACAATCACAGTGTACAGAAACTATCAATCACAGTGCACAGAAACTATCAATCACAATGTACAGAAACTACCAATCACAATGTACAGAAACTACCAATCACAATGTACAGAAACCACCAATCACAGTGTACAGAAACTATCAATCACAATGTACAGAAACTACCAATCACGCTGTACAGAAACTACCAATCACAATGTACGGAAACTATCAATCACAATGTGCAGAAACTACCAATCACAGTGTACAGAAACTATCAATCACAATGTACAGAAACTACCAATCACAATGTACAGAAACTACCAATCACAATGTACAGAAACTACCAATCACAATGTACAGAAACTACCAATCACAATGTACAGAAACTATCAATCACAGTGTACAGAAACTATCAATCAAAATGTACAGAAAGTACCAATCACATTGTACAGAAACTACCAATCACAGTGTACAGAAACTATCAATCAAAATGTACAGAAACTACCAATCACAGTGTACAGAAACTACCAATCACAATGTACAGAAACTACCAATCACAATGTACAATAACTACCAATCACAATGTACAGAAACTATCAATCACATTGTGCAGAAACTACCAATCACAGTGTACAGAAACTACCAATCACAGTGTACGGAAACTACCAATCACAATGTACAGAAACTACCAATCACAGTGTACAGAAACTACCAATCACAATGTACAGGAGCTACCAATCACAGTGTACAGAAACTACCAACCACAATGTACAAAAACTAACAATCACAATGTACAGAAACTATCAATCACAGTGTACAGAAATACAGAAACTACTAGTCACAGTGTACGGAAACTACCAATCACAGTGTACAAAAACTACCAGTCACAAAGTAAAGAATTTACCAGTCACAATGCACAGAAACTACCAATCACAATGTGCAGAAGCTACGAATCAGTGCATAGAAACTGCCAGCCACAGTGTACAGAAACTGCCAATCCCAATGTACAGAAATTGCCAATCACAGTGTACAGAAACGAGCAGTCACAAGGTAAAGAAACAGCCAATCACAGTTTCCAGAAACTACCAATCGCAGCGCACAGAAACTACCAATCACAATGTACAGAAACTACCAATCACAGTGTACAGAAACTACCAATCACAATGTACAGAAACTACCAATCACAGTGTACAGAAACTACCAATCACAGTGTATAGAAACTACCAATCACAATGTACAGAAACTACCAATCACAGTGTACAAAAACAACCAATCACAATGTACAGAAACTACCAATCACAATGTACAGAAACTACCAATCACAATGTACAGAAACTACCAATCACAATGTACAGAAACTACAAATCACAATGTACAGAAACTACCAATCAAAATGTACAGAAACTACCAATCACAGTGTACAGAACTACCAATCACACTGTACAGAAACTACCAATCACAATGTACAGAAAATACCAATCACAATGTACAGAAACTACCAATCACAGTGTACAGAAACTACCAATCACAATGTAGAGAAACTACCAATCACAGTGTACAGAAACTACCAATCACACTGTACAGAAACTACCAATCACAGTGTACAGAAACTACCAATCACAGTGTGCAGAAACTACCAATCACAATGTACAGAAACTACCAATCACAAAGTAAAGAATTTACCAGTCACAATGTGCAGAAACTACCAATCAGAATGTACAGAAACTGCCAATCACAATGTACAGAAACTACCAATCACAGTGTACAGAAACGACCAGTCACCAATGTACAGAAACTGCCAATCACAGTTTCCAGAAACTACCAATCTGAATGTACGAAAAGTACCAATCACAATGTACAAAAATTATGAGTCACAGTCTACAGAAATTACAAATCACAGTGTACAGAAACTGCCAATAACAGTGTTCAGAAACTACCAATCATAGTGTACTAAAACTACGAGTCACATTGTACAGAAACAACCAATCACAATGTGCAGAAACTACCAATCACAGTGTACAAAAACTACCAATCACAATGTACAGAATCTACCAATCTCAGTGTACAAAAACTACCAATCACAATGTACAGAAACTACCAATCACAGTGTACAGAAACTACCAATCACAATGTACAGAAACTACCAATCACAGTGTACAGAAACTACCAATCACGCTGTACAGAAATTACCAATCACAATGTACAGAAACTATCAATCACAATGTACAGAAACTACCAATCACAGTGTACAGAAACTATCAATCACAGTGTACAGAAACTATCAATCACAATGTACAGAAACTACCAATCACAATGTACAGAAACTACCAACCACAGTGTACAGAAACTAACAATCACAATGTACAGAAACCACCAATCACAGTGTACAGAAACTATCAATCACAATGTACAGAAACTACCAATCACGCTGTACAGAAACTACCAATCACAATGTACAGAAACTATCAATCACAATGTACAGAAACTACCAATCACAGTGTACAGAAACTATCAATCACAATGTACAGAAACTACCAATCACAATCTACAGAAACTACCAATCACAATGTACAGAAACTACCAATCACAATGTACAGAAACTAGCAATCACAATGTACAGAAACTACCAATCACAATGTACAGAAACTATCAATCACAGTGTACAGAAACTATCAATCAAAATGTACAGAAACTACCAATCACAATGTATAGAAACTACCAATCACAGTGTACAGAAACTATCAATCAAAATGTACAGAAACTACCAATCAAAATGTACAGAAACTACCAATCACAGTGAACAGAAACTACCAATCACAGTGTACAGAAACTACCAATCACAATGTACAGAAACTACCAATCACAATGTACAATAACTACCAATCACAATGTACAGAAACTACCAATCACATTGTGCAGAAACTACCAATCACACTGTACAGAAACTACCAATCACAGTGTACGGAAACTACCAATCACAATGTACAGAAACTACCAATCACAGTGTACAGAAACTACCAATCACAATGTACAGGAGCTACCAATCACAGTGTACAGAAACTACCAACCACAATGTACAAAAACTACCAATCACAATGTACAGAAACTATCAATCACAGTGTACAGAAATACAGAAACTACTAGTCACAGTGTACGGAAACTACCAATCACAGTGTACAAAAACTACCAATCAGAAAGTAAAGAATTTACCAGTCACAATGCACAGAAACTACCAATCACAATGTGCAGAAGCTACGAATCAGTGCATAGAAACTGCCAGCCACAGTGTACAGAAACTGCCAATCCCAATGTACAGAAATTGCCAATCGCAGTGTACAGAAACGAGCAGTCACAAGGTAAAGAAACAGCCAATCACAGTTTCCAGAAACTACCAATCGCAGCGTACAGAAACTACCAATCACAATGTACAGAAACTACCAATCACAGTGTACAGAAACTACCAATCACAGTGTACAGAAACTACCAATCACAATGTACAGAAACTACCAATCACAGTGTACAGAAACTACCAATCACAGTGTACAGAAACTACCAATCACAATGTACAGAAACTACCAATCACAGTGTACAAAAACAACCAATCACAATGTACAGAAACTACCAATCACAATGTACAGAAACTACCAATCACAATGTACAGAAACTACCAATCACAATGTACAGAAACTACCAATCACAATGTACAGAAACTACCAATCAAAATGTACAGAAACTACCAATCACAGTGTACAGAAACTACCAATCACACTGTACAGAAACTACCAATCACAATGTACAGAAACTACCAATCACAATGTACAGAAACTACCAATCACAGTGTACAGAAACTACCACTCACAATGTACAGAAACTACCAATCACAGTGTACAGAAACTACCAATCACACTGTACAGAAACTACCAATCACAGTGTACAGAAACAACCAATCACAGTGTACAGAAACTACCAATCACAATGTACAGAAACTACCAATCACAAAGTAAAGAATTTACCAGTCACAATGTGCAGAAACTACCAATCAGAGTGTACAGAAACTGCCAATCACAATGTACAGAAACTACCAATCACAGTGTACAGAAACGACCAGTCACCAATGTACAGAAACTGCCAATCAGTTTCCAGAAACTACCAATCTCAATGTACGAAAAGTACCAATCACAATGTACAAAAATTATGAGTCACAGTCTAAAGAAATTACAAATCACAGTGTACAGAAACTGTCAATAACAGTGGACAGAAACTACCAATCATAGTGTACAAAAACTACGAGTCACATTGTAGAGAAACAACCAATCACAATGTGCAGAAACTACCAACCACAGTGTACAAAAACGACCAATCACAATGTACAGAATCTACCTATCTCAGTGTACAAATACTACCAATCACAATGTACAGAAACTACCAATCACAGTGTACAGAAACTACCAATCACAATGTACAGAAACTACCAATCACAGTGTACAGAAACTACCAATCACGCTGTACAGAAACTACCAATCACAGTGTACAGAAACTACCAATCACAATGTACAGAAACTACCAATCACAATGTACAGAAAATACCAATCACAATGTACAGAAACTACCAATCACAATGTACAGAAACTACCAATCACAATGTACAGAAACTAACAATCACAGTGTACAGAAACTAACAATCACAATGTACAGAAACTACCAATCACAGTGTACAGAAACTACCAATCACAATGTACAGAAACTACCAATCACAATGTACAGAAACTACCAATCACAATGTACAGAAACTACCAATTACAATGTACAGAAACTACCAATCACAATGTACATAAACTACCAATCACAGTGTACAGAAACTACCAATCACAATGTACAGTAACTACCAATCACAATGTACAGAAACGACCAATCACAATGTACAGAAACTACCAATCACAATGTACAGAAACTACCAATCACAATGTACAGAAACTACCAATCACAATGTACAGAAACTACCAATCACAATGTACAGAAACTACCAATCACAGTGTACAGAAACTGCCAATCACAATGTACAGAAACTACCAATCACAGTGTACAGAAACTACCAATCACAATGTACAGGAACTACCAATCCCAGTGTACAGAAACTACCAATCTCAGTGTACAGAAACTACCAATCACAATGTACAGAAACTACCAATCCCAGTGTACAGAAACTACCAATCACAGTGCACAGAAACTACCAATCACAATGTACAGAAACTACCAATCACAGTGTACAGAAACCACCAATCACAATGTACAGAAACTACCAATCTCAGTGTACAAAAACTGCCAATCACAATGTACAGAAACTACCAATCACAGTGTACAGAAACTACCAATCACAGTGTACAGAAACTACCAATCACAGTGTACAGAAACTACCAATCTCAGTGTACAGAATCTACCAATCACAATGTACAGACCGACCAGTCAGAATGCACAGAAACTACCAATCACAGTGTACAGAAACTACCAATCACAGTGTACAGAAACTGCCAATCACAGTGTACAGAAAGTACCAAACACAGTGTATAGAAACTGCCAATCTCAGTGTACAGAATCTACCACTCACAATGTACAGAAACTACCAATCACAATGTGCAGAATCTACAAATCACAATGTGCAGAAACTACCAATCACAATGTGCAGAAACTGCCAGTCACAATGAACATAATCTAGCAATCACAATGTGCAGAAACGACCAGTCAGAATGCACAGAAACTACCAATCACAGTGTACAGAAACTACCAATCACAGTTTACAGAAACTACCAATCACAATGTACAGAAACTATCAATCACAGTGTACAGAAACTACCAATCACAGTGTACAGAAACTACCTATCACAGTGTACAGAAACTACCAATCACAATGTACAGAAACTACCAATCACAGTGTACAGAAACTACCAATCACAATGTGCAGAATCTACAAATCACAATGTGCAGAAACTACCAATCACAGTGCACAGAAACTACCAATCACAGTGCACAGAAACTACGAATCACAGTGTACAGAAACTACCAGTCACAATGTACAGAAACTACCAATCACAATGTACAGAAACTACCAATCACAATGTACAGAAACTACCAATCACAATGTACATAAACTACCAATCACAGTGTACAGAAACTACCAATCACAATGTACAGTAACTACCAATCACAATGTACAGAAACGACCAATCACAATGTACAGAAACTACCAATCACAATGTACAGAAACTACCAATCACAATGTACAGAAACTACCAATCACAATGTACAGAAACTACCAATCACAGTGTACAGAAACTGCCAATCACAATGTGCAGAAACTACCAATCACAGTGTACAGAAACTACCAATCACAATGTACAGGAACTACCAATCCCAGTGTACAGAAACTACCAATCTCAGTGTACAGAAACTACTAATCACAATGTACAGAAACTACCAATCCCAGTGTACAGAAACTACCAATCACAGTGTACAGAAACTACCAATCACAATGTACAGAAACTACCAATCACAGTGTACAGAAACTACCAATCACAATGTACAGAAACTACCAATCTCAGTGTACAAAAACTGCCAATCACAATGTACAGAAACTACCAATCACAGTGTACAGAAACTACCAATCACAGTGTACAGAAACTACCAATCACAGTGTACAGAAACTACCAATCTCAGTATACAGAAACTACCAATCACAATGTACAGAAACGACCAGTCAGAATGCACAGAAACTACCAATCACAGTGTACAGAAACTACCAATCACAGTGTACAGAAACTGCCAATCACAGTGTACAGAAAGTACCAAACACAGTGTATAGAAACTGCCAATCTCAGTGTACAGAATCTACCACTCACAATGTACAGAAACTACCAATCACAATGTGCAGAATCTACAAATCACAATGTGCAGAAACTACCAATCACAATGTGCAGAAACTGCCAGTCACAATGTACATAATCTAGCAATCACAATGTGCAGAAACGACCAGTCAGAATGCACAGAAACTACCAATCACAGTGTACAGAAACTACCAATCACAGTGTACAGAAACTACCAATCACAATGTACAGAAACTAACAATCACAGCGTACAGAAACTACCAATCACAGTGTACAGAAACTACCTATCACAGTGTACAGAAACTACCAATCACAATGTACAGAAACTAACAATCACAGTGTACAGAAACTACCAATCACAATGTGCAGAATCTACAAATCACAATGTGCAGAAACTACCAATCACAGTGCACAGAAACTACCAATCACAGTGCACAGAAACTACGAATCACAGTGTACAGAAACTACCAGTCACAATGTACAGAAACTACCAATCGCAGTGTACAGAAACTACCAATCTCTATCAATCACAAGTTTTGAAAGCTACTTTTCAAAATCAGCAATCAGCTAACAGCTACCGTTACAATAAAAAGAAAAAGACTTGCCTTTATATAGCACTTTTCAGAATCTCAGGCTCACCCAAAGCGCTTTACAGCCAATGAAGTTCTTTTTGAATTGTAGTCACTTGTAATGTAGGAAACACAGCATAGCTTGCTCCCTCAAACTGCAATGTGACAATGACCGGATAAATATCTGAAGTCGCACAACACCAGGTTATAGTCCAACAGCTTTATTTGAAGTCACAAGCTTTTGGAGCGTTGCTCCTTCGTCAGGTGTTGTGCGACTTCTTACATTTGTCCACCCCAGTTCAACTCCGGCATCTCCACACCATGGATAAATATATGCCATGACACCGGGGATAACTCCCCTACTCTTCTTTGAAATAGTGCCATGGGACATTTTACGTCCACCTGAGAGACGGCACCTCCGACAGTGCAGCACTCCCTCAGTACTGCACTGGGATTTTCAGCCTAGGTTTTTGTGCTCAAGTCTCTGGAGTGGGACTTGAATCTATAACCTTCTGACTCCGAGGTGAGGGTTCTACCTGTAGTGTATGTAACCGTTCCACCTTTAAGAGAACCATTGTATGTAATCGTTCCACCTTTAAGAGAACTATTGTATGTAACCGTTCCACCTTTAAGAGAACCATTGTATGTAACTGTTCCACCTTTAAGAGAACTATTTTAAGTGTTGAACTACTTTATCTTGGCTGCTGTATACTGTAATACCGGCAGTGACCACACCGGTATATAAGTGCTGTGTAATGATTTATTGGGCAGTTCCGCCCTGACCTTCAACCAGTAAAGTCCTGTTAAAGTTTACTCTTGTGGTCTGTGTAGTAATTCGCAATATAACACACAGACTTAACAGCGGCGACGAGTTCGATCTTACCCTGCGGCAGAGATACATCCAAGGCAGTTTAACGGGCGTCAAGAAGAGGCATCCGCCCTCGTCATTCTGCTGAGAGAAGACTCGAGTCTGCAGAGCAAAGGAAGAAGGAAAAATTCTGACACGAAGCCTTCCATCAGCAACAGGCAGTGATCGTCCCTTCTATCATGGTGGTGGGTGAGCCGATCAGCGACGAGAAGCAAGTCGGCCACGTTGACTGTGAGTAGGGGAGAAAAAAAAACGGAGGGTATAAGGGCGGAGAACTCGACCACGGCCGGGGAAAGGAGCCGGACAGAAGTCGGGGCCAGAGGCGCTGAGACTGGGGCAGCGTAGGGCACGGAAGCAGCGGTGAAGGCAAACGCAGCCGGTGTGAGAGACCGGGCTGCAAGCGGGCTGGGAGACGCAACAGCGTCGAGAGCAAGCTCGACCGCGACCAGTAAACAAGGCCGGGCAGCTACCGAGGCCGCGAGGCGCAGCGACCGAGAACCGCTTGCACGGGAGAAAATAAAACAAATAAAAAAAATAAAATTAAAAAAAAAAAGCCGCAGAGAACTCAGCCGCAGTCGGGGGGGAAAGGACCGGACTGCAAGAGGGACTGGGAGGCATGGTTGAAAACCGCTGAGGGAGAGACAGAGCCCGAGTGAGTGGGAGAGACAGAGCCCGAACGAGCGGGAGAGCGAGGGAGAACGAGACCGAGCGAGCGAGGGAGTCCGTGCGAGCGAGGGAGACCGAGCGAGCGAGGGAGAACGAGACCGAGCGAGCGAGGGGGAACGAGACCGAGCGAGCGAGGGAGACCGTGCGAGCGAGGGAGAACGAGCGAGATTTCCGCCCAGCGGCTTACAGCAGCTTTCCGCAAAGGACCAAGAGCTGGAACTGTCCGCCGCCAACTGGTTGTCCCCAGCGCCCGGTTGCCCCTGTCGGGAAAGGGAACAAGGAACTCAATCAGCTGTTCTCGCACTTTCAGAATAAACTGAAGCCGGCGCGCAGGCTGCGAACCCCAAAAGCCAGCGGTCGTCGCCCGAGGGCAAAGCTTCACCCCTCCCGCCAGAGGAAGAAACGCGGGAAGCCGCCATTTAGGCGGGGAAGAAGACAAGGGCGGGAAACCGCCATTCTCGGAGGCGGGGAAGAAGATAAGCGCAGGAAACCGCCATTTTTGAAAAAAAGAGTTAAAGAAAAATTTCGTTGTTGTTTCTCAAAAAGATTGCGAAGATGCCTAACCGCGGTAACATCAACGATTTCGATCCCGATGTGGAAGATTGGGCCACGTATGTAGAACGCATAGAGATATATTGTAAGGCAAATAAAATATCAAATGATGATAAAGCACTAACCTTACTAAACTCAATGGGTGCGAAGACATACGGGCTATTGAAGCATCTTCTATCACCAGCTAAACCGGCGGATCAGACTTTCGCTAATATTGTTGCTGTCCTGAAGGATCATTTGAACCCCACACCGCTGATGTTAGTGGAACGATTTAAATTTTATGCGAGAACGCAACTGAAAGAGGAAAGCAATGCGGAGTACTTGGTTGAACTGCGTAGGCTAGCGAAATACTGTCAGTTTGGGGAAAATCTGACAGAGGCACTGAGAGGCAAGTTCGTGTGTGGGTTGTCAAAGGAAGGAACACAAAAGCGACTGCTCGAAGAGAATGATCTTACACTTGATAAGGCTGTCTCTATTGCAGCATCGCACGAAGCCGCAGCGAGAGGCACGGCGGAAATGCAGCTGAAGGCAGCGGTACTCAGTGTAGATCAAATGGCTTTGGGTACAACGAAATGTTATCGTTGTGGAAAGACAACACATGATCAGAACCAATGCTGGTTTAAAAACTAGGAATGTAGAAAATGTGGCAAGCTTGGTCACATAGCTAATGTATGCCGGTCAGGTAAGAAGACCAGCAACAAAAAGTCACCGCAGGAAAAGTGCAGAAAGGCACATAAGGTGGCTGAGAAGAGTTCGGATGAACAGAATGCGGATTCAGACTCCAACAGCCAGGAACTGGGTAGTCTGAGAATTCACAATGTGAGTAAGGAAGCTGACCTACAAACTACCTGGGTCATGCTCAAGATAGCCGGAGTCCAAGTGAAAATGGAATTGGACACAGGATCAGCCCTAACAGTCATAAACCGAAGGGACTACAAGCGGCTATTCTCACATATACCCTTGAGAGATACCAAGATTGTATTGCAGACATACACGGGGCAAAGAGTATACCCCATCGGAAAGATAAAAGTCAAGGTGAGACACAAGGGCAAAGAACACCAAGGAATGGACTTATATGTACTACCTGAGGGAGGTCCACCACTTCTGGGACGGGAGTGGATCAGGGAAATAAATATGGACTGGCACTCCCTAAAAGCAATAAAGAGTGAGAACTCGGTGAAGACAATCAGCTCAGACTCTGGAACTGATGATGGTAAGACCAGCCCATGTGCAAAAGACAAGTCTAAAATGGACTTGCAGACTAATGATGGAAAAACGAAGGAGTGCATAAATGCTTATGCTTCAGAGGAGAACAAAGTATCAGAACAGAATTCCACTGAACAACAACAACATAGTTTGACAGAGAATTCTGAGTCTGTCCAGTCTACAGACATGCACATTTCTGCGGAACACCGGGCTCGAACTCAACTCCATTTCAAACTACAACAGCAATTAGAACAAATGATTCGCCGTTTTGAGCAAGAGATGAATGCAACGAAAAAGTTCTTTGACACAGAGTGGGAGAATCTGGAAAGACAGCAGAAGCAGCTGATGGAGAAAATGGAGCAGGAACACACAAACCGTCTGCGCGAGGAGGCCAAACGAATCAAAGCTGACTCGGTTTCTGAAGGTGCGTGCTCTAATCTGGTGGAGCAAGATGTTCAGCAACTGAAGGCGCTTGTTAGCAGGTTGCAGACAGAAAAGGCTGATTTGGTTGCCATGAATTCCGAGCTCCTACTGAAGTTGGGTGCAGCATCACCGGACGATTCATTTGTTGAAATTCGAATGGTGGAGGCTGCGGATGATGGCGAATTAAAAGCAGCAAAGGAGCCCCAGTGCAAGGTTACAAACAGCCCTGCAGCCTATACGTCAAAAACACATGACGACGATACTGGGAAACGTCTGATGTCAGAAGAGTTAACGGTCAGCCAACTCCTTCATATGCTGAGGGACAAGACTCTGAAATGGGAAGAACTTGAACACGAGCTTCAATCTTCAAAGGAAAAGGGTTCGGAGCTCTCAAAAGTTATTGAAATAGCTGAGGTTGCAACACAGACTGAGAAGATTGCAGCAGAGCAGCCCTTGAATGCCAAGAGTACGCTGACTCACGTCAATGTAGAACAACAGAATGCTGAAACAGCTGCTCCAGTAGAGGGATTGAATAGTCCGATCAATCAATCTCCGAATGAAGTTGAAGTATTGAAATCACAAATGATGTCATTAGTAAAAGACTTGCAGGAAGCCCAGAAAAAGCTGGATGAAGCTGAACACATGAAGAAGTCTCTTCAGGAGAGATGTCTGGATTTGGAACAAAAGCTGGCTAATGTCCAGCTGGGCATGGAGGAAATAGAAGACCCTCTCACTGGCCTAGCTCAGGACGACACCGAATATGACCACGACCTGTTCTGCCCAGCTTGTGGGGAAATCTTCCAAAGTGCAAAAACCATGAAGAATCACGAAAAGTCTAAGAAACACCGGGAGATGGTGGCGCTAATACGGCAACAGGAGGAAGAGGAGGAGGAACTGTGCATGCAGCTGGGAGTGGAGCCCAGAGAGTCTCCAAGAAGCAGAAAAGGAAAAGACGAAGCAGAAGATGATGACCCATCTGAACCATTATCACCTCTACCAGGTCACGCACGTGGTCCCTCCGAACTGAGTCAAATCAGTTTGGAAGTAGAAAAACATCCCAAGGTACTCGAGCTTTTAGAAGTCAGCAATGCTGGTTCTGAAGTTACGGAAGTTCAAGCTGGTTCTGAAGCTACGGAAGTTCAAGCTGTTAAGTCCAGTGAAGGACTATTAGATGAGTCACCCCAGCAACAAGAACCTACTACACCATCGAAAACTACTACACCACCCAGGCGTTATCCGGACCGAATCAGGAAGCGCAGGAGGCGCCACCGCAGAGACTGAATCTGTGAACTGTTTTCACATGAAGTTGTGTATATATGTTATGATGTTATGTTTAATGGGGAATAGGTATATTGTAAGCTAAAAAGGGAGGATTGTAGTGTATGTAACCGTTCCACCTTTAAGAGAACTATTGTATGTAACCGTTCCACCTTTAAGAGAACTATTTTAAGTGTTGCACTACTTTATCTTGGCTGCTGTATACTGTAATACCGGTGGTGACCACACCGGTATATAAGTGCTGTGTAATGATTTATTGGGCAGTTCCGCCCTGACCTTCAACCAGTAAAGTCCTGTTAAAGTTTACTCTTGTGGTCTGTGTAGTAATTTGCAATATAACACACAGACTTAACACTACCAACTGAGACACAGCTGTCACTTCAGATAGATAGAAGAGAGAAAAATAAAGACATAAATAAATGACGGGAGAGCAGAGGTTACATTTGTATTTGCACCTCAGATTGTACTGCATTGTGTGAATCGAACTATACCATAAAACCTTGCTATAATCCTTTCTTCAATGTCTTTAGTTCCTGCTGTTATCAGATATAACAGAAAGCAGAGAATAAACAAAGAAATTGACCAAACAAGTCTGCTTCTTCTGCAGATCAGGTACAATTTGTAGTTCTGTAGTTCTTTAGTCCCAAAGGCAATCAAGTATAATCCATTATATTCATCCTTCCTCATATCGCCACTATTCAATCCTTGCCTGCTCTCCTCTAGACAACATTGCAATACCCTTCTAATTGCTTCTTAGCCCCATTGTGCATTGCAAATATTTGGCTTCATCTGCTTAGTGGCTTACTTGCCCTGGTATTGCAATATACATAACTGGGATAATGAATAACTGTATCCAGAGGGTACTGGGATTACGGAAAATTATTTACAGAGGTTAAAGTTGAAATACCTCTCACAAATAGTGCAATAAAAATGGCAGAGTTATTTTCCAATGTTCACTATTATTTTATATTCTTAACATTTCCAACATATCTAAGTCATCATTCTACCTAAATAAAACTTAGCCTACAAACTGCCGGCCAACTATATGTATGAGACTACCCCGGTTTGGAGGAAGTTGCAAATGGCAGGTGATCAGTCTGCCCAACTAAAACAATGCAAAAACTGCTACCAGTCCAGAAGATGCAGCTATATCGAGACTCAGAAAGTGGCACTCATTCCAACTGAGAATCACCAATTCTAGTTTAAAATGTAACCTATTTTGATGTATGTCACACCTAAAAATAAGCACGACTCCAGGGTTTGCAATCTGTGTCACTCATAAATATCAAGCATAACAGTTCGCCAGCACTCAAAGCTTTGTAACTGTACATATTGAACCTGAATTCTTTGAATGAATTGGTTTCCATTTGCTCCCAAGGAAATTAACTATTGGATCCAATGATGGACACATCAATGGCAAAGGAATGAACTTCAACAAAGCAATAGGAGTAAATGAGGCATATTATTTCCTGAACTATTACCAGTTAACTAGGAGTGAACATCAAGAAAGCAAACATAAAGGGCCCAGGCATCACTTCTTGGGGATGATGCAAACTATTCAAAAGATGGTGCAGATTCTCTTTTCCCTTCTTCTCCCCAAACCTGCTCCTGCTCCTACTCCCTCTTCCCATGTAATCAACAAAGCTACACGTCGATAAGATAGACAATTCCAACAAGCAAGCTCAGATTTTTAAATACACACAATACAAGGAGATTTAACAATGATCTGGATTTATCCAATTGGCAAAAAATTGCTCAGTTAATCAAAAAAGTTTAAACAGGCTTTATGGTTACAGATCTTTTAATTAGGACCCCACTACACAAGTCAAAAGGTGAAAGTAAAATTCTCAGGTCAGTTACCATTCCTGGCACTTTAACCTTTCTTTTTGCAGATGATTATTTGGATCCTTATATCAATTGAAGTCCATCTAGGGGACTGCCCTCGTTAGATCCAAATGGTTTCAAAATAGTTTCTACCCCATGGGGTCAGCTTCCACATATGCCTAAGCTCCTGAGCTCCATCAGTATACCACAGTTCTGAAACCTTTGACTGCTCCTACCCTATTACACTGCTTGTCTGACATCCAGTTGAACATCCTCCAGTTCAACGATGGGAAAACTGAAACTATTGCCCCCAATATTTATGGGGAGGTGGGTGGAGAGCTTGGTGGGTGGAGGGAATGTGTTGTAGTGGCCGGGAAACCCGGAAATGCGGCTAACAGGTAGCCCCTGACTAATTTAACAGCGGGGCCTTATTTGAAGTTTTTTCTATGTTTCCCGTCCGGCAGCCGCTGACTGTCAGGCAGTAAGGTCTACACTGGAAGGCTGCAGCCAGGGAGTGGAGAGGTGAGAGGGAGGGAGGGAGGGACAGAGGAAGAGATAACAAGGGGGCGGAGGTCGGGGGGAACTTGAAGAGATCATGGGTCGGGGGAGATCGTGGGGGTTGAAGAGATCGCGGGTCGGGGGGATTGCGGGGGTTGAAGAGATCGCAGGTCGGGGGTATTATGTCTGTGTGTAATTGAGACATGGACTGCAGGAGTTGTTTATAACAGGTCTTTACTGAGTGGAGACAAACTGGAACTACTATGCAAAAGTTACTGCACCGGCTTATATACAGGGGTGGTCACTACTGGTACTGCAGTATACAGGGGCTGCAGAATATAGTTCCTTCTGCAAAGTACATACACTACAGGGGGGATTGCGGGGCTAAGTGATCGTGGGTCGGGGGGATTGCGGGGGTTGAAGAGAACGCAGGTCAGGGGATTGCAGGGGTTGAAGAGATCGTGGATCGGGGGGATTGCAGGGGTTGAAGAGATCGCGGATCGGGGGGATTGCGGGGGTTGAAGAGATCGCGGGTCGTGGGGATTGCGGGGGTTGAAGAGATCATGAGTCGGGGGGAATGCGGGGCGAAGTGATCGCGGGTCGGGGGATTGCGGGGGTTGAAGAGATCACAGGTCAGGGGGATTGCAGGGGTTGAAGAGATTGTGGATCAGGGGGATTGCAGGGTTTGAAGAGATCACGGGTCGGGGGGATTTCGGGGCGAAGTGATCGCGGGTCGGGTGGATTGCGGGGCGAAGTGATCGCGGGTCGGGGGGATTGCGGGGGTTGAAAAGATCGCAGGTCGGGGGGATTGCGGGGATTAAAGAGAACGTGGGTCGGTGGGATTGCGGGGGTTGAAGACATCGCGGGTCGGGGGGATTGCGGGTGTTGAAGAGATCGCAGGTCGCGGGATTGCGGGTTTGAAAAGATTGCGGGTCGGGGGATTGCGGGGGTTGAAGAGATCGTGGCCGGGGGATTGCGGGGGTTGAAGACATCGCCGGTCGGGGGGATTGCGGGGCAAAGTGATTGCAGGTCGGGGGGATTGCGAGGGTTGAAGAGATCATGGGTTGGGGGGATTGCGGGGTGAAGTGATCGCAGGTCGTGGGGATTGCGGGGGTTGAAGTGATCGTGGGTCGGGGGGATTGCGGGGATTGAAGTGATCGCGGGTCGGGGGGATTGCAGGGGTTGAAGAGATCATGGGTCGGGGGGATTGTGGGGACGAAGTGATCGCGGGTCGGGGATTGCGGGGGTTGAAGAGATCACGGGTCGGGTGGATTGCGGGGCGAAGTGAATGCAGGTCGGGGGGATTGCGGGGGTTGAAGTGATTATGGGTCGGGGGGATTGCGGAGGTTGAAGTGATCGTGGGTCGGGGGGATTGCAGGGGTTGAAGAGATCACGGGTTGGGGGGATTGCGGGGGTTGAAGTGATTGCAGCTCAGGGGAATTGCGGGGGTTGAAGAGATCACGGGTCAGGGGGATTGCGGGGATGAAGAGATCGCGGGTCGGGGGGATTGTGGGGGTTGAAGAGATCACGGGTCAGGGTGATTGCGGGTTTTGAAGAGATCGCAGGTCGCGGGATTGCGGGGGTTGAAAAGATTGCGGTTCGGGGGATTGCGGGGGTTGAAGAGATCGTGGGCCGGGGAATTGCGGGGGTTGAAGACATCGCCGGTCGGGGGGATTGCGGGGGTTGAAGAGATAACGGGTCGGGCGGATTGCGAGGCGAAGTGATCGCAGGTCGGGGGGGATTGCGGGGGTTGAAGAGATCACGTGTCGGGGGGATTGCGGGGGTTGAAGAGATCACGGGTCGGGGGGATTGCGGGGGTTGAAGAGATCACGGATCAGGGGGATTGCAGGGGTTGAAGTGATCGCAGGTCGGGGGATTGCGGGGGTTGAAGAGATCGCGGGTCAGGGGGATTGAGGGGATTGAAGAGAACGTGGGTCGGGGGGTTTGCGGGGTTTAAAGAGATTGCGGGTCGGGGGGATTCTGGGGGTTGAAGAGATCGTGGGTCGGGGGATTGCGGGGGTTGAAGAGATCGCGGGTCGGTGGGATTGCGGGAGTTGAAAAGATTGCGGGTCGGGGGAATTCTGGGGGTTGAAGAGATCACAGGTCGGGGGATTGAGTGGGTTGAAGAGATCGCAGGTCGGGGGGATTGCAGGGGTTGAAGAGATCATGGGTCGCGGGATTGCGGGGGTTGAAGAGATCACGGGTCGGGGGGATTGCGGGGGTTGAAGAGATCACGAATCGGGGGGATTGCAGGGGTTAAAGAGATCACCGGTCGGGGGGATTGCGGGGGTTGAAGAGATCACGGGTTGGGGGATTGCGGGGCAAAGTGATCGCGGGTCGGAGGGATTGCGGGGGTTGAAGAGATCACAGGTCAGGGGGATTGCGGGGGTTGAAGAGATCGTGGATCGGGGGGATTGCGGGGGTTGAAGAGATCACAGGTCAGGGGGATTGCGGGGGTTGAAGAGATCGTGGATCGGGGGGATTGCGGGGGTTGAAGAGATCGTGGATCGGGGGGATTGCAGGGGTTGAAGAGATCACAGGTCAGGGGGATTGCGGGGGCTGAAGAGATCGTGGATCGGGGGGATTGCAGGGTTTGAAGAGATTGCGGGTCGGGGGGATTGCGGTGCGAAGTGATCGCGGGTCGGGGGATTGTGGGGGTTGAAGAGGTCACGGGTTGGGGGATTATGGGGGTTGAAGTGATCGGGGTTCAGGGGGATTGCAGGGGTTGAAGAGATCATGGGTCAGGGGTGTAGTTTCCGCGCATAAATAACACACGGACTGCAGGAGAACGGTAATAACAGGTGTTTACTGAACAGAGGGTATGCTGGAACTAACTGTACAAATTACTACACGGTGTTACATACAGGTGTGGTCACTATTGGTACTGCAGTATACAGGGGCTGTAAAAGATAGTTCCTCTCTTAAAGGTACATACATTACAATTCCTCCCCTTTTAGATAAACAGTACAGAACATTCATTTAACAATTAAACAATAACTAATTACAATTACAATTTTCTTTGTACTATATGCATCAGCTGAAAGTAATCATTTATAAATTCAGTCTTTGAGGAGGCTTCCTGATCCTGTCTGGATAGCGCCTTTCTCGAGTATCCTGTTCTTGCGGCGGAGTCGATTCTGGCTCATTGTCATTGGTTGGTTCGTCAGCTTCCAAAACCACTGATTCTGAGGTAGACGCAATCTGTACATCGGGTTCATCACCAGGTGCATATGATCGTGGCATGGTTTTGACTTGTTCCTGTGACTCTAGAATCTGGTCAGCATGGCGTCTCACGTTGCTCTCTCCAACGTCCACTGTGTACATTAGTGGTCCCTGCCGTGTGCATATCGTACCTGGCTGCCATTTTTCTGTTCGGTAGTCGCGGGCCAAGACTGGTTGCCCTATCTTGAAGCTCCTGGTTGGCTTCTCATTGATGTGCTGGAATTGCTTATTCTCAACATCTCATCTTATGTTTGGTTTGAGCAAATCCAGGCGACATCTTAACCTTCGGTTAAATACCATCATGGCTGGAGCTTGGTTGGTGACTGCATGTGTCGCATTCTGGTAAGCAAACAAGAAATTATCCACCTTGTGTTGCAGTGGCATGTTGTCGTTATACATCGCCTTTATTGCTTTTTTAAAGGTTTGAACAAACCTCTCAGCCAATCCATTTGTGGCTGGATGATATGGGGCGGATGTGCAATGCTTTACCCCATTATTCCTCAAAAACCTCTGGAAATCCTCGGACACAAACTGTGGTCCATTGTCAGAACAAATCTGTTCTGGCAAGCCATTCCTGGCGAAGATGGTCCGTAGGACTGCAATAGTTTTCTCCATGGTGGTGGAGGACATTTTGATGACATCTGGCCATTTCGAATGTGCATCCACGGCGATTATAAACATTGAGTCCATAAATGGACCAGCAAAATCAATGTGTACCCATTGCCATGGAGATGAGGGCCACTCCCATGGGTGTAGCGGGGCCTGTGGTGGAGCGTTTTGGACTTTCTGGCATCCTGTGCAGCTCTTGGTCATTTCTTCGATTTCTTTATCGATTCCCAGCCACCACACAAATGCCCTGGCTAGACTTTTCATTTTTACCCCTCCCAGATGACCCTCATGAAGCTCATTGAGCATTCTATCTCTCAACTTGGGTGGAATTACCACTCGGGATCCACACATCAAGATCCCCCGGCACACTGACAGATGTTCTCTCCTTGGCGAGAATGCTGGCAACAGTGAGTTGCCATGTGCTGGCCATCCCTTCACCATCAAATCATAGACCAGAGAGAGTGTCGGGTCATTTCGGGTTTCCTTCTCTATACTTGAGTTTGTAACAGGTAGACATTCGACTATGGTCGAATGGAATATCTCAACAGGGTCCATTGCAGGTGCTTCCTCCACCGTAGGCAGCGGCAGGTGCAACAGCCCATCAGTGTTTCCATGCTGTTTCGTGCCCTTATACTCTATTTCGTATTGATGTGCCCCTAGAAAAAGGGACCATCTTTGCAGCCGTTGCGCCGTCATCACTGGAACGCCATTCTTTGGGTTAAAAATGGAGGCAAGAGGCTGGTGATCAGTCAGTAAGGTGACTTTCTGCCCGTGCAGATAGTGATTGAACTTCTTCACCCCCCACACCAGGCTGAGGGCCTCCCTGTCAATCTGGGCGTAGTTACGCTCGGCTGAAGTTAACGAGCGTGACGCAAAGGCTATTGGCCTCTCTGAACCGTCAAGGAATTTGTGCGACAGCACCACTCCAATGTCATAGGGAGATGCATCACATGCCAACCGAATCGGTAGTGTTGGATTGTAGTAGGCCAATACTTCTTTTGAAGTGATTAGGCATTTACATTTCTGAAAGGCACACTTACCTCATCACTCCATTTCCATGCTACTCCAGTTTGCAGCAGGGCGTTCAGTGGGTGCAGAATTGTAGACAAATTTGGCAAGAACTTATGGTAGTAGTTCACCAACCCGAGGAATGAACTCAGTTGCGACACATTTTCCGGTGCTGGAGCCTTGACTATTGCCTCAATCTTGTCTGGGGACTTATGTAACCCCTCTTCATCAATCACGTGGCCACAATACGAGATTTGTTTCCTGAAAAACTCGCATTTGGGGCGGTTGGCTCGTAGCCCATATTCTTGTAATCTAGTGAGCACCTGCTCCAGGCTGGCACGGTGTTCACTGTCATTTTCGCCCGTAACCAGGATGTCGTCCAAATAACACTGGGTCCCCGGGATCCCTTGCAGGACTTGTTCCATCACCCTCTGCCAAATAGCCGGAGCTGATGCTACCCCGAATACCAGTCGGTTGTACTGGTAAAGACCTTTGTGAGTGTTTATCGTGAGGTATTTTCTAGATGCTTCTTCTACCTCCATTTGTAGATACGCTTGGGCCAGATCAATCTTCATAAAGCGTTTCCCTCCAGATAGTGAGGCAAAAATATCTTCTCTCCGTGGAAGTGGATATTGTACTGTGTGCAGGACTGGGTTCACAGTTACCTTAAAGTCCCCACAGATGCGAACCTTCTTCGGCTCCCCAGGCGTGCTGCTCAATGATTTCTTCATTACAGGAATGATGGGTGTGGCCCACTCGCTCCAGTCCACCTTGGACAGCACACCCGAACACTCCAGACTCTACAGCTCTGCTTCGACGGCTGGGCGGATCGCATACGGTACTGGTCTGGCCTTAAAAATGTTGGGGTTTGCGTTATCTTCAATTTTTATCATTGCCGTTACGCCTTTTAGAGACCCAAGTCCTTGCTGGAACACCTCTTTCGCGTCAGTTAGAATTTTTGACAGTCGTCCAGGTGTGACGTCATCATCCTTTTTGTCAGCCACAGTTAGCGCCTGAATGGAATGCCAATCCAATTGTATTTTTCGGATCCATTCATGTCCCAATAATGGTAGTCCTCCATCTTGTAGTATATATAGATACAGTTTCTGTGTTTCCTTGCCGTTGATTTTAACGGGCACCCTTATTTTTCCTCTGGGGTAGACTTTTTGCCCCATATATGTCTTCAAGACAATGGACGTGTCCTTCAAGGGTATGTGTGAGAATAGCCGCTTGTAGTCTCGTCGATTCATGACTGTTAGGGCTGATCCTGTGTCCAATTCCATCTTTACTTGGGACCCTGCTATCATGAGGGTGACCCAAATGGTTCGGTGATCCTCCTTTGCGATCATGTTGTGTAACTTTAGACAACTTAGTCTCCTGCTCCCGGAGTCATTATCACTCTTCTGATCTTCTGAACTACTGTCCTTCATCTTTTGTACTTTCTTGTACTTTTCCTTAGTTGTTCTTTTAGTGTTGGTTTTCTTTCCCGACCTGCAGACTCGTGCTATGTGTCCCACTTTTCCACATTGCCTGCATACTTTGTCCTTAAACCAGCAATCCTTCTGGTCATGGGTTGTTCTGCCGCAGCGATAGCACTTTTCTGCTCCATATGCCATTTCATTGGTGCTATATTCTTGCGGTTTCTGTTGTATTTCCGCAGCTCCCCGTGCTGCTGCTTCGTAGGATACTGCAATGCTGAATGCCTTTTCTAGCGTAAGGTCCTTTTCCGAAAGTAGTCGTTTCTGGGTTCCTTCACTCTGGGGCCTGCAGACAATCTTATCCCTTAAGGTATCTGCCAGTCCTGCTCCGAACTGGCAGTGTTTCGATAACTTGCGTAGTTCCGTAAGATAGTCAGCATTACTTTCGCCTTTGTGCTGGTTTCTTTTATGGAACCTGAATCTTTCTGCTATCAGCAGTGGTGTAGGGTTTAGATGTTCCTGTAAGATATTGACAATCTCTTCAAAGCTTTTCTCCATTGGTTTAGCTGGGGTAATTAAATTCCGCAATAGGCCGTATGTTCTCGCGCCCATCAAATTCAATAATACCGACGCCTTCTTTTCATCGGCCACCTCATTTGCCTTGCAGTACACTTCAATTCTTTCCACATACGTGGTCCAGTCTTCTATTTCGTTGTCGAAAGCAGTGATGCTGCCACTCTTCGGCATCTTGGGTGGTTTAAAATGGTGCCTCCCGCGCTTTTCCTTCTTCCCCAATGGATTAAAATGGCGCCTCCCGTGCTTTTCCTTCTTCCCCCGCTGCTGCCAACGCTGCTCCTAGCGTTCTAAATAGTAATGGCGGCACCTTGCGTCTTTCTGTGCGTCCCTCTTTTGTTGATTAATTTTCTTCATTTTATTCTTCTTCGACGCTGTCCACTGCGCATCTCTTTTCCTTCCCCGTTTTATATTTTCTTTAACGCTGCCCGGCTCTTGAGCACCAGCCGCGCCCTGTGCACTCCACCCTCTCTCTCTCTTTTTCTTCCCGACGACGCTGCTCGGCCCCCTTGCAGAGCCGCTCGATCGAGCTCTAGCCCGCCACAGTCCAGGAAGGGTCAGCGCACTACCTGCTACCAGCCCGATTTGCTGGAGCACCTTGACTGGAGAACCAAGCCCAGCTCTCCACAGCCTCCCCTGCGATTCTCTGAACTCCGATGGATCACTGGGCGGTTGCCCGTGGTTGACGCCCGTTGTCCTGGCTTCGACCTCCAAGAAGCTTCTTTTCAGGGATGGATCCCCGTGAGGTGATGCAGTACTGCAGGTGAGTTCGAACCTGCTCGTCGCCACTGTAGTGTCCGCGTATAAATAACACACGGACTGCAGGAGAATGGTAATAACAGGTGTTTACTGAACAGAGGGTATGCTGGAACTAACTGTACAAATTACTACACGGTGTTATATACAGGTGTGGTCACTACTGGTACTGCAGTATACATGGGCTGTAAAAGATAGTTCCTCTCTTAAAGGTACATACATTACAGGGGGGATTGCGGGGGCGAAGTGATCGTGGGTCGGGGGATTGCGGGGGTTGAAGAGATCGTGGATCAGGGCGATTGCGGGGGTGAAGTGATCGCGGGTCGGGGGATTGTGGGGGTGAAGAGATCGCAGATCGGGGGGGATTGCAGGGGTTGAAGAGATCATGGGTCAGGGGGATTGCGGGGGTTGTAGTGATCGCAGGTCGGGGGGATTGCGGGGGTTGAAGAGATCATGGGTCGGGGTGATTGCGGGGGTTGAAGAGATCACGGGTCAGGGGGATTGCGGGGGTTGAAGAGATCACGGGTCGGGGGGATTGCGGTGGTTGAAGAGATCACGGGTCGGGGTGATTGCGGGGGTTGAACAGATCACGGGTCAGGGGGATTGTGGGGGTTGAAGAGATCACGGGTCGGGGTGATTGCGGGGGTTGAAGAGATCACGGGTCGGGGTGATTGCGGGGGTTGAAGTGATCGCAGGTCAGGGGGATTGCGGGGGTTGAAGAGATCACGGGTCAGGGGGATTGCGGGGGTTGAAGAGATCACGGGTCAGGGGGATTGCGGGGGTTGAAGTGATCGCAGGTCGGGGGGATTGCGGGGGTTGAAGAGGTTGCTGGTCGGGGGGATTGCAGGGGTTGAAGAGATCACGGGTCGGGGGGAGTGCGGGTTTGAAGAGATTGCAGGTCGGGGGAATTGCGGGGTTTGAAGAGATTGCAGGTCGGGGGGATTTCGGGGGATGAACAAGTCGCGGCTTGGGGGGATTTCGGGGCGAAGAGATCGTGGGTCGGGGGGATTGTGGGGTTTAAAGAGATCGCGGGTTGGGGGGGATTTTGGGGCGTAGTGATCGCGGGTCGGTGGGATTGCGGGGGCTGAAGAGATCGCAGGTCACGGGGATTGCGGGGATTGAAGAGAACGTGGGTCGGGGTGATTGCGGTGGTTGAAGAGATCGCGGGTCGGGGGGCTTGCGGGGATTGAAGAGATCATGGGTCGGGGGGTTTGCGGGGTTGAAGTGATCGCGGATCGGGGGGATTGCGAAGGTTGAAAAGATCGCGGGTCGTGTGGATTGCGGGGGTTGAAAAGATCGCGGGTCGTGTGGATTGCGGGGTTTGAAGAGATCGCGGGTCGTGGGAATTGCGGGGGTTGAGAAGATCACGTATCGGGGGGATTGCGGGGGTTGAAGTGATCGCGGGTCGGGGGGATTGCGGGTTGAAGAGATCATGGGTCGGGGGGTTTGCGGTGCGAAGTGATCGTGGGTCGGTGGTTTGCGGGGCGAAGTGATCACGGGCCGAGTGATTGTGGGTTTTAAGAGATCGCGGGTCGGGGCATTGCAGGGGTTGAAGAGATCGCGGGTCGGGGGGATTGCAGAAGTTGAAGAGATCGTGGGTCGGGGGGATTGCGGGGGTTGAAGAGATCACAGGTCGGGGGGATTGCGGAGGTTAAAGAGATCACGGGCCGGGAGATTGCGGGGGTTGAAGAGATCGCGGGGGTTGAAGAGATCGCGGATCGGGGGGATTGCGGGGGTTGAAGAGATCGGGTGTCGGGTGATTGCAGGGGGTTGAAGAGATCGCGGATCGGGGGATTGCGGGGGTTAAAGAGATCGCGGATCGGGGGGATTGCGGGGGTTGATGAGATCACGGATCGGGGGGATTGCAGGGGTTGAAGAGATCACAGGTCAGGGGGATTGCGGAGGTTGAAGTGATCGCAGGTCAGGGGGATTGCGGGGGTTAAAGAGATCACGGGTCAGGGGGATTGCGGGGGTTGAAGAGATCACGGGTCAGGGGGATTGCGGGGGTTGAAGAGATCACGGGTCAGGGGGATTGCGGGGGTTGTAGAGATCACGGGTCGGGGTGATTGCGGGGGTTGAAGTGATCGCAGGTCGGGGGGATTGCGGGGGTTGAAGAGATCACGGGTCGGGGTGATTGCGAGGGTTGAAGTGATTGCAGGTCAGGGGGATTGCGGGGGTTGAAGAGATCACGGGTCAGGGGGATTGCGGGGGTTGAGGAGATCACGGGTCAGGGGGATTGCAGGGGTTGAAGTGATCGCAGGTCAGGGGGATTGCGGGGGTTGAAGAGATCACAGGTCGGGGTGATTGCGGGGGTTGAAGTGATCGCAGGTCGGGGGGATTGCGGGGGTTGAAGAGGTCGCTGGTCGGGGGGATTGCGGGGGTTGAAGAGGTCGCTGGTCGTGGGGATTGCGGGGGTTGAAGAGATCACGGGTCAGGGGGCTTGCGGGGGTTGAAGAGATCACGGGTCGGGGGAGTGCGGATTTGAAGAGATTGCAGGTCGGGGGGATTGCGGGGGTTGAAGAGATTGCAGGTCGGGGGGATTTCGGGGGATGAACAAATTGCGGCTTGGGGGATTTCGGGGCGAAGAGATCGCGGGTCGGGGGGATTGCGGGGTTTAAAGAGATCGCGGGTTGGGGGGGATTTCGGGGCGAAGTGATCGCGGGTCGGTGGGATTGCGGGGGCTGAAGAGATCGCAGGTCGGGGGGATTGCGGGGATTGAAGAGAACGTGGGTCGGGGGATTGCGGGGGTTGACGAGATCGCGGGTCGGGGGGATTGCGGGGATTGAAGAGATCATGGGTCGGGGGGTTTGCGGGGTTGATGTGATCGCGGGTCGGGGAGAATGCGAGGGTTGAAAAGATCGCGGGTCGTGTGGATTGCGGGGGTTGAAAAGATCGCGGGTTGTGTGGATTGCGGGGGTTGAAGAGATTGCGGGTCGTGGGGATTGCGGGGGTTGAGGAGATCACGTATCGGGGGGATTGCGGGTTGAAGAGATCACGGGTCGGGGGGTTTGCGGGGCGAAGTGATTGCGGGTCGGGGGTTTGTGGGGCGAAGTGATCGCGGGTCGAGTGAATGCGGGTTTTAAGAGATCGCGGGTCGGGGCATTGCGGGGGTTGAAGAGATCGCGGGTCGGGGGGATTGCAGAGGTTGAAGAGATCACAGGTCGGGGGGATTGCCGGGGTTGAAGTGATCGCAGGTCAGGGGGATTGCGGGGGTTGAAGAGATCATGGGTCAGGGGGATTGCGGGGGTTGAAGAGATCATGCGTCAGGGGGATTGCAGGGTTTGAAGAGATCACGGGTCAGGGGGATTGCAGGGGTTGAAGTGATCGCAGGTCAGGGGGATTGCGGGGGTTGAAGAGATCATGGGTCAGGGGGATTGCAGGGGTTGAAGAGATCATGGGTCAGGGGGATTGCAGGGTTTGAAGAGATCACGGGTCGGGGTGATTGCGGGGATTGAAGAGATCACAGGTCGGGGTGATTGTGGGGATTGAAGAGATCACAGGTCGGGGTGATTGCGGGGGTTGAACTGATCGCAGGTCAGGGGGATTGCGGGGGTTGAAGAGGTCGCTGGTTGGGAGGATTGCGGGGGTTGAAGGGATCACGGGTCAGGGGGATTGCGGGGGTTGAAGAGGTCGCTGGTCGGGGGGATTGCGGGGGTTGAAGAGATCACGGGTCAGGGGGATTGCGGGGGTTGAAGAGATCACGGGTCGGGGGGAGTGCGGGGTTGAAGAGATTGCAGGTCGGGGGGATTGCGGGGGTTGAAGAGATTGTAGGTCGGTGTGATTTCGGGGGATGAACAAATCGCAGCTTGGGGGGATTTCGGGGCGAAGAGATCGCGGGTCGGTGGGGTTGCGGGGTTTAAAGAGATCACGGGTCGGGGGGGATTTCGGGGCGAAGTGATCGCGGGTCGGTGTGATTGCGGCGGTTGAAGAGATCGCAGGTCGGGGGGATTGCGGGGGATGAAGTGATCGCGAGTCGTGTGGATTGCGGGGGTTGAAAAGATTGCGGGTCATGTGGATTGCGGGGGTTGAAGAGATCGCGGGTCGTGGGGATTGCGGGGGTTGAGGAGATCACGTATCGGGGGATTGCGGGGGTTGCAGTGATCGCGGGTCGGGGGGATTGCGGGTTGAAGAGATCACGGGTCAGGGGGTTTGTGGGGCGAAGTGATCGCGGGTCGGGGGGATTGCGGGGCGAACTGATCGCAGGTCGGGGGGATTGCAGAGGTTGAAGAGATCGCGGGTCGGGGGGATTGCGGGGGTTGAAGAGATCTCAGGTCGGGGGGATTGCGGGGGTTAAAGAGATCACGGGTCGGGAGATTGCGGGGGTTGAAGACATCACAGGTCGGGGGGATTGCGGGGGTTAAAGAGATCACGGGTCGGGAGATTGCGGGGGTTGAAGAGATCACAGGTCGGGGGGATTGCGGGGGTTAAAGAGATCACGGGTCGGGAGAATGCGGTGGTTGAAGAGATCGCGGATCGGGGGGATTACGGGGGTTAAAGAGATCGCGGATCGGGGGGATTGCGGGGGTTAAAGAGATCGTGGATCGGGGGGCTTGCGGGGGTTGATGAGATCGCGGATCGGGGGGGTTGCGGGGGTTAAAGAGATCACGGGTCGGGGGGATTGCGGGGGTTGAAGTGATCGCAGGTCGGGGGGATTGCGGGGGTTGAGGAGTTCACGCGTCGGGGGGAGTGCGGGGTTGAAGAGATTGCAGTTCGGGGGGATTGAGGGGGTTGAAGAGATTGCAGGTCGGGGGGATTTCGGGGAATGAACAAATCGCGGCTTGGGGGGATTTCGGGGCGAAGAGATCGCAGGTCGGGGGGATTGCGGGGGTTGAAGAGATCTCAGGTCGGGGGGATTGCGGGGGTTAAAGAGATCACGGGTCGGGAGATTGCGGGGGTTGAAGACATCACAGGTCGGGGGGATTGCGGGGGTTAAAGAGATCACGGGTCGGGAGATTGCGGGGGTTGAAGAGATCACAGGTCGGGGGGATTGCGGGGGTTAAAGAGATCACGGGTCGGGAGGATGCGGTGGTTGAAGAGATCGCGGATCGGGGGGATTACGGGGGTTAAAGAGATCGCGGATCGGGGGGATTGCGGGGGTTAAAGAGATCACGGGTCGGGAGAATGCGGTGGTTGAAGAGATCGCGGATCGGGGGGATTACGGGGGTTAAAGAGATCGCGGATCGGGGGGCTTGCGGGGGTTGATGAGATCGCGGATCGGGGGGGTTGCGGGGGTTAAAGAGATCACGGGTCGGGGGGATTGCGGGGGTTGAAGTGATCGCAGGTCGGGGGGATTGCGGGGGTTGAAGAGTTCACGGGTCGGGGGGATTGCGGGGGTTGAAGAGATCACGGGTCAGGGGGATTGCGGGGGTTGAAGAGATCACGGGTCAGGGGGATTGCGGGGGTTGAAGAGATCACGGGTCGGGGGGATTGCGGGGGTTGAAGTGATCGCAGGTCGGGGGGATTGCGGGGGTTGAAGTGATCGCAGGTCGGGGAGATTGCGGGGGTTGAAGAGATCACGGGTCAGTGGGATTGCGGGGGTCGAAGAGTTCACGGGTCGGGGGGAGTGCGGGGTTGAAGAGATTGCAGTTCGGGGGGATTGAGGGGGTTGAAGAGATTGCAGGTCGGGGGGATTTCGGGGGAGGAACAAATCGCGGCTTGGGAGGATTTCGGGGCGAAGAGATCGCGGGTCGGAGGGATTGCTGGGTTTAAAGAGATCGCGGGTCGGGGGGATTTCGGGGCGAAGTGATCGCGGGTCGGTGGGATTTCCGGGGTTGAAGTGATCGCGGGTCGGGTGGATTGCAGGGATTGAAGAGATCACGGGTCGGGGGTTTGCGGGGGTTGAAAAGATCGCGGGCCGTGTGGATTGCGAGGGTTGAAAAGATCGCGGGTCGTGGGGATTGCGGGGGTTGAGGAGATCACGGGTTGGGGGGATTGCGGGGCGAAGTGATCGCGGGTCGGGGGGATTGCGGGGCGAAGTGATCGCGAGTCGAGTGATTGCGGGTTTTAAGAGATCGCGGGCGGGGCATTACGGGGGTTGAAGAGATCGCGGATCGGGGTGATTGCGGGGGTTAAAGAGATCGCGGGTCGGGGGGATTGCGGGGGTTGGAGAGGTCGCTGGTCGGGGGGATTGCGGGGGTTGAAGGTATCACGGGTCGGGGGGATTGCGGGGGTTGAAGAGATCGCGGATCGGGGGGATTGTGGGGGTTGAAGAGATCACGGGTCAGGGGGATTGCGGGGGTTGAAAAGATCACGTGTCGGGGTGATTGCGGGGGTTGAAGTGATCGCAGGTCGGGGGGATTGCAGGGGTTGGAGAGGTCGCTGGTCGGGGGGATTGCGGGGGTTGAAGGTATCACGGGTCGGGGGGATTGCGGGGGTTGAAGAGATCGCGGATCGGGGGGATTGCGGGGGTTGATGAGATCGCGGATCGGGGGGATTGCAGGGGTTGTAGAGATCACGGGTCGGGGTGATTGCGGGGGTTGAACTGATCGCAGGTCAGGGGGGTTGTGGGGGTTGAAGAGATCGCGGATCGGGGGGATTGCAGAGGTTGAAGAGATCACGGGTCGGGGTGATTGCGGGGTTTGAACTGATCGCAGGTCAGGGGGATTGTGGGGGTTGAAGAGATCGCGGGTCGGGGGGATTGCGGGGTTTGAAGTGACCGCGGGTCGGGGGGATTGCGGGGGTTGAAGAGATCACGGGTCAGGGGGATTGCGGTGGTGGAAGAGATCACAGGTCGGGGTGATTGCGGGGGTTGAAATGATCGCAGGTCAGGGGGATTGCGGGGGTTGAAGAGGTCGCTGGTCGGGGGGATTGCGGGGGTTGAAGGGATCACGGGTCAGGGGGATTGCGGGGGTTGAAGAGATCACGGGTCGGGGGGAGTGCGGTGTTGAAGAGATTGCAGGTCGGGGGGATTGCGGGGGTTGAAGAGATTGCAGGTCGGGGTGATTTCGGGGGATGAACAAATAGCGGCTTGGGGGGATTTCGGGGCGAAGAGATCGCGGGTCGGGGGGATTGCGGGGTTTAAAGAGATCGCGGGTCGGGGGGGTTTCAGGGCGAAGTGATCGCGGGTCGGTGTGATTGCGACGGTTGAAGAGATCGCAGGTCGGGGGTATTGCGGGGATTGAAGAGAACGTGGGTCGGGGGGATTGCGGGGGATGAAGAGATCACGGGACGGGGGATTGCGGGGATTGAAGAGATCATGGGTCGGGGGGTTTGCGGGGTTGAAGTGATCGTGGGTCGGGGCGATTGCGGGGGTTTAAAAGATCGCGGGTCGTGTGGATTGCGGCGGTTGAAAAATTGCGGGTCATGTGGATTGCGGGGGTTGAAGAGATTGCGGGTCGTGGGGATTGCGACGGTTGAGGAGATCACGTATCGGGGGATTGCGGGGGTTGAAGTGATCGCGGGGATTGCGGGTGGAAGAGATCACGGGTCGGGGGGTTTGCGGGGCGAAGTGATCGCGTGTCGGGGGGATTGCGGGGCGAAGTGATCGCGGGTCGGGGGGATTGCAGAGGATGAAGAGATCGCGGGTCGGGGGGATTGCGGGGGTTGAACAGATCACAGGTCGGGGGCTTGCGGGGGTTAAAGAGATCATGGGTCGGGAGATTGCGGGGGTTCAAGAGATCACAGGTCAGGGGGATTGCGGGGGTTAAAGAGATCACGGGTCGGGAGATTGCGGGGGTTGAATAGATCGCGGATCGGGGGGATTGCGGGGGTTAAAGAGATCGCAGATCGGGGGTATTGCGGGGGTTAAAGAGATCACGGGTCGGGGGGATTGCAGGTGTTGAAGGCATCGCGGGTTGGGTGGATTGCGAGTGTTGAAGAGATCACGGGTCAGGGGGATTGCGGGGGTTGAAGAGATCACAGGTCTGGGGGATTGCGGGGGTTGAAGAGATCACGGGTCGGGGGGATTGCGAGGGTTGAAGTGATCGCAGGTCGAGGGGATTGCGGGGGTTGAAGAGATCACGGGTCAGGGGGATTGCGGGGGTTGAAGAGATCACGGGTCGGGGGGAGTGCGGGGTTGAAGAGATCACGGGTCAGGGGGATTGCGGGGGTTGAAGAGATCACGGGTCAGGGGGATTGCGGGGGTTGAAGAGATCACGGGTCGGGGGGAGTGCGGGGTTGAAGAGATTGCAGGTTCGGGGGGATTGCGGGGGTTGAAGATATTGCAGGTTGGGGGGATTTCGGCGGATGAAGAAATCGCGGCTTGTGGGGATTTCGGGGCGAAGAGATCGCGGGTCGGGGGGATTGCGGGGTTTAAAGAGATCGCGGGTCGGGGTGGATTTTGGGGCGAAGTGATCGCGGGTCGGTGGGATTTCGGGGGTTGACGTGATCGCGGGTCGGGGGTATTGCGGGGATTGAAGAGATCACGGGTCGGGTGGATTGCGGGGGTTGAAAAGATCGCGGGTCGTGTGGATTACGGGGGTTGAAAAGATCGCGGGTCGTGGGGATTGCGGGGGTTGAGGAGATCACGGGTCGGGGGGTTGCGGGGCGAAGTGATCGCGGGTCGGGGGGATTGCGGGGCGAAGTGATCGCGGGTCGAGTGATTGCGGGTTTTAAGAGATCGCGGGCGGGGCATTGCGGTGTTTGAAGAGATCGCGGGTCGGGGGGATTGCGGGGGTTAAAGAGATCGCGGGTCAGGGGGATTGCGGGGGTTGAAGAGATTGCAGGTTCGGGGGGATTGCGGGGGTTGAAGATATTGCAGGTCGGGGGGATTTCGGCGGATGAACAAATCGCGGCTTGTGGGGATTTCGGGGCGAAGAGATCGCGGGTCGGGGGGATTGCGGGGTTTAAAGAGATCGCGGGTCGGGGTGGATTTTGGGGCGAAGTGATCGCGGGTCGGTGGGATTTCGGGGGTTGACGTGATCGCGGGTCGGGGGTATTGCGGGGATTGAAGAGATCACGGGTCGGGTGGATTGCGGGGGTTGAAAAGATCGCGGGTCGTGTGGATTGCGGGGGTTGAAAAGATCGCGGGTCGTGGGGATTGCGGGGGTTGAGGAGATCACGGGTCGGGGGGTTGCGGGGCGAAGTGATCGCGGGTCGGGGGGATTGCGGGGCGAAGTGATCGCGGGTCGAGTGATTGCGGGTTTTAAGAGATCGCGGGCGGGGCATTGCGGGGTTTGAAGAGATCGCGGGTCGGGGGGATTGCGGGGGTTAAAGAGATCGCGGGTCAGGGGGATTGCGGGGGTTGAAGAGATCGCGGATTGGGGGGATCGCAGGGGTTGAAGAGATCGTGGGTCGGGGGGATTGCGGGGGTTGAAGTGATCGCAGGTCGGGGGGATTGCGGGGTTTGAAGAGATCACGGATCGGGTGGATTGCGGGTGTTGAAGAGATTGCAGGTTGGGGGGATTGCGGGGGTTGAAGTGATCACGGGTCGGGGGATTGCGGGGGTTGAAGAGATCGCGGGTCGGGGGGATTGCGGGGGATGAAGAGATCGCGGATCGGGTGGATTGCGGGTGTTGAAGAGATTGCAGGTTGGGGGGATTGCGGGGGTTGAAGAGATCACGGGTCGGGGGGATTGCGGGGGTTGAAGAGATCACGGGTCGGGGGGATTGCGGGGGTTGAAGAGATCGCGGGTCGGGGGGATTGCGGGTTGAGTGATTGCGGGTTTTAAGAGATCACGGGCGAGGCATTGCGGTGGTTGAAGAGATCGCGGGTCGGGGGGATTGCGGGGGTTAAAGAGATCGCGGGTCAGGGGGATTGCGGTGGTTGAAGAGATCGCGGATCGGGGGCATTGCGGGGATAAAGAGATCGCGGGTCGGGGGGATTGCGGGGGTTGATGTGATCGCAGGTCGGGGCGATTGCGGGGGTTGAAGAGATCATGGGTCAGGGGGATTGCGGGGGTTGAAGAGATCACGGGTCGGGGGGATTGCGGGGGTTAAAGAGTGATTGCGGGTTTTAAGAGATCACGGGCGGGGCATTGCGGTGGTTGAAGAGATCGCGGGTCGGGGGGATTGCGGGGGTTAAAGTGATCGCGTGTCAGGGGGATTGCGGTGGTTGAAGTGATCGCAGGTTGGGGCGATTGCGGGGGCTGAAGAGATCATGGGTCAGGGGGATTGCGGGGGTTGAAGAGATCACGGGTCGGGCGGATTGCGGGGGTTGAAGAGATCATGGGTCAGGTGGATTGCGGGGGTTGAAGAGATCACGGGTCGGGGGGCTTGCGGGGGTTAAAGAGATCGCGGGTCGGGGGGATTGCGGGGGTTGAAGAGATCGCGGATCGGGGGGATTGCGGGCGTGAAGAGACCACGTGTCGGGGGGATTGCGGGGGTTGAAGTGATCGCAGGTTGGGGGTATTGCGGGGGTTAAAGAGATCGCGGGTCGGGGGGATTGCGGGGGTTGAAGTGATCACGGGTCGGGGATGGCGGGGGTTGAAGAGATCGCGGGTCGGGGGATTGCGTGGGTTGAAGAGATCGCAGGTCGGGGGGCTTGCGGGTGTTGAAGAGATCGCGTGTCGGGGGGGTTGCGTGGGTTGAAGAGAACGTGGGTCGGGGGGATTGCGGGGGTTGAAGTGATCGCGGGTCTAGGGATTGCGGGGGTTGAAGAGAATGTGGGTCGGGGGGATAGCGGGGGTTGAAGAGATCACGGGTCGGGGGGATTGCGGGGGTTGAAGAGATCGCGGGTCGGGGGGATTGCGGGGGTTGAAGAGATCACGGGTCGGGGGATTGCGGGGGTTGAAGAGATCACGGGTCGGGGGGATTGCGGGGGTTGAACAGATCACGGGTCGGGGGGATTGCGGGGGTTGAAGAGATCACGGGTCGGGGGGATTGCGGGGGTTGAAAACATCGCGGGTCGGGGGGATTGCGGGGGTTGAAAACATCGCGGGTTGGGGGGATTGCGGGGGTTGAAGAGATCGCGGGTCGAGGGATTGCGGGGGTTGAAGTGATCACGGGTCGGGGGGATTGCGGGGGTTGAAGACATCGCGGGTCGGGGGGATTGCGGGGGTTGAAGAGATCGCGGGTCGGGGGGATTGTGGGGGTTGAAGAGATGACGGGTCGGGGTGATTGCGGTGGCTGATGTGATCACGGGTCCGGGGGATTGAGAGGGTTGAAAACATCGCGGGTCGGGGGGATTGCGGGGGTTGAAGAGTTCGCGGGTCGGGTGGATTGCGGGGGTTGACGAGATCACGGGTCGGGGTGATTGCGGGGGTTTAAGAGATCGCGGGTCGGGGTGATTGCGGGGATTGAAGTGATCACGGGTCGGGGTGATTGCGGGGGTTGAAGAGATCACAGGTCGGGGTGTTTGCGGGGGTTGAAGTGATCACGGGTCGGGGGGATTGCGGGGGTTGAAGTGATCACGGGTCGGGGGGATTGCGGGGGTTGAAGACATCGCGGGTCGGGGTGATTGCGGGGGTTGAAGAGATCGCGGGTCGGGGTGATTGCGGGGGTTGAAGTGATCACGGGTCAGGGGGATTGCGGGGGTTGAAGTGATCACGGGTCGGGGGGATTGCGGGGTTTGAAGAGATCGCGGGTCGGGGTGATTGCGGGGGTTGAAGAGATCATGGGTCGGGGGGATTGTGGGGGTTGAATTGATCGCGGGTCAGGGGGATTGCGGGGGTTGATGAGATTGCGGATCAGGGGGATTGCGGGGGTTGAAGTCATTGCGGGTCGGGGGGATTGCGGGCGTTGAAGAGATCGTGTGTCGGGGTGATTGCAGGGGTTGAAGTGATCACGTGTCGGGGGGATTGTGGAGGTTGAAGAGATCGCGGATCGGGGGGATTGCGGGGGTTGAAGAGATCACGGGTCGGGGGGATTGTGTGGGTTGAAGTGATCGCGGGTCGGAGGGATTGCGGGGGTTGAAGAGATCGCGGGTCGTGGGTATTGCGGGGTTTGAATTGATCGCGGATCGGGGGGATTGCGGGTGTTAAAGAGATCGCGGTTCGGGGGATTGCAGGGCTTGAAGTGATCACGGGTCGGGGGGATTGCGGGGTTGAAGTGATCGCGGATCGGGGGGATTGCGGGGGTTAAAGAGATCGCGGGTCAGGGGATTGCAGGGGTTGAAGTGATCACGGGTCAGGGGGATTGCGGGGTTGAAGTGATCGCGGATCGGGGGGATTGCGGGGGTTAAAGAGATCGCGGGTCAGGGGATTGCAGGGGTTGAAGTGATCACGGGTCGGGGGGATTGCGGGGGTTGAAGTGATCGCGGGTCGGGGGGATTGCGGGGGTTGAAATGATCACGGGTCGGGGGATTGCAGGGGTTGAAGTGATCACGGGTCGGGGGGATTGCGGGGGTTGAAGTGATCGCGGGTCGGGGTGATTGCGGGGGTTGAAGTGATCACGGGTCGGGGGGATTGCGGGGGTTGAAGAGATCACGGGTCGGGGGATTGCAGGGGTTGAAGTGATCGCGGGTTGGGGGATTGCAGGGGTTGCAGTGATCGCGGGTCCGGGAATTTGCGGGGGTTGAAGTGATCACGGGTCGGGGGGATTGCGGGGGTTGAAGAGATCACGGGTCGGGTGATTTGCGGGGGTTGAAGTGATCACGGGTCGGGGGGATTGCGGGGGTTGAAGTGATCACGGGTCGGGGGGATTGCGGGGGGTGAAGACATCGCGGGTCGGGGTGATTGCGGGGGTTGAAGAGATCGCGGATCGGGGGGATGGCGGGGGTTGAAGAGATCACGGGTCGGGGGGATTGTGTGGGTTGAAGTGATCGCGGGTCGGAGGGATTGCGGGGGTTGAAGAGATCGCGGGTCGTGGGTATTGTGGGGTTTGAATTGATCGCGGATCGGGGGGATTGCGGGTGTTAAAGAGATCGCGGTTCGGGGGATTGCAGGGCTTGAAGTGATCACGGGTCGGGGGGATTGCGGGGTTGAAGTGATCGCGGATCGGGGGGATTGCGGGGGTTAAAGAGATCGCGGGTCAGGGGATTGCAGGGGTTGAAGTGATCACGGGTCAGGGGGATTGCGGGGTTGAAGTGATCGCGGATCGGGGGGATTGCGGGGGTTAAAGAGATCGCGGGTCAGGGGATTGCAGGGGTTGAAGTGATCACGGGTCGGGGGGATTGCGGGGGTTGAAGTGATCGCGGGTCGGGGGGATTGCGGGGGTTGAAATGATCACGGGTCGGGGGATTGCAGGGGTTGAAGTGATCACGGGTCGGGGGGATAGCGGGGGTTGAAGTGATCGCGGGTCGGGGGGATTGCGGGGGTTGAAGTGATCGCGGGTCGGGGGGATTGCGGGGGTTGAAATGATCACGGGTCGGGGGATTGCAGGGGTTGAAGTGATCACGGGTCGGGGGGATTGCGGGGGTTGAAGTGATCGCGGGTCGGGGTGATTGCGGGGGTTGAAGTGATCACGGGTCGGGGGGATTGCGGGGGTTGAAGAGATCACGGGTCGGGGGATTGCAGGGGTTGAAGTGATCGCGGGTTGGGGGATTGCAGGGGTTGCAGTGATCGCGGGTCCGGGAATTTGCGGGGGTTGAAGTGATCACGGGTCAGGGGATTTGCGGGGGTTGAAGTGATCACGGGTCGGGGGGATTGCGGGGGTTGAAGAGATCACGGGTCGGGTGATTTGCGGGGGTTGAAGTGATCACGGGTCGGGGGGATTGCGGGGGTTGAAGTGATGACGGGTCGGGGGCAATGCGGGGGCTGAAGTGATCACGGGTCGGGGGGATTGCGGGGGTTGAAGAGATCACGGGTCGGGGGGATTGTGGGGTTTGAAGAGATCGCGGGTCGGGGGGATTGCGGGGGTTGAAGTGATTGCGGGTCGGGGGGATTGCGGGGGTTGATGTGATCGCGGTCGGGGGGATTGCGGGGGTTGAAGTCATCACGGGTCGGGGGATTTGCGGGGGTTGAAGTGATCGCGGGTCGTGGGATTTGCGGGGGTTGAAGTGATCGCGGGTCGTGGGATTTGCGGGGGTTGAAGTGATCGCGGGTCGGGGGGATTGCGGGGGTTGAAGTGATCGCGGGTCGGGGGGATTGCGGGGGTTGAAATGATCACGGGTCGGGGGATTGCAGGGGTTGAAGTGATCACGGGTCGGGGGGATAGCGGGGGTTGAAGTGATCGCGGGTCGGGGGGATTGCGGGGGTTGAAGTGATCGCGGGTCGGGGGGATTGCGGGGGTTGAAATGATCACGGGTCGGGGGATTGCAGGGGTTGAAGTGATCACGGGTCGGGGGGATTGCGGGGGTTGAAGTGATCGCGGGTCGGGGTGATTGCGGGGGTTGAAGTGATCACGGGTCGGGGGGATTGCGGGGGTTGAAGAGATCACGGGTCGGGGGATTGCAGGGGTTGAAGTGATCGCGGGTTGGGGGATTGCAGGGGTTGCAGTGATCGCGGGTCCGGGAATTTGCGGGGGTTGAAGTGATCACGGGTCAGGGGATTTGCGGGGGTTGAAGTGATCACGGGTCGGGGGGATTGCGGGGGTTGAAGAGATCACGGGTCGGGTGATTTGCGGGGGTTGAAGTGATCACGGGTCGGGGGGATTGCGGGGGTTGAAGTGATGACGGGTCGGGGGCAATGCGGGGGCTGAAGTGATCACGGGTCGGGGGGATTGCGGGGGTTGAAGAGATCACGGGTCGGGGGGATTGTGGGGTTTGAAGAGATCGCGGGTCGGGGGGATTGCGGGGGTTGAAGTGATTGCGGGTCGGGGGGATTGCGGGGGTTGATGTGATCGCGGTCGGGGGGATTGCGGGGGTTGAAGTCATCACGGGTCGGGGGATTTGCGGGGGTTGAAGTGATCGCGGGTCGTGGGATTTGCGGGGGTTGAAGTGATCGCGGGTCGTGGGATTTGCGGGGGTTGAAGTGATCGCGGGTCGGGGGGATTGCGGGGGTTGAAGAGATCACGGGTCGGGGGATTTGCGGGGGTTGAAGTGATCGCGGGTCGTGGGATTTGCGGGGGTTGAAGTGATCACGGGTCGGGGGGATTTGCGGGGGTTGAAGAGATCACGGGTCGGGGGATTTGCGGGGGTTGAAGTGATCACGGGTCGGGGGGCTCTCGGATCGTGGGGAGCGAGAACGATTGTGGGGAGGGAAAGAGGTTTCCTTGAGGGGCCGGGGGAAACACTCTTGCTCCACCTGGCTCCCAAGCATTACTGGAAAGGTAGTTATCAGCTGGATCCGGCCGTTCTCGCGTCACTTCAACTGTTGCCTTTCCCAAGCCCTCTCCCCAAACCACCTCCGTTAAAACTGGAAGTGGGTGCGTTCGAGTTGGCTTGGGGTCAGGTTTCAGATTTTTTTTAAATAACCTACCCCCTCGCCCCTTTCCTTCCCCTCATGGGGGCTAACATTCCTCCCACTGTCTTCAGCCACTGATTCCATCCTCCTCTCCAGCCACTTTCTGACGCTGAACTAGATTGTTGTCAGTCTTAAAGTCCTGGTCAACCCTGAGCTGTGCTTCAGGCCTCATATTTTTCCATCACAAACACATTAGACTTCCATTTCAGTAACATTGCGGGGCCCTGCCCCGAACTCAGCTTCTCCACTGCTGAATATCTCAGACATGCCTTTTTCACCTCCAAACTCAAATACTCCAATGCTCTCTTTGCAGGCCTCTCATCTTCCACCCTCCAAAAACTCCAATGCGTTAAAAACCTTGCTACATGTATTCTGTCCTGCACTAAGTCCTACTTGCCCATCACCCCTGTTCTCAGTGATCTACAATCGCTCCCTATCTCCAGTGCTTCAAATTTAATAACCCCCATCTTCACCTTTAAATTCCTCCTTGGCCTCAACTCATCCTGTTTTTGTATCCTCCTTCAGGGCTCTATACCTCCCTCCAACCACTTCCCTGAATCCAGCCTCCACTTCCCTGAATCCAGCCTCATGTGCATTCCTGTAACGGGTTTTCTCTCTGAGATTGCAGAGGTTTCTCTTGCCAGAGGCCTCTCTCTCTCTTTTGCACAGTAAACCTTCAGTCGTTCGACCCACTCGCCCCTTAGATTCTAGACACTGAACTTAGGTGCAGGAACTACAATGCAGAGAAGACTCTGATAGACCAAGTTTAATGAATCAAAATGGAATTTTATTGCATATGGAAAAACAAATCAAATGCAAGCAAATGAGAGGGTACATGGGAGGGGAAAACAAATCATAACAATACAGTACTAGCTAAAATAGATACCGGCATATTATACTTTACAAAAATCATCATGAAATGGGGAAACACATGGAACATCGAGGGACAACAACTCATGTTAATTATACCCAAAATGACCACCCCCTTTAACCTATCTAGATCCGATTATGAAGGGCCAGAAACATGCTCACCAATCCAGTTGGAAAAATATAGAGTTTTGAAACAGGTCTGCGTTTTGACCCCCTCAGGCATCCTGTTTCCTCATGGTCAGTGGAGCCACAGCGAGCTGCGCCACACCTCTCTCTCTGTCTCTCGAGGTGAAGGTCATGGACAGGCTGGACACTGACGGGCCTGGATGTTGGCGGAGATCATCTGCTTGACCACGGTTGGAAGCCTCTACCCGGCTTTCGTATAGGTTTCTTTGGTAGTTTTTCTACACTCCTGTTTCGTCAATGGCCCGGGGTTGGTCGATGATCTCCCGATGTTTTACCCCGGGGCAGGACGCCGACTCGAGCCATCTTCTTCTCCGAACTCCAGCTGCTATCGAAGGTAACGGCTATTACCGAAGGTCCCACGAAGATGATGAAGAAAGGAACCTCTCTCTTCCTAATATCTAAGATGGAGCTTCTATTTTGCTACCCCCGGTGTCTCCAATTATACTTCTTAGAAGAAGCCTCTATCTCCCGCCAAATCAAGGTTAGTCTTTGTTTAACTTTTGGCGGGCTTATGGCACAGCGGGGTAGTTATTATATTTAAACTGCTTTCGGGATGGCCGGTGATGGCCATCTCTGGTCTGGAATGACCTGGTAATGTTTTAATGTCTTCTTGATGTCTTAAACGGGTCCTTGATGCTTTCCTCACGAATATGAAACTGTTCCCCTTTGTCTGGGTAAACATTTAGATGGCCTTTATCTACAGGCCGATCTTGACTGGATCTGCATCCAATCTATATGTATGTGTATGTGTCTGGTTTCGTTCTCTCAGAAACGGCTTCCAGAACTTGCTGTGGGTTGAATCCACAAAGGCTGTCTAGGGGCTGCAGGAACCATTTTAAAGTGTTCAATAAGTCAGTCACGGGGTCTGGTGGCCATTTTGTGTGTCCTTTTTATGGGCTTTTAAAACAGTCTTTTAAAAATCATGGCCTCTTCTGCCAGAGGACCCTTATAATACAATATTAATTTTGCGAATTCTACATTCCTCCCTCCTACTGCTCCACTATTGGTGGCGGAACCTCAGCCATCTGGGTCATAATCTCTGGATTTCCCTATCTCTCTCCTCAAAATTCATCTTTGATGGAATTTTTGATGACTCCTCTTAAACTCTCTTAATCTTTCTGCCTCAGCATTTGCCACACGTTTATCCTGAGAAGCGCCTTGGGATGACTTTTACCTTAAAGGTCATTGTAATTGCACCTGCTACTATTACTGCAACCATTGAGAATTCGAATCACCTGGGTCAATGGCAATAAACTAAGAGAAAGCGGTGACACCAATGCTACCAGCTGTGAAGTGAGCAGAATTAGGGCATTTCAGGTCTATTTAAAGAATTCTTAAAATAAACAAATCTGGATCACATCATTTTGACAGGTAATAAATACAAAGACAAAGGACGTAATCTTAATCCTCCATCAGAATGAGGGGGGTGGTTAAATTGGTAAAAATGTGACACTGCACCCCAACTCTCCGCGAATCCGCCAATTTCCGGTTTAACCATGGAGGCTTTGTGCTTAGCTGAGTAACCCGTGCTTGAGAGGTGGGTCGCCGATTATACTTTTTAAATGAGGCTCCGTTCTTCAAATTTTGGGAGTCATTTAAATTTAACGGCTGCGGGCTGGGTTTCTCAGGGCTTGGGAAACTAGGCAACTGAAGGGAGGCGAGGGCTGCCTGATCCAGCAGGTAAGTGCATTTCCAGCACTGCTTGTGGGTCGGGAGGCGCAGGTGCTTTCCCCGACTCCTCAAGCAAACCTGCCACAATCTCTCCTTCCCCAAAATCGGCTGATTCCCCACCGTGATCTCTCTCCCGCAATCTCTCCCCCTGCGCTCTTCAGACCCCCACCCAATGTGAACTCTACCCCGTGTGATGGCTCCCCTCATGATCTTCAGACACCCACATGCGATCTCTCCACCGTTCGTACGAGGGGAGATGCATTCTGGCTAGAGCAGGTGCTGGAAGTTGCTGGGGAAGAGAGCCTGACCTGCAAGAACACTGACTAAAGGTGCAACAGGGGAGAGAGCTTGCTCCAAGGTTCTCAGACGCTGCACTGGAGGCCTTGGTGGAGGAGGTGGAGAGGAGGAGAGAGGTCCTCTATCCACAGGGGAACAAGAGGCCCTCCAGACAAACACTGCAAAGGCAGAGGGAGCAGGTAGCCATGGCAGTCAACGCCAGAAGTCAAGCCCTGAGGACCTGGATGCAGTGCCGCAAAAATTTCAATGACCTCAATGAGTGGTGAAGTTCAGTGAATTCATCTTCAAATGCCATTTCCCACCAACTGCACTACTAGCCTCACACACTGTTCAATTCACCACAACCCCCATCACTCACCTACCGACAATCTCTATCAAACAGGACTCATACCTCACATTCATAGATTCACCTCACCCTCACACACTTGGTACTGCTGCAAGCCTCACACCCACATCTCACACACACTGTCAGCTATTCAACCATGACAGGCACATCACCCAAACACATTGCACCACACTCACTGACACTCTCTCTCTTGCAGGGCAAGTTGGTGCATAACTGACGGCAACAGGAGTTAACCGGTGGGAGACAGGCACGGCTGCATGACCTTACCCCAAAGGAGAAGACACTGGTCACCATCATTGGAGCGGCCATCTCTGAGCCCGTGGCCAGCGGTGGGGCTGAAATAATCAAAGATGACGGTATCCTCATGCCTAATCCTCCATCTTACATCCCACTTCCCCCTTATCCCACATCTCTTCTGATTTACAAGCTGCAGATGGTGTAAGCATGCATCTCTTGCGTCCGTGCCCCCACCCCTCACTGCAACCCTACCCTTATGTCTTTCTCCTTTCAGAAACCCAAGAATTGTAACCTGCCCAGACCGTGGTGGAGGAGTAAGAACTGGAAGAAGAAGAAGGCAGTGATGATGAAGACACAGCACCGTCACTCGATTTCACACTCGCAGCCACCAGCTCAGATGCTGACACTCTGCGTACTTTAGGGGATAGCTTAGACACAGGATCTGCACATTGTGAGACACCGGGCATGAGTGGCCTGCAGCCAGGGCAGGGGGGTAGGATAGTGCAGGTGCCAGCTTCTGGAGGGTGAGATCGCACACGAGCTCTGCTGCACAGGACTCAGAAGAGTGCTTTGATGGGGCAGGCTACAGAAGAAGGTTGATGGACATGCACAATGAAATGCTTGGTGGATTGGCAGACCTGCCAGAAAGCCTGTGTGCAATGCCAAGGACCATGAAGGAGTCCGAACACAACCTGGCACAGGGCTTTGCGCAGAGCTTGGAGCCCATCTTTTCCAGCATGGAAGTAATGGTCAACTCAGCACACTTGTTGACCCAACCAGGATACAGCGTCTGATGGCCGATGTCTCAACTTCCATTGCAGCACAACTAGAAGCCAGCCAACATGTGGAGATGAGATAGAAGGTCAGCCATGATCTTGTTGAATGGCGGAGCAGGCTCGAAGAGGCAAATGGCCTACTCCAGCTCCTATTTCTTATGTAACATCTGGGTGCTGCTGTGGAAAAGAAAAGAAAGACTTGTATTTCTATCGTGCCTTTCACAAGCACCGGACGTCTCAAAGCGCTTTACAGTCAATGAAGTACTTTTGAAGTGGAGTCGCTGTTGTAATGTGGGAAATGTGGCAGCCAATTTGTGCATAGCAAGGTCCCACAAACAGCAACATAATAATGACCAGATAATTCGTTTTTTTGTTATGTTGGTTGAGGGATAAATATTGGCCAAGACACGGGGATAACTCCCCTGCTCTTCCTTGAAATATGGGATCTTTTATGTCCAACTGACAGAGCAGAAGGGGCCATGGTATAATGTCTCATCCATAAGACGGCACCTCCGACAGTGCAGCATTCCCTCAGCACTGCACTGGAGTGTCAGCCTGGCTTTATGTGCTCAAGTCCCTGGTTGGGGTCTGTGAACCCACAACCTTCAGACTCAGAGGCAAGAATGCTATCCACTTAGCCACAGCTGGAAGCATAGACTTCTGCTATGCAAGCTCAGACTGCTGCCATCATGGCTGTGCTTACCAGTGTTCAAAGGAGCTTGCAGGGTGTCACAGCAGCCCAGCAATCTGTCCTCCAGCAGATTACTAGGATTGCTGAGGCACTGCCCCGGGAGAGTGGCTGTGGCATTTGTTGCATTTGCAAAGATAATCCAGAGGCCGTATGCAGAGCTCAGTTCATGTTGCTTTTAATGGCTGATCCAAACACACACTTCCAGGCAAAAGCAATTGAATACCTATATCCAATGTCAGACACAATACAACGATAACAGCACTATCAAACTCCATGTGCTCAGGCCAAGGCAATCGAGTACCTATCACCAATGTCAGACATAACATTTCCTCCCCCCTCACAGAATTTCAAACATGAAATGCAGTGGCAAAGTCCTGTAGGTGGCCAGGGCGAGAACGTGTATGAACAGGCTGAGGTGCGGACTGGTGAAGAGCAGGCCGAAGTGGGGACTGGTGAGGAGCAGGCTGAGGCACAATATCTGCTTGAGGGTTGGCTGGCTGAGCCACATGTGCATCCCGCCACTCTGGGGGTAAGGCTTGGGAATTAGATCCATATAATCCCGCATCAGGGGGTGCTGGCACCTTCCGAAGGCGGCTGGCATGCCACCGAGAGCTGTCAGTGAGGCAGGAAGTGGCTGGTCCAAGTTGGCGGCTGATTTGGAGAGGAGAAGACCAGAATTAGGCCATCTTATTGTTGTGGTGAGGCCTGTGGACTCTGACCCAATCGGAGACTGAGATGTTGGGCGCCTTAGCCCTCTTCGACTGGTCGAAGCAGAGTTTCATCTTCTCCTGCTGTCTAGTGACTGTGGCTTGAGCCCGTGGAGCAGGGCTCTGAGCTAGCGAGGGGCGGAGCCTGCCAAGGGGCAGCATGAGCTTACGGCCTAGCATGAGGGATGCGGGTGAGACCCCTGTAGTGGAATGCTGGGAGGCTCTGTAGTGCAGCAGAGTGTGGAGGAGAGCCTTGTCAAACGCACACCCCTGGGATAGGTGTGCTCTGAGGCCATTTTTCAGTGTCTGGTTAAAACGCTCCACCCCCCTGATGTGCCTCAATAATTCCGAGACTCGAAGTTAGCAGAACAAAAACAAGGCTTTTATTAACTTAGAACGTAACACGTAAAAGAGAGTGATGTCTTCCTTCTGGAGGCTGAGGCCAGAATGAGCCAGCTACAAACGGGGCCAGGTATGGGCGGAGCCCTACACACAGCACATTCCAGCACATTCCAGTATACAATACAGCACATTCCAGTACACAATACAATGAGGTCTGGGGGAAGGGAAATGACACTGAAACCGATCTCAGTCACAGGCAGTGATGATGATGAATATTTCATCACATTCACCCCTTCTATAGATTTAGTCTGTTCGGGGGTTTGATAGTCCTCTGCGACCGACGTGGCTGTTGCGGTGCCGCGGGTGTCGGCTGGGTGTCCCCAGTAGCCTCCTGGGTCTCTGCCGGGGGTGCCGCCAGGGTTGTTGAAGGGGTAGTTGGTGGGGGTGCCGTTGGTCGGTGTTCTTCCGGGGGTGATGAAAGAGTAGTGGGTGGGTAAGAGTTGCTGTGATCGTCGTTGCCGCTATTGCCGTGGTTGTTGTCGATGCCGGCTGGGGCGACGTCTTTTATGGACACGGTGTCCTCCCTTCCGTCGGCGTGCCGGACATATGCGTATTGGGGGTTGGCGTGGAGTAGGTGTACTGGCTCCACGAGAGGGTCCGTCTTGTGGCCCCTCACATGCCTTCGCACGAGTACCGGACCTGGGGTGGAGAGCCATGACGGCATGGATACGCCCGAGGTGGATTTCCGGGGAAAGACAAACATTCGTTCATGAGGCGTGGTATTAGTGGCCGTACACAATAGCGACCGTATCGAACGGAGCACATCCGAGAGGACTTCCTGCCAGCGGGAGATAGGGAGGCCCTTGGTCCTTAGAGCTGGAGTGACTGCTTTCCATACTGTCCCCTTCTCTCGCTCCACTTGGCCGTTACCCCGGGGGTTGTAGCTGGTGGTACGGCTCGTGGCGATCCCCTTGGACAGCATGTACTGGCGTAGCTCTTCACTCATGAAGGACGCCCCCCTATCCGTATGGATGTAGCTCGGCATACCGAACAGGCAGAACAGGCTGTTGAGGCATTTAATGACCGTGGCACTGGTCATGTCTGGGCAGGGGAAGGCGAATGGGAACCGGGAGTATTCGTCCACAATGTTCAGGATTAAACATTGCGGTCGAAGGACGGGAGGGGGCCCTTGAAATCTAAGCTGAGCCGCTCAAAGGGCCGTGTAGCTTTGATTAAGTGGGCTCTATCTGGGCGGTAGAACCGAGGCTTGCACTCAGCGCAAGTGCGGCAGTTCCTGGTCAGGGACCGAACTTCCTCAATCGAGTAGGGTAAGTTACGGGACTTTATGAAGTGGAACAGCCGCGTGACCCCTGGGTGGCAGAGGTCGTTGTGGAGGGTCTGTAGCCGATCCCCGGTGGCGCTGGCACACATCCCTCGTGAGAGGGCATCAGGGGATTCGTTAAGGGCCCCTGGCCGGTAAATGATGTCGTACTCGAAGGTGGAGAGCTCGATCCGCCACCTAAGAATCTTATCATTTTTAATCTTCCCCCTCTGTTTATTATTGAACATAAACGCTACCGACCGCTGGTCGGTAAGTAGGGTGAAGCGTTTGCCGGCTAGGTAGTGGCGCCAGTGGCGCACTGCCTCCACGATGGCTTGGGCCTCCTTTTTCACGGAGGAGTGTCTGATCTCGGGCCCTTGGAGGGTCCTCGAGAAGAAAGCTATGGGCCGCCCCGCCTGGTTGAGGGTGGCCGCCAAGGCGAAGTCAGACGCATCACTTTCCACTTGAAATGGAGTGTTCTCGTCCACTGCCTGTAGCGTGGCCCGCTCAATATCCTGCTTAATGCTTTTGAAGGCGGCGTGGGCCTCAGCAGAGAGCGGGAAAGAGGATGCTTTCAAGAGGGGGCGGGCTTTGTCGGAGTAGTTGGGGACCCATTGGGAATAATAAGAAAATAACCCCAGGCACCTTTTCAGGGCTTTGGGAGTGTTGGGCAGGGGCAGCTCCCGTAGGGGGCGCAATCGGTCGGGGTCTGGTCCGATTTCCCCATTCTCCACCACGCTGCCTAGTATGCAGAGGCGCGTGGTGTTGTAAACGCACTTGTCCTCGTTGTAGGTGAGGTTGAGTTTTTGTGCGGTTTCCAGGAACCTCTCGAGGTTCGAGTCGTGATCCTGCTGATTGTGGCCGCAGATGGTGACGTTGTCGAGGTAGGGGAAGGTTGCCTGCAAGTGGTGGTCATCGACCATGCGGTCCATCTCCCTCTGGAAGACCGAGACCCCATTCGTCACCCCAAAGGGGACTCTGAGGAATTGGTAGAGGCGTCCGTTCGCCTCGAAGGCGGTGTACGGGCGGTCCTCTGGTCTGATAGGGAGCTGGTGGTACGCTGACTTGAGGTCGATGGTGGAGAACACCCGGTATTGGGCGATTTGGTTCACCATTTCTGATATGCGGGGTAGCGGGTAGGCGTCTAGTTGGGTGTACCTGTTGATCGTTTGGCTATAGTCGATCACCATCCGTTTCTTCTCGCTACCCCTTACCACTACCACTTGGGCGCGCCACGGGCTGTTGCTGCGTTCAATAATGCGCTCTTTCAGGAGCCTGTCTACCTCGGTCGCGATAAACCGCCTGTCCTCCCAGCTGTACCTCCTGCTTTTGGTCGCTATTGGCCGGCAGTTAGGGGTAAGGTTCGCGAATAGCGAAGGCGGCTTTACCTTCAGGGTAGCCAGACCGCACACTGTGAGGGGCGGCTGGGACCCACCGTACTTGAGCGTGATGCTTTGGTGGTTGCACTGGAAATCCAGGCCCAAGATCACACTCGCACATAGGTTCTTCATGATTAATACTTAAAATGATCATATACAGTTCCGTTAACGCACAATTGTACCGTGCAGTAACCCAGAATGGTCGATGTCTGGGTTTTGTCAGCCATAGAGATGGTACCCTGAGTAGGGACCACCTTTAGGGAGATTTGTTGTGCCAGTTCTGGGTGGATAAAGCTCTCCGTGCTTCCACTGTCAATTAAGCATTTAACCCGGCACCCGTTTACCTCGATGTCCACCATTGATCTGGATAGTGGGTGCGGCCTGGTCTGGTCCACTGTGACCGATGCCACTGTAGGGCCCTGATCGATACAAGATGGCGTCCACGCTGTCTGCTCACAAAATGGCGGACCCCACGAGGTCGGGCAAGATGGCGTCCAAGATGGCCGCTCCCACGGCGCACACGCGGCGGTGGCGGGTTTTCCGGCGGTTGGTTTTCCGGCGGGGTTCCCTCTGCACACCTTCCCGAAGTGCCCCTTCTTACCGCACTTAAAGCAGGTGGTGCCTTTCGCCGGGCACAGGTTTCTGGTGTGCTTTGGCTGCCCGCAGAAGTAGCAGTTGGGTCCCTGATGCGTCGCGGCTGTCGTAGGGCTTCTGGGGGGAGAGCGGGGCCCAGCCGGTGTCGGGCTGTCGGGCGGGGAAGATGCCTTCCAAGATGGCGGCGCCCTCGGTGCACACGTGGCGGCGTGGACGGCGCGGGCTGAAGAGTAGGCGTCCGAGTTTCTCTGGGCCACATCCAGGGATCGCGCGGTGTCCGCAGCCTGTTTCAGGTCCAACCCCGTTTTTTCCAGCAGTCTTTGCCGGATGTAAGTGGAGCTGAGGCCTGTGATGAAGGCATCACGAACAAGCTCATCAGTGTACACAGCGGCTTTTACATCTCGGCACTTGCAGTCTTTGCCAAGCATTTTCAGGGTGCTTAGGAACTCCTCCACCGATTCCCCAGGTCGCTGTGCGCGGGTAGCGAGCAGGTGCCTAGCATACACCTCATTCGTAGGCTGCTGGTAATGCGCCTTTAAGATGTCGCTGCCGGCCAGGTACGTCTCGGCGTCTTGGACGAGGGGGTAAACCCGGTGGCTTACCCATTTCCGCAGAATTCCGAGTCTCATCCTCGCAGCGTCCGTAGCGTCTTTGACGGCTGCGGAATTGTCCAGGAAGAATTCCATACACTCAAACCAGTGTCCGAAGCGTGCTGATGCGTCCGGAGCATGTTGATCCAAATCCAAACGTTTGGGTTTCAGGAGTTGATCCATAGTGTTGAAAAATAAGTTAATAAAATTGATGTGCCTCAATAATTCCGAGACTCGAAGTTAGCAGAACAAAAACAAGGCTTTTATTAACTTAGAACGTAACACGTAAAAGAGAGTGATGTCTTCCTTCTGGAGGCTGAGGCCAGACTGAGCCAGCCTACAAACGGGGCCAGGTATGGGCGGAGCCCTACACACAGCACATTCCAGCACATTCCAGTATACAATACAGCACATTCCAGTACACAATACAATGAGGTCTGGGGGAAGGGAAATGACACTGAAACCGATCTCAGTCACAGGCAGTGATAATGATGAATATTTCATCACACCCCCCATTTGACTCGGGGTGGTAGTTGCTCTCAAGGTAAGAGCAGAGTTCCGAAGGGAACATTTGGGGGCCATTGTCTGTGGTGATGGCCTTTGGATGCCCCCAGCGGGAGAAGAGGGACTCAAGGATATCGATGATGACCCGAGAGGTGACAGAGCCCACGGCAGTGACCTCTGGCCATTTTGAGTGCAGGTCATAGGTCACCACTGGGAACCATTGATGTTGGGGGACACCATGGATCTCCCCGCAGACGTCCAGCTGCAGGTGCTCCCAGGGCTGAGAGGGCCAGGCAAGGGGTTGCAGGGGTGCAGGAGCTTTGTGGCCAGTCTTGCCACTTAAAAGGCAGGCTGCACAGCCCTTGACCAGTGCCTCAATTTCCCTGTCGATAGCCAGCCACCACACTAGGTCTCGGCATCGTTGTTTGAGCTTCACTATGCCCAAGTGGCCCTCGTGCACCATGGATAAAACACGTGCACGAAGGGTGTAGTGTATGTGCCCGTCTGCCTTTAAGAGAACTATTGTATGTAACCGTTCACCTTTAAGAGAACTATTTTAGGTGTGGCACTACTTTGTTTGGCTTCTGTATGCTGTACTACCGACGGTGACCACACCAGTATATAAGTGTTGTGTCAGGAATTATTGGGCAGATTCGCCCTGACCTTCGAATAGTAAAGTCCTGTTTTAAGTTACTCTTGGAGTCTGTGCATTAATTAACTAAACAACCCACAGACTTTACAGTGGCGATGAGTCCGATCATACCCTGCGGCAACAATACGTCCGAAGCAGTTAACGAGCGTCGAGAAGAGGCAACCGCCCTCGTCGTTCTGCTGGGAAAAAACTCGAGGCTGCAGAACTAGAAAGGAGGAAGAATTTAGAGACAAAGACTTCCATCAGCAACAGGCACTGACTGTCCCTTCTGCCACGGTGAGGAGTGAGCCGATCAGCACGAGAAGCAAGGCGGCCACGGTGACTGTGAGTAAGGGAAAGTAAAAAGAATAACCGGAGGATAAGGGCGGTGCACTCGACCACAGTCGAGGGGGAAAGGAGCCGGACAGAAGTCGGGCCCAGAGGCGCTGAGACTGGGGCAGCGTGGAGCAAGGAAGCCGCGGTACAGACAGGCTGGGGGACGCAACGGCATCGTGAGGCAGCTAGACCGCAACCGGCGAAAAAGGCCGGGCAGCGACCGAAGCCACGAAGCGCTGCGACCGGGAACGTAGGCGCGGGAAGAGATAAACTCAGCCGCAGCCGGGGAGGGAATCACCGGACTGCGAGAGGGCTGGGAGGCGCGATTGGGAGCCGAGCAAGCGGGAGAGGCAGAGCCGACCAAGGGAGGCTGAGCGAGAGCCAGTCCAGCGGCTGAAACTGTTCTCCGTCAACAGGGTGTACCCAGCGCCGGTAGAGCCGAGCGAGCGGGAGAGAGACAGACCCGAGCAAGGGGAACTGAGCGAGAGCCAGCCCAGCGGCTGAAACTGTTCGCCGTCAACGGGGTGTGCCCAGCGCCGGTTGCCCTGCCGAGAAAAGGGAAAGCACTGAAGCCGACGCGCAGGCTGTGAACCTGAAAGCCAGCGGCCGTCGCCCATGGGGAAAGTGTACCCCTCCCGCCAGGGAAGAAACGCGGGAAGCCGCCATTAGGCGGGGAAGAAGACAGAAGCGGGAAACCGCCATTGAAGTGGGCGGGGAGAGAAGATAAGCGCGGGAAACCGCCATTTTCGCGGGAACCGCCATCTTGAAAAAAAAAAATTTTCAAAGAAATAATTCGTGGTGTTTATCAGGAAGAGAGGAAGATGCCGAAGCGTGGTAACATCAACGATTTTAATTCCGAGGTAGAAGACTGGGCCACGTATGTGGAATGCATTGAGATCTATTGTGAGGCCAATAAAATAGAAGAAGATGACAAAGCTATAACCTTGCTAAACTCGATGGGCGCGAAGACATACGTGCTCTTGAAGCATCTACTATCACCAGCTAAACCGGCGGATCAGACTTTCGATGATATTGTGGCTGTTCTGAAGGATCACTTGAACCCCACACCGTTGATGTTGGCGGAACGATTCAAATTCTATGCGAGAACGCAAAGGAACGATGAAAGCAACGCAGAATACTTGGTCGAACTGCGTAGACTAGCGAAACACTGCCAGTTTGGAGGGAATCTGACAGAGGCATTGCGAGACAAGTTCGTGTGCGGATTGGCAAAGGAAGGAATGCAAAAGCGACTACTCGAAGAGAACGACCTTACACTTGACAGGGCTGTCCTTATTGCAGCATCGCACGAAGCCGCAGCGAAGGGAACTGCGGAAATGCAACTAAAGACAGCGGCACTCAGTGTGGATCAAATTACCTCGACAACAACAAAATGCTATCGTTGTGGGAAGACAACACACGACCAGAACCAATGCTGGTTTAAGAACCAGGAATGTAGGAAATGTGGCAAACTGGGTCACATAGCTAAGGTATGCCGGTCAGGGAAGAAGACCAACAACCAAAGGACCAACAACCAAAGGAAGCCATCACAGGAAAAGTACAACAAGGTACACAAGGTGGCTGAGAAGAGTTCAGACGAACAGAATTCGGACTCAGACCCAAACGGCCAGGAGCTGGGTAGTCTGAGAATTCACAATGTGAGTAAGGAAGCTGACCTACAAACTATCTGGGTCATGCTAAAAATAGCTGGAGTCCAAGTGAAAATGGAGTTGGGCACTGGATCAGCTCTATCAGTCATAAATCGAAGGGATTACCACCAGCTATTCTCACATATACCCTTAAGGGATACCAAGTTCGTATTGCAGACATACACGGGGCATAAAGTATACCCCATGGGAAAGATAAGAGTCAAGGTGAGAGATAGGGGTAAAGAACACCCAAGAATGAACTTATACGTACTACCTGAGGGAGGACTACCACTTCTAGGACGGGAGTGGATCAAGAAAATAGACATGGAATGGCCCTATCTAAAAGCCATAACGAGTGAGGGCTCGATGCAGACAATCAGCTCAGATTCTGAATCGGATGACGATAAGACCAACCCAAATGTGAAAGACAAGGCTAAAATGGACTTGCCGACTAAGGTTGGAAAAACGAAGGCATGCAGAAAGGCTTATGCTTCAGAGAAGAACAAAGTTTCAGAACAGAGCTCCACCGAACAACGACAACATAGTTTGACAGGGAATTCTGAGTCTGTTCAGTTTAAGGACATATCCATGACGGAAGAACACCGAGCTCGGACTCAACTTTATTTCAAATCACGACAACAATTAGAACAATTGAGTTACCGTCTCGTACAAGAGATGAAAACAATGAAAAAGTTCTATGACACCGAATGGGAGAATCTGGAAAGACAACAGAAGCAGCTAGCTCAAGCAGAGAGCGACCATAGAGCCATCGTGACCAATCACCGATCACATCTCCCTTATGATGTTCAGGAGTTAGAATATTTGCAGAAAGAAGCAAATGAAGAGGAATCTTCAGAAAGCCAGGATTTTATTCCAGTTCTTCTCTACGACTCCTTACAAGCAGAGTTTGAGAAGTTGAAGGAACAGGCCCAGGCTACAATCCTGGAGGGGGTTAACTCGGCAACCTCCAAAAAGCTAGTTTCAGTGGAAGCATATGAGCAACTAAAGGTTGAACATGAACAAGAAGTCCAAAGGCTGCAGGAAATTCTTAATGAGCTCAAGGCCAAGACAAACTCATCGGTAGAAGTTCCATCCATAGATGAGAAATTAGAGGTGAAAGACATGGCAGAACATGAAAGTCAAGATGTCCAAGAACTCATAAAAATATTGAAGGAAACCCAAGACAAATATGAGGCGGCAATGACCGAGGTTCAACAACGTGAAGAACAGATTCAACTGGGAATTCTTTCAGTGAAAGAAAAGGCAACTGTAAGAAACACAGAGACTGTAAGAATGGCCCCTGAACATGAGCTAGAGAGCATCAAGGCGCAACTTCTCCGAGCGCTTAAAGCCAAAGTACAAGAGGAAAAAAAGGTGAAAGCATTGGAGGAAAAGGTGGATGAAATGGAGAAGACTCTGATCCACAGGGTCCCCGTGGAAGAGTTAACGGTCAGCCAACTCCTTCATATGCTGAGAGACAAGACTCTGCAAGGGGAACCATTTGAACACGAGCTTCAGTCTTCAAAGGGAAGGGGTTCGGAGCTCTCAAAAGTTTGGGGAATAGTTGAGGTTGCAACACAGATTTTACGGGGCTGCCGAAAGTACGCTGAATCACGTCAATGGGAACTACAGAATGTTGAAACAGCTGCTCCAGTAGAAGGATTGAATAGCCCGATCAATCAATCCCCGATGGAAGGGGAAGTATTGGAATCACAAATGAGGTCATTAGTGAAGGATTGGCAGGAAACCCAGGAAGAGCGGGATGAATATGAACGCATGAAGAAGTCTCTTCAGGAAAGATGTCTAGGGAGGGAACAACAGTCAGCTAACGTCCAGTTGGGTAAGGAAGAAGTAGCAGGCCCTCTCGCTAGACTAGCTCAGGACGACACCGAATATTACCATGACCTGTTGAGTGACACGGAATATTATGAGGACTTGGTCTGCCCAGCTTGTGATGAAAACTCCCAAAGTGCAGAAATCAGGATGAAGCACTTAAAGTCTAGGGAACATAGGGAGATGGTGGCGCTACAGCTGGCAGCTGATAAGGGAGCCCCGAGAGTCTCCAAGAAGCAGAAAAGAAAAAGACGAAGCAGAAGACGATAACCATCTAAATCATTATCACTTCTATCAGATCATGCACGTGGGCCCTACGAAGGAGGCCAAATCAGTTGGAAAGTAGGAAAAATTACCAAGGCAGTCCAGCTGTTTGAAAAAGTCAGCACTGCTGGTTCAGCAGGACGGAAGTTCAAGCTGTTAAGCCAAGGGAAAGACTATTGGATGAGCCACGCTAGAAATGTGAACCGGCTACACCACAGAGATGTTGTTCGGACCGAGTTAAGACCAGAGACTGAATCTGTGAACTGTTCCCGCAGAGACTGAATCTGTGAACTGTTTCCCGCAGAGACTATATCTGTGAATTGTTTTGCATGAAGTTGATTATATGTTATGTTTAATGGGGAATAAGTATGTTGTAAGCTAAAAAGGGAGGATTGTAGTGTATGTACCCGTCTACCTTTAAGAGAACTATTGTATGTAACCGTTCACCTTTAAGAGAATTATTTTAGGTGTGGCACTGCTTTGTTTGGCTTCTGTATACTGTAATACCGACAGTGACCACGCCGGTATATAAGTGTTGTGTCAGGAATTATTGGGCAGATGCGCCCTGACCTTCGAATAGTAAAGTCCTGTTTTAAGTTACTCTTGGAGTCTGTGCATTAATTAACTAAACAACCCACAGACTTTACAAAGGGCACTTGGGATCACAGTGCAGAGCCCACGTGCAACACAGGAGTCATTCCAGCAGGAGAGCTCCTCTTTAACTCTGGAGTAGGCAGACAGTTCCTCAGGCACCTTGCAAGGCCAGCCATCTCTGATGAAGGTGCACAGCTGGGAGAGGGCCGGATCCTGTTCAGAGGCCTCTTTGAGCTCCTGGAGAGAGACTGTGGTTTGGAGAGGCGTGTGCAGCATCTGGATGATATCCTGTTCCACATGTTCAGACCCGACAAGTGGGGCTGGGGCAGAGACAGTGCGGGAGAGCAGATCTGCAACAACATTGTCACGTCCTGGTGTGAACTGGAGACTGAAATTGCATTGGCGGAGGTGGTCAGACCAGCAGTGTAGACGCAGTGGTCTGTGGCCCGTGCCGGATGTCGACAGCAGGGCAGTGAGAGCCTGGTGATCAGTTCGCAGGGTGAAGGCACGGCCATACGTGTACAGGTGCCACCGCTCACATGCCCAGACACACTCCAGCGCCTCACACTCGCCTACTGAGTACTTCTGTTCAGTGGGGCTAAGGGCTCAGGAGGCAAAGGCAATTGGTTTCTCCACTCCATTCTGTATCTGCGACAACACCGCCCTCACAGCTGCAGCAGACGCGTCGCAGGTGACGAGGAAAGGGCTGGCGACGTCAAAGTGAGCCAACACTGGAGGCGACGTGAGCTGCGATTTGAGGAGGTGAACAGCTTCCGTACAGGCTTGTGACCATACCCAGGGCTCATCCTTTCGCAGGAGCTGGCACAGTGGGGCTGTGGTGGCTGAGTACTGGGGCAAAAACTTCAGGTAGTACCCAGTCATGCCAAGGAAGGAGGCAACCTGTGCTGCAGAGCTGGGTTCTGGGATGCTGTGAATGGCATCCACGTTTGACTGGAGTGGGGATATACCATCAGCCGACAACCGAAACCCCACAAATTCGATCTCTGAAATAGCAAAGACACACTTTTCGCAATTCAGTGTGAGCTTGTGTTTTGCTAGAGCTGTGAAAACTCTGTGAAGGCGTTCATTGTGAGTGGAGGTCGAGGGCCCATGCACGACAATGTCATCCAGGTAGATGGCCACCCCAGGAATGCCCGCGAGCACAGAGGACATCACCTTTTGGAAGCAGCTGGGTGCAGAGCTAAGTCCAAATGGCATCCTGGTGCACCGAAAGACGCCAGCATGTGTCACAAAAGCAGTGATGTCCCTGCTGCTGGGGTGGAGGGGAACCTGTAGATAGCCCTGTCGAAGGTCCAGTTTCGAGAACAGGATGGAACCATAGAACTGCGCTGAGTTCCTCTGACGTGGGCAGTTGATATTTGTCAGGGATTATGGCCTTATTCACTGCTCGAAGATCGACACATACGCTTAGACCACCTGACTTTTTCGTTGCGACCACCAGGTTGGAAACCCATGGGGAGGCATCAACTGGTTCGATGATGCCAGCTTCCAGTAGTTGCTTTAGTTCAGCTGTTACCCCGTCACGGAGAGCAAGCGGGATGCGGCGCAGTGGCTGAATGACAGGGGTAACGGTGGAGTCAACCATGGGCTGGTGGGTGAAGGCAGTCAGGCAGCCCAGACCCTCAAAGCGTGCTGGCCATGTTTGGCGCCATGGTGAGGCAACATGCAGAATCGCAGACCCACCGGTGTCCAGAAAAAAAAAAATCAAAATCAAAAATCAAAATCAAACCAAATCAAAAAAAAAAAAAATCAAATCAACTTTTATTGTCATTGTTAGTGCACAAGTGCAGTACAACAAAATGTAGGCTTGCGGCTCCCGAGAGTGTACATTTGGATTAAGACATTTAAACATTCAACATACATTTGGCTTGTAGTATATTAACATAAACATAACCATAATAAAGTGCATTGGCAGATGTGCAGGCTTTAGAGTTTATTTGTGGAGTTCAGTAGGATGACAGCCCTGGGAAAGAAGCTGTTCCTAAATCTGGTCGTACGGGTGCAAATGCATCTGTAGCGTCTCCCAGATGGCAGGAGGGTGAACAGACTGTGGCTGGGGTGGGTAGGGTCTTTGATGATGGACCGTGACCTCCGTAGACAGCGTTTCTGGTATATGTGCTCTATGGTCGGTAGCCGGGTGCCGCTAATGCGTTGGGCAGTTTTGACTACCCGCTGCAGGGCTTTCCAGTCATAGTAGCTACAGCTGCCATACCATACTGTGATACAGTTTGTCAGGATGCTCTCTATAGTGCAGCGGTAAAAGTTAGAGAGGATCAGGGGTGACAGGTTACATCCCTTCAGCCTCCTTAGGAAATATAGGCGCTGCTGGGCCTTCTTCACCAGAGAGGAGGTATTGAGGGACCAGGAGAGGTCTTCCGTGATGTGGACTCCGAGGAACTTAAAGCTGTCCACTCTTTCCACCACAGCCCCATTGATGTGGATGGGGGTGTGACTTCCGCCTTTGGACTTCCTGAAGTCCACAATGATTTCTTTGGTTTTCTTGATGTTAAGGGCCAGGTTGTTATCGGCGCACCACTTCACGAGATGCTGGACCTCCTCCCTGTAGGCTGACTCATCGTTGTTGGTGATCTGGCCTACTACCGTGGTGTCATCTGCAAACTTGATGATGGTGTTGGAACCATTAACAGCCACACAGTCGTGGGTGAAGAGGGAGTAGAGGAGGGGGCTCAGCACACATCCTTGTGGGGCCCCCGTGTTCAGGGTCACGGGGGGGAGGTGTGGTTACCTAATTTGACAGACTGGGGTCTGTTTGTTAGGAAGTCCAGGGTCCAGTTGCAGAGGGAAGTGTTCAGGCCAAGAGTTTGGAGTTTGGTGGCCAGATTGTTGGGGACGATAGTGTTGAATGCTGAGCTGTAGCCTATGAACAGCATTCTGATGTAGGTCTCCTTACCATCTGGGTGATTCAGTGCCGAGTGTAGAGCAGTTGTGATTGCATCCTCCGTTGATCTGTTTGCACGATAGGCAAACTGGTGTTGGTCAAGAGAGGCAGGAACACTGGCTTTGATGTGGGCTAAGACCAGTCTCTCGAAACACTTCATTATGATGGGTGTGAGTGCGACAGGTCGATAGTCGTTCAGGCACATCACAGCCATTTGCTTTGGCACAGGAATAATGGTAGCGGTCTTGAAGCATGTAGGGACTACTGCCTGGGCCAATGACAGATTGAAGATGGCGGTGAAGACATCAGCCAGCTGATCGGCACATTCCTTGAGTACCCGTCCAGGGATGCTATCCGGTCCAGCAGCCTTTCGTGTGTTCACTCCGCGTAGAACACCCCTTACGTCGGAGGTCGACAGAGTGAGCACCTGGTCTCCCGGGGGTGGCAAGGCTTTGGTAGCCGGCTCCCTGTTGTCCCTGTTGAAGCGAGCGTAGAAGTTGTTAAGCTCCTCCTGGAGGGAGGCATCGCTAACCGGGGGGCTGGTGTTTTTGCCCTTGTAGTCAGTGATGGACTGGATGCCTTGCCACATGCGCCGGGGGTCCGAGTTGTTGCGGAAGTGATCCTCTATCCGCAGTGTCTGTTTCCTTTTGGCAGTCCTGATACCCTTTTTTAGGCTGGTCCTAGCTGCACTGTAAGCCGCCGCGTCGCCAGATTTAAATGCTGCGTCGCATGCTTTCAACAGTGAGCGGGCCTCTCCGTTCATCCAGGGTTTCTGGTTGGGGTATGTCCTGGATATTTTTATGGGTCGTGACGACCTCGACGCAGCTGTTGATGTAGAATAGCACTGTGGATGCGTATTCCTCGATGTCATTATGGGCAAACATGCCCCAATCAGTGCGTTCGAAGCAATCCTGTAGCTCCGATACTGCCCCCTCTGGCCATACTTTCACTGCTCTCACTGATGTTCTCCCTCTTTTGATGAGCGGTTTGTTTGCCGGGGCTAGAAACAGGGAGAGGTGGTCAGACTTCCCAAGGTGGGGGCAGGGGATGGCCTTATAAGCATCTACAATGCTCGTGTAGACTTGATCCAGTGTGTTCTCCCCTCTTGTGGGGCAGGAGACATTCTGGTGGAATTTCAGTAGTACAGTTTTTAGGTTTATGTGATTGAAGTCCCCCGCGACGATAAAAACTCCGTCTGGGTGCGCAGTTTGTTGTTCGCTGATGGCCCTGTAGAGGTCCTTCAGTGCTAGTTTGGCATTAGCGTGTGGTGGGATGTAGACCGCAGTGATGATAACAGCCGTGAATTCCCAAGGCAGGTAGAAGGGTCTGCACCTTACCATGAGGAATTCCAAATCAGCCGAGCAGGATCTATCGATTATGTCAGTGTTAGTGCAGCAGGCATTGTTAGTGTAAATGCACAAACCGCCTCCCTTGCTCTTACCGGAGTCTGCAGTTCTGTCGGCGCGGAAGACCGTGCGTCCTTCTAGTTGGATGGTGATGTCAGGGATGCCGTTGTTCAGCCAGGTCTCTGTGAAGATCATGGCGCAGCATTCCTTTGTCCTTTTCTGTGTGGAGAGATCCAGTTTGATCTCATCCATTTTGTTTTCCAGTGACCTGACGTTGGCCAGGAAAATACTTGGGAGGGAGGGTTTGTGTGGATTTGATTTGATTTTTTTTTGATTTTTTTTTTTGATTTTTTTTTTTTTGATTCTGTGCAGAACGTTGCTGAACTACCTGGATCCATGAAGGCGTAAGTCTCCACAAACTTCTCACTCCTCTTAGACTTGATCTTTACAGGTACGATGGCAAGAATGCAATCACTGTCACCCAGGTCAGTGAAAAGATCCAGTCCCATCAGGTTGGCTCCTTGGCGTGCCACATGAAAACAAAAAGCTGGGAAAACTTTTGTTCCATAGCGTACAGTGAGGTTGACTGAGCCCACTAGTCGCCATACCCACAAAGAGCAGTGGAGGGCGCAGAGAGTGGCAGGGAGCTGAAAAAGCGTTTGAATGTGTCCACATTCAGCAGTGAGACGCAGGCACCGGTATCCAACAACAGAGGGATGCACAAATCATTCAGGTTAATTGTGCATGACTTGAAAGCCACTACTGGCCCAGAGCTCACCTTGTGAATTATAGGCCAACTGCTTGAGGACTGAGAGTGTTCATTTGTAGCAACAGGGGCAGAGCGGCAGACATTGGCAAAGTGATTTTGTTTTCCACAATTGCGACAGGCTTGGAGCGCACAGGGCAATTCTGCGCTCTGGTAGCATGTGAACGAGATCCGCAGTTTCCACACTGTTGCCGTGGTAGCGCGCGTTGCTGCCGTCGCGCGAGCATTACCGTGTCAGAGCTGTCGGGGCCGAGGGCGCTGTCATTGGGTGTGTGTGCTAGTTTCGCTGCACATTCGGCTGCAGACTCCACTTGAAAGGCAATGTTGACTGCCTGTGACAACGACAGATCGTCGGACTCGAGTAACAGTCTTTCATGCATTCTAACGTTGTTGGTGTGCTGTATTAGTTGATCACGCATCATCTCGTCTTGTAGTGCACCAAACTTGCATGAGCTAGCTAACCCCCTCAAATTATCCACGTATTGATGCACCGAATCGCCGGGGAGTTGGTGACGCTGTCTAAAAATGAATAGCCACAGGAGGGCACTTTGTGGGGCAGAGAAGTGTGTGCTTAACAGAGCCACAGCCACATCATACGTTTGAACTGAGTCTGCTGCGCATAATGTCCCAAGAACACACTGGCCCTCCGCTCCCAAACAACGGGATAACAGTGCCTTTTTCCGTGCTGTACTCACATTTTCTAGTCCAAGAGCAATGAGGTAGGTTTCAAAGGACTGTAACCAGCGAACCCATGGGATCGGGGGATCATTGGGTAGTGTAAGGAAGGGAGGAGGTGGTGGAAGAGAGATTTCAGCCATCCTCGTTGCCACAATGTTGCGTTTGCAAAGATAATCCAGAGACCGTATGCAGAGCTCAGTTCATGTTGCTTTTAATGGCTGGTCCAAACACAAACTTCCAGGCAAAAGTAATCGAATACCTATATCCAATGTCAGACACAATACAATGATAACAGCACTATCAAACTCCATGTGCTCAGGCCAAGGCAATTGAGTACCTATCACCAATGTCAGACATAACAGCACTATGGAGCACAAACCTGCTGTCCTCTCTCAGGATGACAGCATTTGTCCTCCCACCACTGCCACTCCGCCAGTGCCCTTGCTGTTGCCTGTAAGCCAGCCAGCCCAGACTGCTGCTGTGCATGCCGAGATGGTGCAGTGTGATGGCGGGCCTTCTAGGCCCAGAGCTGCTCAAGGTCAGCCTCCAAGGTCATCTGCATTCTCCTCCATTGAAAGCCAACAGCCTTCCACCAGCCATGCTGCAGCCACTGGAGTAGCAACTGCGTAGGAGCACTAGGACAGGCAAAGGCACACAGGAGACAGGCACTAAGGGAATGCGCAAAGGTGATTAGTTTACATTTGTATGCAATATGGCATGATCTAAATTATAAACATGGTTTTGAATTTTTATTTTGTGTAGGTTTTTATTTTTGCATTGTGGCCAAGTGGACGCTGTGATGGTCAGTGACAGAGGGAAGATAAGGTAGGACTGTTGGCGAATGTGGAATTGGGGTTGCATTTACTGGTATCGTAGCTAGACGAGTCAGTTATGGACAGCCCAGCCAGAAAGGGGCTGTTTGGGTTGCTTCCTCCCTTGCTCTGCCTCTTCCTTCTCCTCTTTCTCCTCCTCCTTCTCTTCCTCCTCCTCCTCCTCGCCCTGCTTCTCAGCTGGTCACCATATGGCTGGTGGCAAGGGCTGTGCCCTCAAGATGGTGAGGTTGTGCAATGTGCAGCAGACCACTACGAATCTCGACACCCACTCTGCCGAGTACTGCAGGGCTTCTCCAGTGTTGTCCAAGCAGCGGAAGCATTGCTTCAGCATGCCAATGGTCTGCTCGATAATATTTCATGAGGCAACATGGCTTTCATTGTATGAATACTGCCCACGTGTAAGTGGGTTGTGCATCAGAGTCATGAGCCAATTTGTTACCGGATAGTCCTTGTTGCCCAGGAGCCACCCTCTGGTATGTCATGGTGGCTCAAATGTGGATGGTCCAGCAGACTGTCACAGAATGAAGGCATCATGACTGCTGCCAGGATACCGGGCATTGACCTGCATGAGTCGTTGAGTATGCACAAACAGCAGCTGGATATTGAGGGAATGCAATCCCTTTCGGCTGTGGTATATCTCAGAATTTACATGCAGCGCCCACTAAGCTACATGCCTGCAGTCAATGCCACCCTGCACCATGTGGAAGCCTGCAATCCTTGCGAAGCCACGTGCTTGTAAGGGGTTTCCTCTCCGAGGTCGCAGAGGTTTCTCTCGCCAGAGGCCTCTCTCTCTCTTTTGCACAGTAAAACCTTGAGTGGTCCGACCCACTCGCCCCTTAGATTCTAGACACTGGTCTTAGGTGCAGGAACTACAATGTAGAGAAGACTCTTATTGACCAAGTTTAATGAATCAAAATGGAATTTTATTGCATATGGAAAAACAAATCAAATGCAAGCAGATAAGAGGGTACATGGGAGGGAAAACAAATCAAAACAATACAGTACTAGCTAAAATAGATACAGACATATTATACTTTACAAAAGTCATCATGAAATGGGGAAACACATGGAACATCGAGGGACAACAACTCATGTTGATTATACCCAAAATGACCACCCCCTTAAACCTAACTAGATCCGATTATGAAGGGCCAGATACATGCTCACCAGTCCAGTTGGAAAAGTATAGAGTTTTGAAACAGGTCTGCGTTTTGATCCCCTCATGCGTCCTGTTTCCTCATGGTCAGTGGAGCCACAGTGGGCTGTGCCACACCTCACTCTCTTTCTCGAGGTGACGGTCACGGACAGGCTGGACACTGACGGGCCTGGATGTCGGCGGAGACCATCTGCTTGACCACGGTTGGAAACCCCTAGCCGGCTTTCATAGATACATAGATACATAGAAGATAGGAGCAGGAGTAGGCCATTCGGCCCTTCGAGCCTGCTCCGCCATTCAATGAGATCATGGATGATCATCCAAATTCAGTACCCGGTCCCTGCCTTCTCCCCATATCCCTTGATCCCTTTAGCCTTAAGAAATATATCCAACTCTTTCTTGAATATACTTAATGAACTGGCCTCCACCGCCCTCTGTGGCAGAGAATTCCACAGGTTCACCACTCTATGGGTGAAGAAATTCCTCCTCATTTCAGTCCTAAATGGCTTACCCCTTATCCTTAGACTATGACCCCTGGTTCTGGACTCCCTGGCCATCAGAAACATCCTTCCTGCATCTAGTCTGTCCAGGCCTGACAGAATTTTATAGGTTTCGATGAGATCCCCTCTCAATCTTCTAAACCCCAGTGAGTATAAGCCCAATCGACACAATCTCTCCTCATACGTCATTCCTGCCATCCCAGGTATCAGCCTGGTGAATCTTCGCTGCACTCCTTCCATGGCAAGAATGTCCTTCCTCAGGTAAGGCGACCAAAACTGCACACAATACTCAAGGTGTGGTCTCACCAAGGCCCTGTACAACTGCAGCAAGACATCCTTGTTCTTGTACTCGAACCCTCTTGCTACGAAGGCCAACATACCATTTGCCTTCTTAACCGCCTGCTGCACCTGCATGCTTACCTTCAGCGACTGGTGTACAAGAACACCCAGGTCTCTTTGCACTTCCCCTTCTCCCAAACTATTACCATTCAAATAATAATCTGCCTTCCTGTTTTTGCCACCAAAGTGGATAACCTCACATTTATCCACATTATAGTGCATTTGCCATGTTTCTGCCCAATCACCCAAACTGTCCAAATCGTGCTGGAGTTTCACGACATTCTCCTCACAGCATACCCTCCCCCCCAGATTTGTGTCGTCTGCAAATTTGGAGATATTACATCCAATTCCCTCGTCCAGATCATTAATATATATTGTGAACAGCTGGGGTCCTAGGACCGATCCTTGCGGTACACCACTAGTCACTGCCTGCCACTCGGAAAACGACCCGTTTATTCCAACTCTTTCCTTTCTGTCCACCAACCAGTTCTCTATCCAAGTCAATACCTTGCCCCCAATCCCATGTGCCTTAATGCGGGACCTTATCGAAAGCCTTCTGAAAGTCCAAATACACCACATCCACTGGTTCTCCCTTATCTATTTTACCAGTTACATCCTCAAAAAATTCAAGTAGATTAGTCAAGCATGATTTACCTTTTGTAAATCCATGTTGACTTTGTCCGATCCAGTCACTGCTTTCCAAGTGCTCTGCTATTACATCTTTTATAATGGACTCTAGCATTTTCCCCACTACCGATGTCAAGCTTACCGGTCTATAATTCCCCGCCTTTTCTCTACCACCTTTTTTGAATAGTGGGGTAACATTAGCTACCCGCCAATCCATGGGTACCGTTCCAGAGTCTATCGAGTTCTGGAAGATGACCAGCAATGCATCTACTATTTCTAGGGCCACTTCCTTAAGTACCCTGGGATGTAGATTATCAGGCCCTGGGGATTTATCGGCCTTCAGTCCCATCAATTTTCCTAACACCATTTCCCTACAAATACTGATTTCTTTCAGTTCCACCCTTTCATCAGACCCTATGTTCCCCGGCATCTCTGGGAGGTTATTTGTGTCCTCCTTTGTGAAGACAGAACCAAAATATGTATTTAGTTGGACAGCCATTTCTTTGTTCCCCATTATAAATTCCCCCGATTCTGACTGCAAGGGACCTACGCTTGACTTCACCAATCTTTTTCTCTTCACATATCTATAAAAGCTTTTACAGTCAGTTTTTATGTCCTCTGCAAGCTTACTCTCATATTCTATTTTCCCTTTCTTAATTAATCCCTTTGTCCTCCTTTGTTGAATCCTAAACTGCTCCCAATCCTCAGGGTTATTGCTTTTTCTGGCCAATTTATATGCCCTCTCCTTGGACCTTATGCTATCCCTAATTTCCCTTGTTAGCCACGGTTGGGTCACCTTTTTTGTTTTATTTTTATGCCAAACTGGGATGAACAAATTCTGTAGTTCATCCATTCGGTCTTTGAATGTTTGCCATTGCCTATCCGCCGTCAACCCTTTGAGTGTGATGCGCTATCAATTACTCATAAAAGACGGAGAGTTCGGAGAGTAACTAAAAGGCTTTTATTAACAAAGAACAGAGCATGCCTCTCGTGGTTGACTGGTTTCCAAGAAGGCAGGGGGCTGCAGAACAGTCACCTTTATACCTGGGCATGTGGGTGGAGCCAGGGGCGGAGCCAGCTGAGGCATGCATAGATACAACAGTGTGCAACAACAACAACAACGGTGAACAACAATAACAGTGGTTTACCACATTCACCCCTTGTTTAAAATTGAGTCCGACGGGGTGAAGTGTACTAAAGCTTCGTGTAAGTAAGTCTATCAGGTGGCCTTGTATGCCGTCCTGATCGTCGTGGTGGCGGCGGTGATGGTGCAGCATCCAACGTTGAATCTGGCGTCTCATTGAGTGGTTGGGTGGTCAATGACGGGTCCTGGGGCTGCGGCATGCCGTCTACAGGGGTTGGGTTGTGGGTAGTGGTGGATGGCAATGGTAGTATTTCAGGGGCACCCGAAGGTGCGAGGTCTCGTATGGAGACTGTGTCCTCCTGCCCGTCCGGGTACGCCACGTAAGCATACTGGGGGTTGGCGTGGAGGAGGCTCACCCTCTCGACCAGGGGGTCCATTTTATGGGACCTCACGTGCTTCCGCAGTAGGACGGGTCCTGGAGACGTCAGCCATGTCGGTAGCGAGGTCCCCGATGCGGACTTCCTGGGGAAAGTGAGCATTTTTTCGTGGGGGGTGGCATTGGTGGCCGTACAAAGCAGTGACCGAATGGAGTGGAGCGCCGCAGGGAGGACCTCCTGCCAGCGAGAGGTCGGAAGGCCCTTAGATTTTAAGTTTAAGAGGACGGCCTTCCAAACCGTCGCGTTCTCTCTTTCCACCTGGCCGTTCCCCCGGGGGTTGTAGCTGGTGGTTCTGCTTGTAGCAATACCTCTCGTGAGCAGGTACTGATGGAGTTCGTCGCTCATGAAGGATGAGCCCCGGTCGCTATGGATATAGCTAGGGAAGCCGAACAAGGCGAAAAGGTCATTCAGACATTTAATGACCGTGGTACTGGTCATGTCTGGGCAAGGGATGGCAAACGGGAAACGGGAGTACTCATCAATTATGTTGAGGAAGTGCACGTTGTGGTCAGAGGAGGGGAGGGGCCCTTTAAAATCGATGCTCAGGCGCTCGAAGGGGCGAGTGGCCTTGATCAGGCTTGCTCTGTCTGGCCTATAAAAATGCGGTTTGCACTCGGCACAGATTTGGCAGTTCCTGGTCATGGTCCTGACCTCCTCGATGGAGTAGGGCAGGTTACGGGATTTGATGAAATGGAAGAACCTGGTGACCCCCGGGTGGCAGAGGTCATTGTGGAGGGTCTGCAGTCTATCAACCTGCGCGTTGGCGCATGTACCACGTGATAGGGCATCTGGGGGCTCATTGAGTTTCCCGGGCCGGTACAAGATATCGTAATTGTAGGTGGAGAGTTCAATTCTCCACCTCAAGATCTTGTCGTTCTTGATTTTGCCCCTCTGCTTATTATTAAACATAAAAGCTACTGAACGCTGGTCAGTGAGCAGGGTAAATCGTTTTCCGGCCAGGTAATGCCTCCAATGTCGCACTGCTTCCACAATGGCCTGGGCCTCCTCTTCGACAGAGGAGTGTCGAATCTCGGGGCCCTGGAGGGTCCTTGAGAAAAAGGCCATGGGTCTCCCCGCCTGGTTAAGGGTTGCAGCTAGGGCAAAGCCGGATGCGTCGCTCTCCACTTGGAAAGGGATGGACTCATCCACTGCGTGCATTGTGGCCTTCGCAATATCTCTTTTTATGAGAGTGAAGGCTGCACATGCCTCTGCTGTCAGGGGGAAGGAGGTGGACTTGATGAGGGGTCTGGCTTTGTCCGCATAGTTGGGCACCCACTGAGCATAGTAAGAGAAAAACCCTAGGCATCTCTTCAGTGCTTTTTGGCAGTGGGGGAGGGGGAGCTCCATAAGGGGGCGCATTCTGTCGGGGTCGGGGCCGATGACTCCGTTCTCCACTACGCAGCCAAGAATGGCGAGGCGCGTGGTGCGAAACATACATTTGTCCTTGTTGTATGTTAGATTCAGCCGCTGGGCCGCATGGAGGAATTTCTCTAGGTGAAGTCATGGTCCTGCTGGTCATGGCCGCAGATGGTGACGTTGTCTAGATAGGGGAAGGTGGCCTGCAGCGCGTTCTGGTCAACCATTCGGTCCATCTCCCTTTGGAAGACCAAAACCCCGTTGGTGACGCCGAAGGGGACTCGGAGGAAGTGGTAGAGATGACCATCAGCTTCAAAAGCTGTGTACTGGCGGTCCTCAGCCCTGATGGGGAGCTGGAGGTATGCCGACTTCAGATCAATCGTCGAGAACACCCGGTATTGTGCTATCTGATTGACCATGTCAGATATGCGGGGGAGTGGGTATGCATCTAACTGGGTGTAGCGATTGATCGTCTGGCTGTAGTCAATAACTAGGCGCTGTTTTTCGCCAGTCTTCACTACCACCACTTGTGCTCGCCATGGGCTAGTGCTACCCTCAATAATCCCTTCCTTCAGGAGTCTTGCTACTTCGGATTTAATGAAGCTCCTATTCCCGGCACTGTACCGCCTGCTTTTGGTAGCGATGGGCTTACAGTCGCAGGTGAGGTTAGCGAACAAGGGGGGGGGAGACTTTAAGCGTGGAGAGGCTGCAAATGGTGCGCGGCGGGCGATTTAAAAGCTGCTGGCTGCAGACTGTGAGTGGGGGGAGGGGTCCGCCGTACGCTAATGTGACACTTTTAAGGTGGCACTGAAAATCCAACCCCAGTAGAACGGCAGCGCAGAGATGGGGCAGGACAAGAAGTTTAAATTTTTTGTATTCTGTGCCCCTTACTGAAAGGGTCACTACACAGTAGCCACCGACGTCTGCTGAATGGGATTTGGAAGCCATAGAGATCCGATGGCGCGTTGGCAGGACCGGGAGAGAGTAACTGCGTGCTGTGTCGGGGTGGATAAAGCTCTCCGTGCTCCCGCTGTCGAAAAGGCAGGTAGTGGCGCGGCCGTTTACCGTAATGTCCATCATGGACCTGGACAGTTGGTGAGGGAGAGATTGGTCCAGCGTCAAGGAGGCCAGCGTATGGTCGAGCGAGTCGCTGTGGTCATCAGACGATGCGGTGGTTGAGTCCGGGTCACCCGCGATTGGAGTTGGAGGCGTCCAAGATGGCGGACAAAATGGCTGCGCCCATGATCCCGATCCCCACGCGGCTGGAGGTGTCCAAGATGGCGGACAAGATGGCTGCCCCCACGGTTCACACGCGGCGCTGCTGGCGTTAGCGGTTTTACCTTTGCAGGCGCTGATGTAGTGTCCTTTCTTCCCGCAGCCAGAGCAGGTAGCGTTTTTCGCCAGGCAGCGTGCTCTGGGGTGTTTTGCCTGGCCACAAAAGTAACATTTTGGGCCCTTGGACATCGCTGCAGCAGTTGGTGCCGGGGGTGGCGGTCCCATGACCCAAGGTTGCGGCGTTCACGGTGCGGAGCGGTTAGGGGAGAATGCGTCCATATTCCGGTGGGCCGCGTCTAGCGAGAGCGCGAGGGACACTGCCTTCTTCAGGTCAATTTCGCCCTTCTCCAACAGTCTCGGCCGGGAGTAGTCGGACTTGAGGACCGCAATGAAAGCATCTCGGATAAGTCCCTCCGTGTGTGTCGCGGCCGATACCTCTTTACAATCGCAGGCTCGGCCGAGTATCTGTAGTGCCCGAAGGAATGCCTCCACCGATTCCCTGGACTGCTGTTTGCGGGGTCTCAGGAGGTGTCTGGCGTAAACCGTATTTACCGGGCGTGTGTATTGTCCTTTTAGCAGATCGATAGCCGCCAACAAGGTAGTCGCGTCCTGGATGAGCGTGTAGACTTGGTGGCCCACCTTGGAGGCCAGGATTTTTAGTTTGTTTCCCTCTAGTGTCACGGCTGAGGCTTCCAGGTAAGCTTCGAAGCAACGCAGCCATTGTGCGAACTTGGTAGACAAACCCGCCTCTTGAGGGTCTAGGTCCAGGCATGTTGGTCTGAGGGCATGCAGCAGCGCCTGCTGCTCAGCGTTTGGTGCCGTCGTTTGCTGCAGCGCCTGCTGCTCAGCGTTTGGTGCCGACATTTTGTTTTTGTTAATAAAATTGATGCGCTATCAATTACTCCTAAAAGACGGAGAGTTAGGAGAGTAACTAAAAGGCTTTTATTAACAAAGAACAGAGCATGCCTCTCGTGGTTGACTGGTTTCCAAGAAGGCAGGGGGCTGCAGAGCAGTCACCTTTATACCTGGGCATGTGGGTGGAGCCAGGGGCGGAGCCAGCTGAGGCATGCATAGATACAACAGTGTGCAACAACAACAACAACGGTAAACAACAATAACAGTGGTTTACCACAGAGTGCCATTCCCCAATCAATCCTACCCAACTCGCTGCTCAGACCATCATAGTTTCCTTTATTTAAATTGAGGACCCTAGTCTCCGAGTCAACTACTTCATTCTCCATCTTAATGAAGAATTCGATCATATTATGATCGCTCCGACCCAAGGGGCCTCTTACAACAAGATTGCTAATTAATCCTTTCTCGTTACATAATACCCAGTCTAAGATGGCCTGATCTCTGGTTGGTTCCTCGACATATTAGTCCAGGAAACCATCCCGTAAACACTCCAGGAATTCTTCCTCCACAGTATTGTTACTCATTTGGTTGGCCCAATCTATATGTAGATTAAAGTCACCCATGATGACTGCTGTGCCCTTATTGCACGCTTCTTTAATTTCTCTTTGAATGCCATCCCCAACCTCCGCCTTACTGTTTGGAGGTCTATAAACCACTCCCACTAACGTTTTTTTCCCCTTAGTATTTCTCAATTCTACCCATACAGATTCCACCTCATCAGAGCTAATATCCTTCATTACAATTGTGTTAATCCCTTCTTTAACCAGTAATGCTACCCCACCTCCCTTTCCTTTTTGCCAATCTTTCCTGAATATCGAATACCCCTGGATGTTGAGTTCCCAGTCCTGGCCTTCCTTGAGCCACGTTTCCGTAATCCCAACCAAATCGTATTTGTTTACTTCTATTTGCGCAGCCAATTCATCCACCTTATTACAAATGCTCCTTGCTTTAAGACACAAAGCCTTCAGGCTTGTTTTTTTAACGCTCTTATACCTATTAGAATTATTATTTACTGTGGCCATGTTTGATTTAAACTGTTGATTTCTTTGACTGCCACTTTTGTTTTTCTCCTTCCTATCTTTTGCTTTTATCCTTGTTTCCCTTTCCTCTGTCTCCCTGCTCAGGTTCCCAACCCCCTGCCATTTTAGTTTAAACCCTCCCCCACAGAACTAGCAAACACTCCCCCTAGGACATTGGTTCCAGCCCTGCCCAGGTGCAGACCGTCCGGTTTGAACTGGTCCCACCTCCCCCAGAACCGGTTCCAATGTCCCAGGAACTTGAATCCCTCCCCCTGGCACCATTCCTCTAGCCACGTATTCATCTGAAGTATCCTTCTATTTCTACTCTGACTAGCATGTGGCACTGGTAGCAATCCTGAGATTACTACCTTTGAGGTCCTGTTTTTTAATTTATCTCCTAACTCCCTATACTCCGCTTTTAGGACCTCATCCCGCTTTTTACCTATATCGTTGGTGCCTATATGCACCACGACAACTGGCTCTTCACTCTCCCCTTCCAAGATGTTCTGGAGTTGCTCGGAGACATCCTTAACCCTTGCACCAGGGAGGCAACACACCATCCTGGAGTCTCGTTTGCGGCCGCAGAAACGCCTATCTATTCCCCTTACAATTGAATCCCCTATTACTATAGCTCTACCCCTCTTTTTCCTTCCATTCTGTGCAGCAGAGCCACCCCTGGTGCCAGGAAGTTGGCTGCTGCTGCCTTCCTCTGATAAGCCATCCCCCCCAACAGTACTCAAAGTGGTGTATCTGTTGGAGAGGGGATGGCCACAGGGGACCCCTGCACTACCTGCCTGCGCCTAGTACTCTGCCTGTTGGTCACCCGTTCCCTTTCTTCCTGTCCAACCTCTACCTGCGGTGTGTCCAACTCTGTAAATGTGCTATTCACGTTGTCCTGAGCATCGTGAACGCTCCAGTATGTGTCCAATCGCAGCTCCAGCACCGCAATGCAGTCTGTCAGTAGCTGCAGCTGGATGCACTTCCTGCACATGTAATTGTCAGGGACACCGGAAGTGTCCCTGAGTTCCCACTAATCGCAGGAGGAGCAGATCACGGGGCTCGGCTGTCCTGCCATGACTTACCCTTTAATTAATTGAATTTAAATTAAATCAATCAATCCCACTAATTACACTACAGTTAACTGGTTTACCAACAGTCCCTGCTACACCAGAGAGACCTTAGAAACTATAAACCAGAGTTAAAGTTTTAAAAAAAAGAGATATACTCACCAACCAAATACTCACCAACCAATCACTTACCTGCTTCCTGGTGACAACACACTTTGATTACTTTTTACCTCTCTCCCCTGCTGTTGAATTGGTAAGCCTCGTTCACTGCCGCCGGTTTGAACTGCCGCCGATGCTGTGTTCCCTCAAAGCCCGCTCTAGTCGGGCTGCTCCTGACTCACTGCCGCCGGTTTGATCTGCCGCCGATGCTGTGTTCCCACAAGGCCCGCTCTAGTCAGGCTGCTCCTGACTCACTGCCACCGGTTTGAACTGCCGCCGATGCTGTGTTCCCACAAGGCCCGCTCTAGTCGGGCTGCTCCTGACTCACTGCCGCCGGTTTGAACTGCCGCCGATTCTGTGTTCCCACAAGGCCCGCTCTAGTCGGGCTGCTCCTGACTCACTGCCGCCGGTTTGAACTGCCGCCAATGCTGTGTTCCCACAAGGCCCGCTCTAGTCGGGCTGCTCCTGACTCACTGCCACCGGTTTGAACTGCCGCCGATGCTGTGTTCCCACAAGGCCCGCTCTAGTCGGGCTGCTCCTGACTCACATAGGATTCTTCTGTAGTTTTACTACCCTCCCGTTTCGTCAATGGCCCGGGGTTGGTCGATGATCTCCCGATGTTTTACCCCGGGGTGGGGTGCCGGCTCGGACCGTCTTCTTCTCCGAACTCCAGCTGCTATCGAAGGTAACGGCTATTACCGACGATCCCATGAAGATGATGAAGAAAGGAACCTCTCTCTTCCTAATATCTAAGATGAAGCTTCCTTCTCTCTCTTCTACCCCCGGTGACTCCCAATTATACTTCTCAGCAGAAGCCCTTATCTCACGCCAAATCAGATTGGTCTTTTGTTTTAATTTTGGCGGGCTGGTTGCACAACAGGGTAGTTATCATATTTAAACTGCTTTTGGGAGGGCCGGTGATGGCCATCTCTGGTCTGGAATGACCTGGTAATGTTTTAATGTCTTCTTGATGTCTTTAACGGATCCTTGATGAATTCTTTATGAATATGGAACTGTTCCCCTTTCTCTGGGTAAACATTTAGATGGCCTTTATCTACAGGCCGATCTGACTGGATCTGCATCCAATCTTTATGTATGTGTGGGTGTCTGGTTTCGTTCTCTCAGAAACGGCTTCCAGAACCTACTGTGGGTTGAATCCACAAAGCTGTCTGAGGACTGCAGGAACCATTTTAAAATGTCCCAATAAGTCAGTCACGGGGTCTGGTGGCCATTTTGAATGCCCCTTTTTCCTGGGCTTCTTTTAAAATAGTCTTTAAAATCATGGCCTCTTCTGCCATTCGACCCTTATTAATACAATATCAATTTTGCGAATCCTACATGCTGATTCTGCCTACTGCTCTCTGACCAGGGAGAAGGAAATTTATTCTGCTCTCTTGGAATACTAACCCTCTGTTACCTCCCTTATGCAACAGTGCATGGCAAACTGGGGGATGTTGCAAATATCTCCTGCTCCAGCCTGAAAGGAGCCCGACGCGTAAAGTTTCATGGCCACAGTGATCTTCACAGTCACTGGCAAAGTGGTTCTCACCCTGCTCTGAGGTTGCAGTTGTGGTTGCAGCAGGTGGCAGATTTCAGTGAAGCGCAGACAGCTGACACACAATTCCTCGCCGAGTTTCAGGTAGGAGTATTACTCCTGGGTGGATATGGCATCCTTCTGAGAGTCCTTCTCTCCCTCCTTCTCCTCCCTCTTCCAGCAGCTTGTCCTGCTCTGTGGCACCTCTGTTCATTCTCTCTGTCATGCTGTAGGCCAAGTGGAATGCCTACTAGTGCACCCATGTATTGGAGCAAGTGGTCTGTGCAGAATCCTTGAAGTCAGGACAAAGTCCTTCAGCACCTGCCATACCACACCCTGTAGGCTTTAACAACTTCAAATAACTGTACAAATCACCAAACACTTCTGCAAACTCAGCAACAGCTAGTAGAAATCAATCAGCAACTAACCTGCCAGCAGTTGATGATCCATTTAAATAGCGTTGGTGGGGGTCCTTCCTGCTGCTGAACACGTGTTCAGCTGTGCGAACTTAAGAGAGGGTGTTAGCTGGAGCGTTGTGCTCCAAAATGGCAGCACTGACATCAAATCAGCGTTACACGCTGATTACTCAATCTCTTCTCATACGACTGTCCCGCCATCCCAGGAATCAATCTCGTGAACCTTCGTTGCACTCCCTCTATGGCAAGTATATCCTTCCTTAGGTAAGGAGACCAAAATTGTACACAGTACTCCAGGTGTGGTCTCACCAAGGCCCTATATAATTGGAGTAAGACTTCTTTACTCCTGTACTCAAACCCTCTTGTAATGAAGGCCAGCATACCATTTGCCTTCATAATGGCTTGCTGCATCTGTACATTCACTTTCAGTGACTCATGTACAAGGACACCCAGGTCCCATTGAGCTTCTGCATTCCCCAATCTTTCACCATTTAGGAAATACTCTGCCTTTCTGTTTTTTCTACCAAAGTGGATAACTTCACATTTATCCACATTATATTCCATCTGCCATGTTCTCGCCCACTCACCTTCTGTAGAACTGTAAGATTATCCTTGATCAATACTGAACACCGCCCCCCCCTACCCCCACACCCTCCTTTTACCCTTCCCTATCCCTCCTGAATACATTGTAGCCAGGAGTATTTAGTTCCCATTCATACCCTTGTTTAAGCCAGGTCTCCGTTATAACCACTATATCATAATGCCATGTGGTAACTTGTGGCTGCAGCTCATCAACCTTATTTGTAACACTCCTCACATTAACTCACATGCATTCCAACACCATGCTGGTCTGCTTTTTTTTTTCCTCCATCTAATTCCTGCTCTTTCTACAATGTTCTTTATTCTGTTGCTGTTTGCCCCTCTTAGTTTTCTATTCACCGTGTCTCTCCTCTCTGCTGCTGCATCCTGGTTCCCCTCCCCCTGCCAAATTAGTTTAAACCCTCAAAAGTGGACGAAGTGAGAGCTGCCCAGAGGGCCTTTCTAATTCAGTTCTCACTTCATCCAATATAAAGACCGAACCTATTGTTGACTCTGTTTAAATGTTCCTAATTGGAGCTGTCTGCTCTCTTGCACCACAATTCCAGCCAGAAGAGGAGTAAATCTATTCATAGATGGAGATTGAGTGGGAGGATCCTTAGGAAAGTTTACAAAGCAGATGGTAGTTTAGCATAATTTGACTGGAGAAATATAAATATTTGCTTCAAATCCTTGTCTGAATCTCTTGCTTATTGTAAAGTTCCTGTGCCACAGTTGGGATGTTATGCAGGCCTTGCCTCATCGATAGGATGGTAATCCTTGTAGGATTACTGTTCATGTTCATTTTGTTTTATCATGCTACAGTAAACAAAATTAGCTAAAGCATACCAATAAGGATCATAGTGCTGTGCCTAATCAATAGCAGATTCTGTGAAAAGCCTTTCACATGATGGCAAAGGTATCAAAACAAAGGATTGACCAAGAAGAACCTCCACAACCTGAACACAGACCTAGCTGTCACTCTGTAACATGTGCTTGCTATGCGATCTGTGATTTTACAGAAAATGAAGTTATCATGAATGAGTTGAGCAACAGCACGATCCTCCACTGTTCAGTTACATTGCTATGTGCTTCTCTGCATCCGATTTGCTGCTGTTAGTCCTGAAAGGTCTCACTAAAAACAGGTGAAGGCTATGCAATAAAAACAGAAAATGCTAGAGAAACTCAGCAGGTCAGGCAGCATCTGTGAAGAGAGAAACAGAGTTAACATTTCAGGTCGATGACCTTTCGTCAGAACTGGAAAAAAGCAGGAAATGGAACCGATTTTTAAGCAACTGTAGGGGCTGGGAAAGGGGGAGGAGATGAAAGAACAGAAGGGAAGGCCGATGATAGGCTAGAAGGCAGGAGAGATTAAGAGCTTCAAAGGGTATGTTGTGATTGCCCCCACCCTCCCTCCTCCATGAAATGTGATCAGACACCTGCCTTTAGTATCTAAAGCCTGTTCTGTAATACCAAATAAGTGGCTGTTGATTTTGATTACTTTGCAATTGTGCTGGAATTCAAAGAACTTGCCATTGGTGTCATGAGCCAGGGCTTCACACTGTAAATTTGGATGCCTATGAAGTTAACAAAAAAATTCACAATGAATATAAAATGCAGGCATCGATCAGGCACATTTCATCAAGAAGCTAGCTACCAGGCAGATCTCCACTGTTTAACTTTCCAGCACAGAGATAATTGACTGAATATGAGAAACTGGGGCATACACCTGCCATGATATTCAGAGTATCAATTCCAATTTGGATATCACAGGTTGAAACCCTTTCCTGTTTCTGAAAATAACTGGAACTCAGCGTGTAACTGCAGTTGATGACTCCCCAGACACCTGGAAATCCTGCAATGTCTAAAAATCTTCTGTTCTATTTTTCTTCAGCTGATGATATGGAGTTGAAAATGAACCAGATGTTGCATTCACTTCTTGCAGCGGTGACCTGAGACGAACACCTCGACACTGTTGACTAAATAATGCCTGCAGTGACACCAGCTGGAGTTGAAATATGCCACTGGCACAGAAGGCGAGTGATACATTCATCCTCATTGGCACTGGCAGGATATCATTAATGGCAAATGACGGTGCAGATCTTGTAACTCCTCAAACTGGTCATGCAGCATTTGCTTGTAAAATCTCAACCTACAGTAATACTGAGTGTCAGAACAGACTGTGAAGCTAATCCACTTTCTATAACACTTTGGGACTGCTCTTCACAATTTTGCTGTGCCTTGAGATTATATGAAGACTGCTACTCAGTCAAAATTTATAAAACAAATATTTAAGTTTGACAATTGAAAAAATCCTCTTGTCCTCAAAACACTAAGGCCTAGAAATTCAGTTTGGGGCGCCCAGCTCGCCTGGGCGCCGGAATTACCGCTGCGCGCGGAGCCACTTGCGCCAGCGGGAAATTCAGTTTCAGCACCCCAAGTGGAAGCCGGCCACTAAACAAGGGTTTCGGCGCCCCGCTTGGGGCGCTGAAACTGAATATCGGCGTGTAAAGTGCCACAGCGCCACCCGCTGCGGCACGGCAGCCTGCGGTACTGCAGGCCTTCCTCTAATTCTTAAGGGGGAGGTGCCTGCAACAGCGCGATCCCCGCTCGCGAGTGCCGGCAAATGAGCCCGGCACCAAGGAGAAGTGCCGGGCTCTCTGGAAACAGCCGGCAATGCCGCGGGGGGCGGGGTGTAGGAGGCCGGGGAAGGAGGTGCGGGCAGGCGGCCGCTGAAAAAGCGGCCGGCCGCACCGCCACCTTAAATCGCCCCACTACCGGCACAGGTAGGCCCCGTGTACCGGTCGCTGTTTGCGGCCGGCGTGGGGGAGGCGGCAGCAACCAAATATGGCCAGCGGGGCGATAGCGGGGCGCTGCACACACCGATGACGTCATCGGTGGCGGCGCAGCGCTAATGGCTAACGCCGCCATTAGCGCCCCGCTAAATATCGCGGTAGGTAACATGGTGTAAAACATATTACAGTTGAAAGCTGAATATCCTAGCTTTGTTGTGAATGTCATGAGTGAAACTCACCCATGGAATATTTATGTAAGCTTTATTTTGGTAGGTCATATATTGTAACACGGTAGCAAATCCACAAAAAATGTGTGTGCAGCTTTATCCTGCGAGTAAGGATCAGCTCCCGATCCCATTCTTTGTTTCATTGTTTTGTTGTGTTATTTTCTTCACTTTTCTCTGCAAGAGGCTTGGCCTCAATAGGTCAGCGAAGAACTCATATTTAATCTGAATCAATGTTGTGAAATTAAGATATTGCAAGACATCATTTTCTATGAATAGAAACCCAATTACTACACTTACAAAAATTAGCCTTATCTGAGGTGCTAATTGTGACAATATTGTGATCTGTAATCAGACATATTTTCAGATGTATTTTGTTGAGCTGTTGAGGCGAGGTCAATTGAAAATTTCAAAACTGAGATTAACAGATTTTTGTTAGGTAAGGGTACTAAGGGTTATGGAACCAAGGTGGGTAAATGGAGTTAAGATGCAGGTCAACCATGATCTAATTGAATGGTGGAACAGGCTCGAGGGGTTGAATGGCCTCCTCCTGTGTCTATGTTAAATAAATAAATAAATACTCCTTCAGCACTGATAAATGTTGATGTTAAACTTATTTTCTACAGGTGAGATTCAAGTGGACATAAACAATCATTTAAAAATTAAGTAATTTCATGCAGCAAAGAGACAAATAATGGCAATTTTGTGATAATTAATAAATGTATTGTAAGATTTGCAAAATTTCTGCACTTCCCCGAAGGCTGTTATTAATAAACGGGACCCTGTGTGGACATTTTAAATCAAAAAGGTTACCCAAGATGGCGTCCGTGCCTCGTGGCAGAAAACCTGTCAGATTTTAAAATGGACTCTGCAACGCAGGCAGCTTGTGGATCAAATCCCAAGCTGCAGTTTTCTGTGAAGAGAGACTTTGTATTTTGAAACCAGACAGGACTCTGAATTATATATTAGACCGAATTGGAGACAAATCTAAATTCAGTTTAGGCCGATAGTTAAGGCCATCAAGCAGTCTACATATATAATCAGAAACAGATTAAGAGAGCCATCGAGGGTGGACAGGCCCATCAAGGAACATTCATGACAATACAAGTCAATTATCGGGCTAGTACATGCGACTACCGGCCATCTAAAAACAGTTAGTATGGATTGCTACCATTATTTAAAGTAGCCAGCCAAGATTAAGACAAAGAACTAACCTGATTTGGCGCGCAGATAAGGGTTTCCGAAAGGAGTATAATTGAAGGCCCCCGGGTAGCAATTGCAGTTCTTTTCTTCTCTTCTCTTCTCCCTCTGCCCGCCCTCATGGCTGCCACTCTTTCCCCATCCTGCGCTTACCCCCTGGCCTTTGCCCATGCCTTTTGCCACTCCATCTGGAACTAGCCCCGGCATCGCATCGGGCGGACACGGCCAATTCAGGCCAGGCGAGGTGGGACGCGACGAGGGGAGGAGGGAAGACCAACTGAGGAAGACCGACTGAAGAAGACCAACTGAGGAGACGAACAGAGGGGAGGCTTTGAATTATCGGGCCTTCAGCCTCAGCCGACCTTCGGATATCTGCACACCAACTCAAACTGTCGACTGGCGACGAAGAATCATCCCTGCAAGGTAAAGTACCCAAACAGAGACTTTAACTTTGGGGTACTCGAACCTGGACAACGCCCTTGCAGCACCCGGAGACCACATGATGACAGCAGGCTCCAGAGAGCACCAAGAGCGAACCCCGAACCCCACCGCTGTTTTGAGTCCAACAAACCCTTTTGATTGGTGAGCATGAAGTTCTGACCTCTCATAGCCTAATCTAGTTAGATATAGGGGGTGGGATAAGGATAAGGGGATTGTTAAGATAGTTGTTTTCCCTCGATGTGCCGTGTGTTCCCCATTCCCTGTATAAGTATACAGTTAATCTTTTGTATTTTTGCCTGTAGAAGTGTACACTAGTAATTTTCCATAAGATTGTATCAGTTTTCCTTCTCAATACAATCTTGGTTTTTCTTCACATCCAACCACCTGTCTATTCGAGTCTACAATGTACTGTCGCATTGTACCTAAGTCCGGTATCTAGAACCCAGCGGCGTGGGAGCGATTCGAACCGCTCACAAAACAGTCAGAGGCATAAATGACTGGGCGCACGCACCACCACCTCAGGCCACCCTCTACAGTATACATATGCGAGCTTTACAGACGAGCAAAGCAGAATTCAGGACAACATTTCCTCCCCATCAGTTACTGCGACTAAAACCCTTGTTAACCATCTCGTTAAAAGCCTCTCTGTTCTGCCACATTACACAAAGCTGCACAGCAAAACGTTGTGGCCAAAAAGGTGATGCTTAAGGAAATATTAACGGTGGCAATGGAAGACATGAATTCTAATGGCAAAACTTGATAAAGGAAGTTAAATAAAAAATAAAGGAAAACTGTGATATGGTTGCCAGTGTCACACAGCCAGTATTGTTAGTGAGTGTTTCTGTCTTTATACCCTTTGGTTCAAAAGTGCACGTTTAAGGGAGTGAGCTAATTTGCATCAAGATGCAAAGGTCTTACAATAGGTCATTTTTTTTACAACATAAAGTATATTATTTTTCCAAATACTGTAGTTATTGGAGATTTACCATTACTGGATATTGTCGTAATTAAATTTGTAAGTATAAATGCTTTTGTTACCTCCAAACTTGATTAGTTCAATGTTAAGGCGAGGTCAACTGAAAATTTCAAAACTGAGATTAACAGATTTTTGTTCGGTAAGGGTACTAAGGGATATGGAACCAAGGTTCAAAGAGAAAAAGATTGGTGAAGTCAAGCGTAGGTCCCTTGCAGTCAGAATCAGGGGAGTTTATAATGGGGAACAAAGAAATGGAAGACCAATTAAATACATACTTTGGTTCTGTCTTCACAAAGGAGGACACAAAGGCCTAGAAATTCAGTTGGCGCCGCGCCAGTGCTTTAGCGCCGGAAAGTTAGCGCCGGCGCTAAATCCCCCTGCGCGCGCCAAAAATTCAGTAGCGCCGCGCCCAAATGGCTGCCGGCGCTACTGAAGGGTGTTTGCGCCTGAAAATGGGCGCTACCTGCCGCATTGCGGTGCTATTCCGGCGCTGCGGCGCCCGATGCGGTGCGGCAGGCTCGGGAAGTGCAGGCCTCCTCCTTCAGTTAAGGAGGAGCTGCCTGCACCCGCCCGCTGGCCGGTAAAATCTTCACAAAAATGAGCCCGGCACCTCGGGGAAGTGCCGGGCTCGCAGCCCAGAAGCATCTGTTCCGCGGGGGGGGGTGGAGGAGTCCGGGGAGGGAGGTGCGGGCAGGCGGCCGGCGGGAAAGCGGCCGGCCGCCGCGCGACCTTAATGCGCCGGCGCAAACTCCTGTAAGACTCGGTTGCCAGAGTCTTAGTTGCGGCTGCCACGGGCGAGGCGGCCGCAACTCAATTTCGGCGCTGGGGCCCGTCACCACGGCAACCGGGACGCTGCGCACACCGATGACGTCATCGGTGCCGGCGCAGCGCAACCGGTCTACCGCCGATGGTAGGGCCCCAGGGAATTTCTGAACCGGCTGTAAGTCCAGCGCAATGACCTCTAGCGCCGCAAAATGGGCGCAAAGCCCACTCAATTTCTAGGCCAAATAACCTTCCAGAGATGTTGGGGAACATAGGGTCGAATGAGAGGGAGGAATTGAATGAAATCAGTATTTGTAGGGAAATGGTGTTAGGGAAATTGATGGGATTGAAGGCCGATAAATCCCCAGGGCCTGATAATCTACATCCTAGGGTACTTAAGGAAGTGGCCCTAGAAATAGTAGATGCATTGCTGGTCATCTTCCAAAATTCTATAGACTCTGGAATAGTTCCCATGGATTGGAGGGTAGCAAATGTAACCCCACTATTTAAAAAAGATGGTAGAGAGAAAACAGGGAATTATAGACCAGTAAGCCTGACATTGGTAGTGGGGAAAATGCTAGAGTCCATTATAAAAGATGTAACAGCAGAGCACTTGGAAATCAGTGACAGGATTGGACAAAGGCAACATGGATTTACAAAAGGTAGATCATGCTTGACTAACCTACTGGAATTTTTTGAGGATGTCACTGGTAGAATAGATAAGGGAGAACCAGTGGATGTAGTGTATTTGGACTTTCAGAAGGCTTACGATAAGGTCCTGCTTAAGAGATTGGCGTGCAAAGTTAAAGCACATGGGATTGGGGGTAAGGTACTGACTTGGATAGAGAACTGGTTGGTAGACAGGAAGCAAAGAGTTGGAATAAACGGGTCTTTTTCTGAGTGGCAGGCAATGACTAGTGGGGTACCGCAGGGATCAGTGCTAGGACCCCAGCTATTCACAATATATATTAATGATCTAGACGAGGGAACTAGATGTAATATCTCCAAGTTTGCAGATGACATAAAGCTGGGTGGGCATGTGTGCTGTGAGGAGGATGCAGAGAAACTCCAGTATGATTTGGACAGGTTGGGTGATTGGGCAGATGCATGGCAGATGCAGTATAATGTGGATAAATATGAGGTTATCCACTTTGGTGGCAAAAACAGGAAGGCAGATTATTATCTGAATGGCAATAGATTGGGAAAAGGGGAAGTGCAATGAGACCTGGGTGTCCTTGTGCACCAGTCACTGAAGGTAAGCATGCAGGTGCAGCAGGCGGTTAAGTAGGCAAATGGTATGCTGGCCTTCATAGCGAGAGGATTCGAGTACAGGAGCAAGGATGACTTGCTGCAGTTCTACAGGGCCTTGATGAGACTACATCTTGAGTATTGTGTGCAATTTTGGTCACCTTATCTGAGGAAGGATGTTCTTGCTATGGAGGGAGTGCAGCGAAGATTCATCAGACTGATACCTGGGATGGCAGGAATGACATATGAGGAGAGATTGGGTCGATTACCCTTATATTCGCTAGAGTTTTGAAGAACGAGAGGAGGTCTCATTGAAATTTATAAAATTCTAACAGGACTAGACAGACTAGATGCAAGAAGGATGTTCCCGATGGCGGGGGAGTCCAGAACCAGGGGTCACAGTCTAAGGATAAGGGGTAAGCCATTTAGGACTGAGATGAGGAGGAATTTCTTCACCCAGAAAGTGGTGAACCTGTGGAATTCTCTACCACAGAAGGCAGTTGAGGCCAACTTATTAAATATATTCTAGAAGGAGTTAGATATATCTTTTAAGGCTAAAGGGATCAAGGGATATGGGGAGAAAGCAGGGACAGGTTACTGAATTTGGATGATCAGCCATGATCTCATTAAATGGCAGAACAGGCTTGAGGGGCCGAATGGCCTACTCCTGCTCCTATCTTCTATGTTGCTATGTTGTTCTTGCTGGCCTTCCATCATCTGCCCTGCATAAAACACACCCTGTCCTGCACTAAGCCCCGTGAGCTCATCACCACCAGCTTCATCTTACCTGTCCCCCAATGCATCTAGTTTAAAATCCTTGTCCTTGTGTTCAAATCCCTCCATGACCTTGCATTTTGCTACCTGTGCAATCTCCTCCAGCACTATATACCATTCTGCTCCCTTCAGCCCTGCAAGTCTAGAATTTCCTCTTCCTTTGCCCCACCATCTGTGGCAAAGCTTTTAGTTGTTTCTCCCCCAATTTATCGACATCTCCCTCAACTCCATCGGGGATTGAATTCCATTCTGTCCATGTTTGCATGAAAGCCATGTCAGTGATCCTGTTCATCAGTTAAATCTTTGGCAGATGCCTGGCAGTTTGCAGTTCAATATATTAAGGAGACCACACGTGCAATATTCAGCAGGTCAACAGCTTGATTGCTTGTGCAATTGACCAACAGTAGCAATGTTAAAGGGCAACACAATTCTAAAGAGCTGCTGGATTTCCCAGAACCTAGAAGATCATTAATTGCACCCATTTTGCTATTCAGGCCCCTGTGAAAATGACAATAAAGAAATAGCTGTGGAACCAGCAATGTGACAAGTAAGGTCACTGACAATAATTCAAGATGCCTTCCAACGAGTGCCAGTGTCACCATGTTCTAAAGCCGCAAACCACATCTGCCAAATAACTAAATACAAATCACCATCTCCTATTCTCAATTCTTCAAATGCCACCTATTGCAGGACTCCTGAAGCATTCTAATCAATTACAAGTAAATACTCAGCATAATGTTCAAATCAAGTGCACTGTGTGATGTGGGAATGCTGGCAGTGCTGCCCCTTCGTGCTTATGCTTTGTTCCAGGCACATTTTAAAACATTAATTTATGGAATTTGGGTGTCACTGGCCATCCCTAATTGCCCTTGAGAAGGTGGTGGTGAGCCGCCTTCTTGACAACTGAGTGGCTTGCTAGGCCATTTCAGAACAGCAGTTAAGAGTCAACCACATTGCTGTTGGTCTGGAGTCACATGTTGGCCAGACTGGGTAAGGACAGCAGATTTCCTTCCCTAAAGGACATTTGTGAGCCAGATGGGGCTTACGACAATCTGGTAGTTTCATGGTCACCATTACTGATGTAGAAGTGCCTTACTTCTTAGCTCTGGGTAATGACTCAATACACACTTGGATTCGTCAGACGGACAGGCCTTTTATTTAACTTCTCTTGCAAGGGGAATCAGCACCTCCACTCAAGGGGTGAGGCTACTATTCCAATGATACAGTGTAAACGTTCTATATTTATACAGTGTAACAAACAAGTTTGATTGAAATCCCTTTGTTCCTCTATCAGGATACATTTTAGATTAATCATCAGGTAGAAATAACATATTGACAGAAGGATCCTGGACACATAAGTCAACCGTTAATCTATAACAGGGCATGAATCGTGTAACCGGAGGTCCTCTTTAATCATATATAAGGGAGGCAAGCTTTGCTTTCGGTCACAAGTTATCAGGTCATTGGTACATCAAAGAAACTCATTATTCCACTTCTACATTCTCATTAGGTGGGCAGGCATCTGTTCTTGGCTGTAGTTCGAGTACGTGCAATAGCTCTAGTTACACATCGACACTTGCCCAGTGTCAAGTCTGAAAACTTTTACCCAGCAAGCACTTGAAATTAACCCCTTATATCATGTAGATTTCCTCATTCCCCCCTTTTGTCCTTTCTAAGGACAATCTATTTCGCTAAGTTTAAGAAACTCTACATCAAAGGTCTCACCCTTAATATCCTCATATTCAGACATCATTGGTACTGGAGGAGTTGACGTTAATAAGGAAAGGACTTTTGTACACAATAATTTTAAACAACCAATCAATAAACTAATTAAAATTATTATCATCACAATTGCGATTAAGGCTTCCAAAATTTGCTTTCCTAGTGCTCCTCCCCATCCTGAAATCCAATCCCACATGGACCATGGTTCAGGTTGACGTAGTTTCTCTACAGCCTCCTTTATGTGGTTTACCAGGTTGGTGATATTTTCTGAGCTATCTGGGATATAGGTGCAACATTCGGTTTTTATGATTGCACATGTGCCCCCCTTCTTTTGCCAACAAATAGTCCAGAGCCATGCGGTTTTGTAAGGCAACAGTGCGCAAAGCCACCATTTCCGCGTTTACATCACTAAGAGCATCAGCAGTATCATTGGCTATTTGTTCCAACACTGCTGCCATGTTTATAGATTCTCTTGCTAACTTCCCTGTTCCATACCAGGGAAATGCTATAGCAAAGAACCTTTCAGTTTCTGTAATGGCTCGTTTTACTCGTGTCCCAGGGTGGCTATCCAAAGATGAAATATGATGTATATAGGGCACTACATATCCCAAATAACATGACCCAGTCCAATTTTGTGGTAACCAAGGGTATGCTCTATGCCCACAGATGAAATAGGTGTTATTATAGGCTTCAAATTTGTTCCATATCTGGTGCATCATTCCTATTCCTTGTTCTCCTTTCCAGATTTTTTTTTTTTTACTAGTCAAATTTTGTACTGTGGACAGGTTCCACCGTCCCCAATAGGGCCATTCGACTGCGCCCGGTGGTTTAGTAGTAGTTTTAGTCAAAGTGTAGTTACATTTGCACTCACTCCATCTATCTTCTTCTACTATCTTATCCTGCCTAATCCTAAGACTCAGGGGTTGATACGGGGGTACCTGCATAGTGTGATCCTGAAGCTGAACCTTCATAGTCTCGTTATAGCATATAATATAAAAGAAATCACTGTTTAAAAGTACACATTCTTCTATGCATGGTTTGTCCTTCAGGGGATCTGGGTAAATCAATATGGCAGTTTCAATTATCGTTGACAAAGAGAACAGTCTTGTTAAAGTCCAAATCCAGTTCATCTTGGCAGTGTATTATCTTCGACTGATGCCTTCTTACAATGGGACGCGTGTATCCATGTTGGTCGCTCCTTTACTTTTACAGCGGTGTTTGTGGTCAGGAGTACTTGGAAGGGTCCCTCAAATCTGGGTTGAAGGCTATTCTTTCGCTTGAAGATTTTTATATAGACGTTATCTCCTGGCTCGAAAGTATGGCACTTTCCTTCAGCGGGATCGACCTGGGCTTCCTTCACCTGTTGATGGAAACTAGAAATGCATTTGGTTAGTGCAATGCAATAACTCAACTATCTTCCTCCATTTTATGAATGTCCATTTGTTTAGCTGTTAAAGGTGCCGAAAAAGGCAATCTTTGTGGTCTTCCCATGACGATCTCGTGAGGCGACAATCCTGTAATTCTGTTGGTAGCAGACCGCATTGTCATTAAAGCTATGGGTAACAAATCAACCCATTTAAGTCCAGTTTCTTTACACAGTTTTGCAAGCTTGTTTTTCAGCATCCCGTTATATCTTTCCACTAGTCCAGCCGACTGTGGATGATACCTGCAATGGAGGTGCTGGTTAATCTGTCATGCTTTGCATAGTTCCTTAATCACTGTTCCCGTAAAATGGGACCCATTGTCACTTGACAGTTTTGCTGGTATCCCAAAGCGAGGTACAATGTCCTTCAATAAACATTTAGCAACAGTAGTAGCGTCATTCTTTCTACAAGGAAACGCTTCAATCCATCTTGAAAACATATCAATAATAACTAATATATATTTAAAGCTCATACATACAGGTAATTCAATAAAATCCATTTGTAAGTGTACAAAAGGGCCCATGGGGTTTGGGTGGGATGCGGGCTGTACCTTCTTTATTTTCCCTGCATTCATGGTCTGGCAGATAGTACAATTTTCACATATTTGTTTTGCCAACTTTGAGATTCCTGGTGCATACCAGGTCTTGAGGATATAGTCCGCCATCACCCCTTTGCCCGCATGGGTGAATTTATGAACACATCGGGCAATTGGTGATAGTAATGATTTGGGTGCCACCATGCGGCCGTCATGATGAACCCATAAGCCGTCAGTGTTTTTTTAAAACAATGATTAACAACCCATTCCTTTACTTCATCAGAACTGGCCCTATCTTGATGGGTCAGCACATCATCTAAGGACGGGGGCTGCGGTATCTCTGGCTTTTCCCAACAGGGAAGGCTGAAACTTGTCGTTCAGTACTTGATATAGCTACTGACTTAGCAGCGCTATCTGCAGCAGCGTTTCCAAGCGCAACCTTGTCCAAATGCCCCGTGTGCGCTTGGCACTTAATAATTGCAATCTGTTTACGTCTCTGAATAGCTAGTAAAAGATTTTGCACTTCTTGTGCATTTTTAATCTGGGTTCCCGAGGAAGTCAGGTAACCGCGAATTTTCCAAATTTGTCATGCTCATGTCTGGTTATTTCTGAATAGTTCAATATCCATTGTCTACAATAGCCAGTCATTCCTAGAAAATGCTTCATTTCTCTTTTAGTTTTTTGGCAACGATATGTTGCAAACGACCTTTATTCTATCCGGCGTTAACTCCCTGTTTTAACAATGATTCCATCACTGGCTCAATTCCTTTTTCTGCTTTCTCTGACAATGGATACTGTGACCTTTTGGGTAATGGTGCAGCTGGATTAATTGTAACTTTATAGGGCTGTGCAGTCTAATAGTTAGGAGGTATTTTAAATTTAAAAACGGCTGATAATCTTGTCCTGTTTTGTCATAGCAGGCCGTGCAGTGCAATTTTGAATGCCATTTCCCTAGTTTCAGGGATTCCTGGTATTGTTTTATGGAGCTTGTAACGAATCCCCACGCTCCTAACAGACTGACAAGTTTGGGACTCAAACTTGGGTCAGCAATTTCCCATGCGTAAAGAACAGGGTGTTTTATTTCTGTTACTGGGTACGCATATGCCTTATCTACTTGGATTTCTACCGTTACTCCTGATGGGGAGCAAATGATTGTAGCATTCATTTTGCACAGCAAGTCTCTTCCACATAAATTCATAGAGACATCTCCTGATAACAGAAAGGAGTGTTCTTCCTCAAATTCTTCTACTTTTACTGTGAGGGGAGTCGATTGATTCAAGCATTGTAGTATTCCAGCCAATCCAGCTATCGGGGTCTTTTTCCCATTAATAGGCATTCCTTCAGAATATCCTTTCCCTAACACCGAAAAGGTTGCTCCTGTATCTACTAAAATGACATAGGTCTCCCAGCTATTTGCATTTTAACTTCAGGTTCGCTGCGTGAATTTAAAGAAACAACCGACATTTGGTGGTCTGTGGCGCCTGGGGCTGCTGGTGTCAGTCAGTAATTCTGATCTCTATTTCTCCTAAATCCCTGTCCGTTTGTAGGGTAACCTCCTGACTGGTCCGAAAAAGGGTTATGGACAGTGAAATTAGGACCTTTATTCTCTAACGGAGGTCCATTATTGGAGGTTTGGTTCTGACAATTTTTCGCAGGGCATTGGTTTGCCCAATGTCCGGATTGTCCGCAATTGTAACAATTACCAGATCGTCCATACCCTCTTATTCTACCACGTCTTCCTCTATATTCCCCTCTATTCATCCTTCTATAGTTACCTTGTTATCCTACCATAATAGAGGAGAAAGGTGTTTCTTCGGGGTAATTTTTTTTTTTTTTTCTTCTGACTCAACAAACATAGAGGCAGTCTTTTTATCTGGCTGTTCTCTATTTCTCTCTTGTCCGTTAAACATTCCTCGAGGCAAGTAATTCTTTCTATGTTAAATAACTATCTGAGGGAAAGGGTCTAGTCTTATTTACAGTCCATTTGGACCAATTTGGTAGGTGATCAATGGATGATTGACCAGTTCTTTAACATAAAAGCTGCTGGCGTGCCTTTCTCGGGTGGCTTACTGGTGCTAGCACCCATTTTAGCAGCTTAAATGGTTCACTTAAAACAATCTAAACTCCCGTGATAATCCATGATCTGCGTTGTACGCCCCTACAGATCAGATTAATAAACTATACATACGTATAAAACTCGAGGGTTCTCAACCCTCGTGGAAGGTATTTCTAACTGGGGAAAATACTGAATCCACAATAGCTTAGTGGATCATGTAAAAGACATCACTATTTTCTCAACCATACATTCCGCCGCGGGACTCACTTCCCCGGCTTGGGTCTTTTCCAACCCCTTCTGCAGTTTTTTTTTCAGCTTAAATATTTTAGTTAAAACATACAACAATTCCGTAACACTCTATGATCTGCGTGGGACGCCTCTACAGATCAGACATGACTAAACATTAATACATATAACAATAAACAATAAACAATACACTTGTTAAACAACAACCAAAGTGTTACTAAATCCCCAACCTATGCAGCCTTACTGGACAAAGCTGCAAAGTTGATTGATAATAACAAGTAGTTAAATACTCACTCTCATAAACATTAAACAATGACACTGTGTTTCAGACAACCGCCCACTCTTCTCTCTTTTTTTTACCCTATTCCCTTTAGCCAAATCTTTAGCAAAAAGGGCCTTCAATTTGTCCCAGCTAACTTCAAGCTCTTCTCTCCTTCTACCCTACTCCCTTTAGCCAAATCTTTAGCAAAAAGGGCCTTCAATTTGTCCCAGCTAACTTCAAGCTGGAACCTTGCTAGTTCAATTTCCAGTAAATCGCTAGCTCCTTAGTTAATCAAATTCCTGACTTAACCTTCTCTCTCAGCAAGCTGGAACCTTGCTAGTTCAATTTCCAATAAATCGCTAGCTCCTTAGTTAATCAAATTCCTGACTTAACCTTCTCTCTCTGGTACCTTTATTTCAGCGCTTCCTACAGTCCTTTTCTGCACGATCCTGTTCGCGGGGCGTCAGCGCCTCATGGCTGGTCCTCTGTTCCGTTTCTGAAAGGGAAGCAGTCACAACGGCAGTTTAACCCCCGAACCTTGTGAGTCAATTACCCGATGGCAGTGCTGTCCAATGGAATAAACAGACTATGCGCAGCTATGCTTCTGGCAGGGAAAGTCCCAAAAATGTGGCAAAACACCACCTTCGGCCGATGGGATTTTCCCAACCGAGCAACGTACTCGGCGTCTGTTAACTCACCAATTGGTACAGCAAGCCATCTCGGTGGAACCTCCAAATTGTAGAAGTGCCTTACTTCTTAGCTCTGGGTAATGACTCAATACACACTTGGATTCGTCAGACGGACAGGCCTTTTATTTAACTTCTCTTGCAAGGGGAATCAGCACCTCCACTCAAGGGGTGAGGCTACTATTCCAATGATACAGTGTAAACGTTCTATATTTATACAGTGTAACAAACAAGTTTGATTGAAATCCCTTTGTTCCTCTATCAGGATACATTTTAGATTAATCATCAGGTAGAAATAACATATTGACAGAAGGATCCTGGACACATAAGTCAACCGTTAATCTATAACAGGGCATGAATCGTGTAACCGGAGGTCCTCTTTAATCATATATAAGGGAGGCAAGCTTTGCTTTCGGTCACAAGTTATCAGGTCATTGGTACATCAAAGAAACTCATTATTCCACTTCTACATTCTCATTAGGTGGGCAGGCATCTGTTCTTGGCTGTAGTTCGAGTACGTGCAATAGCTCTAGTTACACATCGACACTTGCCCAGTGTCAAGTCTGAAAACTTTTACCCAGCAAGCACTTGAAATTAACCCCTTATATCATGTAGATTTCCTCACTGATACTAGCTTTTTATTCCACATTTATTTAATTGAATTAAATTCCCCAGCTGCCATGGTGAGATTGTGAACGCCTGTCTCCGGATCATTAGTTCTAGGCCTACTGGATTACTAGTCCAGTAATATAACCACTATGCTACTGTTCCCTACCTAAGTTACTGCTCCCTCAAAGTGACTCCCTTGTGGAAGGAGTAAATGTGCTGCATGGCTGCAGTGTTTCCCAGACAACCTGCTGGCATTCTGGTGGCCTTATACCTCCTTAGGCTTTGCATTGTGGGGACTCTGTATGAGTCAGCTTCACCCAGTACTGTGGTGGCTGACTGGTTGTACTTGCTGTCTGTCACCTCATCCAGTATGTGTTGTACCTGGTACTTCTGCAAAGGGAGTAGTTGATCATCAGACCCAAAAAATACATCCTTCTTCTCCCTGTCTCCTTGCAGTAGGGCTTCCATCACCTGGGTAGTTAGCCTGCCCATCCTTACTTCATAATGCTCCATTCTTTACCAATTTTGTTCAGTCCTGGTGCTGGTTCAGCTCTTTAAATGCCTCATAATTGCAGTTTACAATTGATTTTGAAGATTATTGCTTTTTCAGCTTCACTGGGTGACCCACTGTGCAGGTGCTAAAATGCACTTTTTAGCCTATCTATTGAAAACATTGGGGTTTATTTTCTGTCAGTGCTATTTTTAAACCTGGCCATTGCATGTTTAAAATAAATGGGATAATTCCTGCATTAAAAAAGTGCACAGAGGGTTTAGTATGTATGTTAAGTGTTCGTACATGAACAGAAAATGAATCCCAGTAAGATCACGTGTTAAGCAGTTTCCTTCATTAGCCTCAGTTAATCTTCAGTAGTGCACCAATGATAGTATCTAGGGTACAATGTTAAACTGTGCAGTCACAAAGAATAATTGATAAATTGATAAGTGGAGTTACTTTTACATTACCCTCAGTAGAGTAGGATGCTCGTATTGCTAGTTCTCGAGGTGCGGATCTTTTACTTCTGGTGGCAACCCCAATATCAATTTGGTGGATTTGTGAAGACTGCGCTGTTGGTTTTCCAGCAAGTTTATTGTTGCTGGGTGCACAAGACCAATGTGTTGGGAACCAGGGGCAAAGCATTTTACTGAGGCAACGTTGTTTGTCACAAGGCCAACTGTTAACTCTAACAAAACAAAGCATTTTTAGAAACAACCTTGAAAGAAAAACTAGTTAACAGTAACAAGAAAGGAGGGATAGATCACTAGAATGTCTGAGTTGAGCTGCATCCCATTGTCGAAACTGTGACAATTAGAACCTATACATCTGCTCCAAGGAAAAGCAGATAAGACTGTCTAGATTGGCAGAACTTTGAAATAAACAAGTGGGACATAAGTAGAATGATCCATCCAACTGGAAACAGCCAAGTTATGGACCTCCTGAAGGAAGAAACATCAAAAGATTGTGCCACAGCTTGAGGGGAGACACCACCAGAGGAAGATGAAGGAAGATCTCACTTCCAATTAAACCAGTGTTATCAATCCATTTTTGAAACCTTTCCGGATTGTTGGTCTATAATGAGTTAAAATAACAACAACTTATATTTATGCAGCGCCTTTAACATTGTAAAACATCCCAAGGCACTTCACAAGAGTATTATCAAACAGAATTTGACACCGAGACACATAAGGAGATATTAGGACAGATGACCAAAAGCTTGGTCAAAGGGGTAGGTTTTAAGGAGCATCTTAAAGGAGGAGAGAGATATAGAGAGCCAGAAAGGTTTAGGGAGGAAATTCCACAACTTTGGGCCTAGACAGCTGAAGGCAAAGCCGGCAATGGTGGAGCAATTAAAATCAAGGATGCGCAAGAGGCAAGAATTGGAGGAGTGTAGAGTTCTCGAAGGATTGTAGGGCTGGAGGAGGTTACAGAGACAGGGAGGGGTGAGGCCATGGAGGGATTTGAAGACAAGGATGAGAATTTTAAGATTGAGGCATTGCTGGACTGGTAGGTCAGCGAGCAACGGGACTTGGTACGATTTAGGATATTGACAGCAGAGTTTTGGATGAGCTCAAGATTATGCAGGGTGGAAGATGGGAAGCTGGCCAGGATAGCATTCGAATAGTCGATTCTAGAGGTAACAAAGGCATGGATGAGGGTTTCAACAGCAGATGAGTTGAGGCCGGGGCAGAGTCGAGTGATGTTACAGAGGTGGAAATAGGTGGTGGAGTGGATATGTAGTCGGAAGCTCATCTCAGGGTCAAATACGACACCAAGGTTGCTAATGCTCTAGCTCAGCCTCAGACAGTTGCCAAGGAGAGGGATGGAGTTGGTGGCTAGGGAACAGAGTTTGTGGCGGGGACTGAAGACAATGGCTTTGGTCTTTCCAATATTTAGTTGGAGGAAATTTCTGCTCATTCAGTATTAAATGTCGGACAAGCAGTCTGACAAATCAGAGACAGTTGAAGGGCCGAGAGAGGTGCTGATAGTTTGGGGCGAGACCACCGGACAAAGAAGACCAGTGCTATCATGACATTCTCAGTTTAACTAATGAAACATATGCATCTATCAAATAGTTTGTAATCAATTGAGCATTACATTTATAAAGGAAAAATAAAAATAAAATTCCTCTATGTTTCTGCCTCCTCGGTGTTCTGGATCCTGTTTTCTAAACCTTTACGGATAACTGGTGTATGCAACATTAGTCATGCAACATCCTACTATTGTAACAGGTTTCAAGATAGTATGTAACAGGTGAAAGTCATCATGCAGACAGTTTACTACAACCTTGAATATACCCAGTCAGTTTTTAGTTTAATTGTGATACAGACACATTTACCACTTGTCATATCATTTGAGTTTTGCCACATAACTTCTTACCTTCTGTTATGACTGCATTATGGCAAAGGAGTTTTGCTATAAGATTAAAAGTCACATGACAAGATTGGGACTAAAACAGAAAAATACAGCTGTTTTATTATGTTACACCATTCTGCCCTATATTTTAGAGTTAATATATAGAGGGCACTTCATATAAGTGAAGCTGCTCCTTCTCGTCATCTAATACCACCTTTTATTTTTCAGTAAAATTTTCTTTCCCTGTCACACAATGTGAAACTACTTGCAAAAGCTCATAATGACAGATGGTAATGAGCGGGGAAATATTAAATCAGTGTTAAGACATGAATGGCAAAGCTGACAAAAATAATGAAACACTGTATTTAATAGTGAAAAAGAAAAATTGCTGTCAAAGACTTAAGGAGTGGTCTCTAAAACAGAAAATGTCAAAAGATTTCACACTGAAACATTAACCTAACTTCTCCCCTTTACAAGTGCTGATGGATTTCTAGCACTTTCTGCTTTTATTTCAGATTTCGAGTCTGATTATTTTTTACAGTAAATTCACCGTAGTCATTTTGTGTTTGCACTGACAGGCCTAATCTACTGGTCCTGCAGGGGAAGCGCTGGGGTGGGTGGGAATGGGAAATTGGTCAGCACCCTGCTGGTCACCACCAGTTCTGGGACTATCTGCCAGAAGCTGTAGAATATGTCCATCCAAATATGGGTGGGCGTAAGCAAAGGGGGCGGCAATGACAGGATGACGACATACGATGGATTCTCGTCATTAACAACAACAACAACTTGCATTTATATAGCACCTTTAACGTAATAAAAATTCCCACGGCGCTTCATAGGAGCGATTATCGAATAAAATGTGACCCCGAGCCACATAAGGAGCTATTACGACAGGTGATCAAAAGCTTGGCTAATGAGGTAGGTTTTCACAGAAATCACAGAAACCCCACAGTGCAGATGGAGGCCATTTCGGCCCATCGAGCCTGCACCGACACATATCCCACCTGATCCCCGTAACCCCTACACCAACACCAACACATATCCCACCCTATCCCCGTAACCCCACGTATTTAATCCCCCTAACACTAAGGGTCAATTTATCATAGCCAATCAACCTAACCCGCACATCTTTGGACTGTGGGAGGAAACCGGAGCACCCGGAGGAAACCCACGCAAACACAGGGAGAATGTGCAAACTCCACACAGACAGTCACCCGAGGCCGGATTCGAACCCAGGTCCCTGGCGCTGTGAGGCAACAGTGCTAACCACTATGCCACCGTGCTGCCTCTGCTGTTTTAAGGAGCATCTAAACACCATAAGAATGCCGGACTCAAGGAACACCAGCATATTATTGGCAGCAGCTCTGCCATGGAAGGTGGGAATGAATTTAAATAATTAAAGGCCTCCTACATGAGTGCAATTGATCACACAACTATCGGTGCACTCCAGGCTGCCGCAAAATTTACAAATTTGCAAAACATTAGGTTGGGAAATTGGATCCATTTGTGCTGGCCGTGAAAGTTGGTTTTTAAGAAAAAGTGGTGGTCGTCTTGTTTTTGCCCACTTCCGATGCGGAACGTGGCGGCCGCCATTTTGGGCACGTCGGCAACACTGCCGTTGCCTGTGCTCACTCCAGATATTTAGATGAGTCAGTTTGTGATGTCAATCAACATGCAACGCTGAATTGATGCATGATTTGGCATTTTGGACATCACCGCTCCTGTTAACACACTCTCCAAAGTGCAGCAATAATATGGACCCCCTACCCGTGTTTCTTAAAGGAATACACGCAACTTTAAGGTAAGTTTAGATTTTTGCTTTTGTACTGGTTTCTTTACATTTTATTGAAGTAGTGGCTTGGTATAATGGCCTAGAAATTCAGTTGCGTGCGCCAGCCGTTAGCACCTTAAGAGGAGTAGACTTTGAGCGCTAGGCACTTAGCGGCCGGGCGCAGCGCGATCTGCGCCTACACCCAACTTCAGTAGACATTTAGCACCGGCGCAAAGTGTTTACGCGTGCTCAGCTGCGCGCGCAGCTTATGACGTCATTTCGTCGTGCAACGCCCTTTGTGCGCCCCAAACCGGAACTTCAGTCGCGCCCGCCCAATGTGGGCATGGCGGTGCTAAGAACTGTGAAGTTCCAGCATTATGTGCGAAGGGCTCGCAGATGCTGTGTGAGAGGGGCAGCCATGCCTAGACGCAGAGGGGGCATCAGGCATCGGCAACGTAGGCCTTACCCACTCAGGGAATACCGCCAGCAGGTGTCCTATCTCACCATGACTGCCGCGCAGTGTGTTAAGAGGCTGCGCTTCAGAAGGGAGGTGGTTGCAGAGATCTGCCAGCTGCTTCACAGAGACCTGCGTCCACAGCTGATGTGCAGGACGTCTCTGTCGGTAGAAGTGAAGGTCACGGTGGCTCTGAACTTTTATGCAAGCGGCTCCTTCCAAGCCGCTGCTGGGGACATAGCTAACATATCCCAGTTCGCCGTGCATCGCTGCATCCGGCAGGTCACCGATGCCCTTTTCACAAGGAGACACCAATTCATCTCCTTCCCCATGACCCTGGAGAGGCAGGAGCAGCGTGCAGTCGGATTTGCAAGGATCGCGGACTTCCCCATGGTGCAGGGCGCCATTGACTGCACGCATGTGGCTTTGCGGGCACCTATCGACAATGCCGAGGATTACCACAACCGGAAGGGCTACCATTCCCTCAATGTACAGCTGGTGTGTGACAACAGGCAGCGCATCCTAGCTGTCAATGCCCGCTTTCCAGGCAGCAGCCACGATGCATTTATCCTGCGCCAGACTACAGTGGCTGACATGTTCCAGGCACAGCCTTCCCCAAGAGGATGGCTTATCGGGGACAAAGGCTATCCTTTGTGTACATGGCTCATGACCCCACTCCGCGCGCCCAGGACCCCTGCTGAGGAGGCATACAACGAAAGCCATCAAGCCACAAGGAACATCATAGAGCAAACGATTGACGTCCTCAAGCAACGGTTCCGCTGCCTGGATCGCTCCGGCGGATCTCTGCAGTATTCGCCGGATAGAGTCTCCCAGTTCATCGTCGTTTGCTGCATGCTGCACAACCTGGATATCCGCAGGACTCAGGCACTGCCACCTCATGTTGGACCACCACCTCAGGAGGAGGAGCAGGAGGACCATGAGGAGGAGGAGGAGGAGGAGTACCAGCCCAGGAGGGAGCCACAAGGTCCAAGGGCTGTCCGTCGGCGGCTTATTGAATGACACTTCTAGGCCCCCTGTCGGGGAATGGCTTGTGGCAATGAAGGGACATGAATGCAGCCGCTCCGCAAGCCCTCAGCCGGTTAACGCAACAACCACTTCAAACATCAAACATGGACAAGCTGAATAAAGAAAAAGCTTTATTGAACAAACTCAGGGCCCTTCCCACATGAAACCCAAAAACAGACAACACCCCCAAAAAACAGTCAAACACATGACTCACTCCCACAACCTGGGGAGGAATAACAAAACTTTTCCATCCAAATGGCCTTCATCCTCGGCCTTACCAAAACAACCACCCCCATAGACAACACAACCACCCCCATATAAAAAAACATTTGGCAACACCCTCTACTTTGTGTGCCGAGAGGGCGAGTCCTTGTCCAGCCTTTTCCGGCCCCTGGCCGACCTGCTGCTCCGCCTCAACCTGGGCCCTGTGGGTGCTGCAAGGCTGGGGGAAGGCTCCTGAGGGGCACATGGCGTGACGGCAGATGCCCTTGGGGGTCGGCCTAGATGAGCTCTGGCCCTCGAGGGGCCGGCTGCTGACTGCTGCAGCTGTGGCTGGGCAGCATCAGTCTCTCCAGCAGCTCGTGGCAGCTTCACTGGGGGAGTGGCAGTGGCGGCTGCAGCAATGGGGGCAAGCTGGCTGATGGCAGGCGCTCGCTGCTCACCTGAGACACTGGCACTCGGCTGGGCTGGCACTGCAGCAAGCGCAGCAATCTGCTGAAGGCCAGACCGCTGTGCTGCTGCAGCGCGGCGGGTGCCCTGGCGATGCCTGGCTGACACAGCGAGTGTGGCAGCAGTGAGTGCCCGTACTGCCCTGGTCTGTGCCCGCATCAGACCAGCCAGTGACTGCACGGCACCACTGATCAACTGGCCACTCGCTGCCTGTGCTGCCCTGAAGTCGTCCCGACTCACGTCCTGTGCTGCCCTGAATTCGGCCCGACTCGCGTCCTGTGCTGCCCCGAATTGCTCGAAACCCCTGGCCTGTGCTGCCCCAAGTTGCTCGAAACCCCTGGCCTGTGAGGCCCCGAAATCGGACACACTATGAGCCAGGGACTCGATGGCCTCAGGCAACCGTGCCACAACCCCCATGAACTCGGTGTGCCGGCGATCTGAGTCCGCGGACATTTGATCGAGGAGGCGCACCTCCTGGGCGAGGACCGTCTCCGGACTGGAGGCCGGACTCTCCCTCTGGGGAGAAGGCCGCCGAGCTGCCCGACCCTTCCCGCGTGGCTGAACGCCACTGGGCCCAGCAACTACACTCCCCTGCAACACTTCCCCCCTCTGGGGAGAAGGCCGCCGAGCTGCCCGACCCTTCCCGCATGGCTGGACGCCACTGGGCACAGGAACTACACTCCCCTGCAACACTTCCCCCCTCTGGGGAGAAGGCCGCCGAGCTGCCCGACCCTTCCCGCGTGGCTGGGCGCCACTGGGCACAGGAGCTACACCCCCCTCCGACACTTCCCCCTGGCTCTCCTCCAGGCAAGACGTGTCCCCTCCATTGCCATCCCCTGGCGCGGATGAGGGTTCGCCCGATGGGCCGCCTTCCTCTTGCTCCTCCTTGTCCTCCTCTTCCGAGGGACTGTCACTGGCAGCTTCAGGGGCCTCCTCTTCACCAGCTGAAAGCAGGAAGGCACAAGAGTAGCTTTAGAGTGAGGACAGGGCGTCAGCGAGGGAGGCATGAGTGGTGGCATTCAGCGCATTGGTCGGACAGTGGCAAAGGATGTAGATCTGAAGCGCAAGGGGAACGAGAGAGGTCCAAAAGGTGATGTCCTTACCATTGGGGCCCATCACAGGGTCGGCATCTCCACATGCAACGGGGCCAATCAGCCGGCCACCCATGAGTCGACCCACGTGCTCCTCCAGGTCACTGAGCTGCTGGAACTGGGGACGGCCTCCCCCGGTGTCAGTCCGGCTCCTCAGATTCTGGGCCAGCTTGGCCTGCAAGAGAAAGGACGGCCTCTAAGTACAGTGTGGTGCCCTGTTGTTGTGTGCACTGCCTCCCATGGTCGAATAGCTTGGCCAGTGTTGTGCCCTGTTGTTGTATGCACTGCCTCCCATGGTCGAATAGCTTGGCCAGTGTGGTGCCCTGTTGCTGTATGCACTGCCTCCCATGGTCGAATAGCTTGGCCAGTGTGGTGCCCTGTTGCTGTATGCACTGCCTCCCATGGTCGAATAGCTTGGCCAGTGTGGTGCTCTGTTGCTGTATGCACTGCCTCCCATGGTCGAATAGCTTGGCCAGTGTGTAAAGTGCAGAAACTGCAATTGATGTTCATGCCAGTGCCATAGCTGCTGGATGAGGGCTGGCCATTAGGGCTTTGAGGTCCCTTTGCCCATAATGTGAGGTGCACATGCAAGGATGAGGAGGACACTGGAAAGGGTACTCACCCTGACAATCCGAGTGAAGTCGTTAAACTTTTTCCGGCATTGGACACCAGTCCTGGGGACATCGCAGGTGGCTGTGACCCTCTGGGCGACATCCCTCCAGGCTTTCCTGTACACCCTGGTGGCAGGCTTCTTGCCACTGTCCGGGAACAAGATATGGCGTCTCCTCTCCAAAGCCCTAACCAGCACCTTTAAATCATGGGCAGAGAAGTGCTGCGCTCGCTCACGGGCCCTCTGCATCCTTCCTGGCGCTATTTCTCTCCAGCAGCAGTGTTTAGGCCTAGCTGGAGGGCTGCAGTATCCAGGGCGTGGCAGCAGACCAAGTCGACCCTTCCCCCTTTAAGAGCTGGCCGGCGCCAGGGTGTCTGCTGTCAATCAAGAAATGACCGCACCTGCGCTGCGGCCGGCCTTGGCGGTATCACTCTGCACCGCCGGCTTAGCGCCTAAAGATAGCCGTGCATCGCCAGTTTTAGCGCTCGAGCAAACTCCTTGGCCAAAGCTACTGAATATCGGCGAAGTGGCCTCCACTTTGCGCCGGGCGCAAACTTTAGCGGCCGCCCGACTTTACTGCCCCAAAAGTGGCTATACTGAATTTCTAGGCCAATACATTTAAAAAGTTGTTAAAGTGTGAAGGGAGTGCAGGGGGTGCTGCTGGACATTTGCAAGGCTTTGAATCTTAAAGGAAGGACTTTGAAAACACCACTTGCTCCCAGTCCTGGGGGCTGTCATTGCAGTCCCCCTTGGGATGCAGCATGACATGGAGATGGAGCAGAGGCAGCAAGGGGACAAGCTGTTTGCAGAGGGAGGAGGAAGAGGAGGAGGAGGAAGAGGAAAAAGCAGAGGAGGAGGAAGCAGAAGAGGAACAAGCAGAAGAGGAAAAAGCAGAAGAGGAGGAATTGGAAGGAAGGAGGCATCTCAGACAGCCCCTTTCTGGCGGGGATATTTGTGATGGAATCATCCGCCTGCGGTACCGGTGATCACAACCCCAATTCCTCTTTCAACATTTGTCCCACACCTTACTTTCCCCCTGTTACTGACCATTACAATGTCCTCTTGGCCACAATGTTGAAATTAAAGCCACTACAAAGCAAACGTTCCAATCCAACTTTATCCATACATGCATCCAATATTACATCAAAAGATCAACTAATCACCCTTGTGTATTCCCTTAGTGACTTAAATGTGCCTTTGCCTATCCTAGTGCTGTTGTGCAGTGCTACCCCAATGGCTGCAGCATGGCTCGTGGAAGACTGCTGACTTTCAGTGGGGAACACTGCAGATGGCCTCGGAGCATGACCTCAAGGAGCTGGTGGCTGGGTGTGTGAATTTGAGTGATGGTGTTTCTTCTTCTTCTTCTTCACTCTCCTCTCCCTCTTCTTGTTGACCTACTGGCTGGGCAGGTTGGATTTCTTGGGTGTCTGAAATGAGGAAGGCACAAGGATAGGGTTGTGGTGAGGGGAGGGGGGTAAGGCAAGAGGTGCATGCTTACACCATGTGCAGTTTGTAAATCAGAAGATATTGTGGGATGAGGAGGAAATGGGATGTGAGAAGGAGGATAGCAAATGAGGATACCAGCACCTTTTATTCTTTCAGCCCTGCTGCTGGCCAAGGGCTCAGCCATGCCCCTGCCAAGAATGGCCAGCACTCTTTTCTCCAAGGGGGTGGGGTGAAGCTAGGAATGTGAGGTGTGCCTCATGTTTGGTACAGATTGTTGGTAGGTGAGTGATGGGGGGTGGGTGGGCGGTCGTGCATTGAGCAGTGTGTGAGGCTAGTGGTGCAGTTGGTAGGAGACGGCTGTTGAAGATGCATTCATTGACCTTGACCACTGGTCTGAGGTCATGATACTTCTTTGGACACTGGAGCCAGATCCTGGAGGCGACACTGCTGGCAGTGACAGGCTCGGTGATCTGGTCCCACATCCTTCTTTCTGGAGGGCTTGCTGGCCCCCTGTGGGCAGAGAACCTTTCTTCCAGTGTTGACCCCCTGCACAAAGCTCATGTGCTGCACCCGAGACTCTGGGTGCCCTTTTTCTGGCTTGTTGAACCATTTCTGTTAGTGCTGAAGCACTTTTACCATTTTTCATCTGCAGAAAGCAGCTCACCTTTAAGAGGTGCAGACTATTCCTTTCTAAGGTGCAGGCTGGCTTTAGGTAAAGCTTGCCTTGCTCGAACAATGCGAACCTCGGCCCCCTGCTGAGCGCACAGCCTGTCAGCAGCGCGTTCAGCACTATGCTGTGCACTGCAATCATTATAATTAGCAGGCAGCACAAAATTGACATGCTGCCTGCGCTCTTTGAACGGGCGCCGGCATTCTGGTATCGCGGTGCCTGCGCCCCTTTTTTCACGCTATCCAGTTTCTAGGCCAACAATTCCTCTTCAGTCACCCCTCAGGCAGCTGACCCTGCTCGATTGCTGCAGGCACTCGAAGGCTGCAGCAGTCATTTTCTACTCCCCCCACACAGGTGGGAATCTCACCAGAAGCCCGCCAAAATTATTTGAATTTTCTTGACCCTGTCTTCCGCAAGCAATCTCATCTTTCTCCTGAGTATTTTGCGGCCCTCAAGTCTGAAGATTGAGTTTAGTAACGTCAGGCAGCAGTTGTATCATTTCTCTACAGCAAGTAGTGCTGTGATGGGAGCGTGGGCGGTGGGTGCGGTGAGCCTGTCAGTGCTGGGGGTTGACGCTCAGTGCAGATCCTTTGTCAGCACATAGTTTTGGTGGTGTGCGGAAATTGCACCCTTGGTGTTGGCCTGGTTTTTCTATGTGCAGGTCTGACATACCTCACTGTGTGCTCCTAGTATTCCACCTGTTATTTTAGACCTGCATCTGCAGGAGTTCCCTGGTTTTATTTCCAGTGTCCCCTATTTCCTCACCTTCTTCCTTGGTTTGTTCGCTCATCACCACAGCGAGATGCATCTTCTGCCGTTTTGTTAATGTCTTTCCATTGCCCCACTCAGATGATCTTTTATATCATTGAACAATATCCTGCTTGCCTTGGAAACAGGGTGCAGATCATTCAACCCATTAACTTCCTCTCTCTGGCTGAAGTCATTGTTTTTTTAGTCGCCCTCCATTTTTTTCTGATCCTATTCTTTCAGTTTACAGTACTAATGAAGACTTCTACCGGAAACATTAACTTGTTGTTCCTCTTTACAGATGCTGACTGACCTACTATGTACTTCCAGCATTTTCTGTTTTTGATTCCTTGTTTGTATGGGTCAGTAAAACACTTGCTGGTACATTTACACACTGAGTCATTGGGTAGGGTGAGTGGGGAAGGCTATATTCTGATTCTACAGGCTTCCTAAGATGTGAGAGACATTTAATGGAATCCCTGTATTGTGCCAGAACCTCACAATTCTCAATCCCAGTAAAATTGTTCTCATCTCTTAAACATAAAGTATACATTTTCTGTTAGATAGCTCTTTTAACGTATGTTATTTTGATGCAGAAAAGCAACTGCAATGCTCGCACTTAACATTAAAAAAACGGTTTCAGTTTATTTGAAATAGTATTTGAGTTAAGTTGTTTAAAAAGTATAAAAACAATGCTGTCATGTTGAGAGACATTAATGTGCACCGTAATGAAGAAATGACATTTCCCCCCCCACAGTTTTTGGATTACCCATGACGCTTTTGAGACGCTTGGGACTGCAAGGCAAATAGGGAGAAATCTATCAATTGAGTGTCACACTTGTACAGTGACAACTTCTGTAAAATAAGTAAGTGCACATTCCAAATGACCTTTCAGCACAATGCCATCAGGAGTAGCTACCTCACTGTTAGATCAGATCTCTTTTAATAATGATAGCACCAGTCTGTCAGTAAACATGAGAGGATGTTTTGCACCAAAATGTTTGGGACTTTTTTTATCAAGTGCTTTAGATCTTACATCTGTATAATTCTACCAGATATTCTGGAGTTTTGCTCAACTATCATTATTTTGCGCAAGGTCAGGGAATAATTGCGCAGAATTTCCTCATAGGAAAAGAGAATCCTTGATAAGGGATCATTGTGCATGGTTTTGTCCTTGCTTACAAATCACTCAAGTCCTCACAAGAACATAAGAATTAGGAGCAGGAATAGGTCATACGGCCCTTCGAGCCTGCTCCGCCATTCACTAAGATCATGGCTGATCTTCAACCTCAACTCCACTTTCCCGTCTGATCCCCATCTCCCTTGATTCCCTTAGAGTACAAAAATCTATTGATCTCAGCCTTGAATATACTCAATGACTGAGCATCCACAGCTCTATGGGGTTGGGAATTCCAAAGATTCACAACCCTCTGAGTGAAGAAATTCCTCCTCATCTCAGTCTTAAATGGCCGACCCCTTATTCTGAGACTGTGACCCCTAGTTCTAGACTCTCCAGCCAGGTGAAACAACCTCTCAGCATCTACCCTGTCAATCCTCCTCAGTTCCAATGAAATCGCCCCTCATTCTTCTAAACTCCAGATAGTATAGGCCCACCCTATCTAGTGATCTCCTCCTGCCTTATATCCCTGCACAAATCCTCTGCTTCTCTAACTTCAAACCTCAACCTCACCCTTATTCCCTCTGCTCCACCAACTGATATGCTCTTGAATGCTCTACCCAGTTCCCTCTGCCTTGTGTCTCCCTTCATTCCTATCAACATTCTCAAAACTTTTCTCTTTGATCATGCCTTCAGTACCCATCTAGCCTCTCCTTTCCTCTACACTTTACCCACGCTTGTTGACCCTTCCTTCCTTATTGTAAAATGTTTTGGGACATTTTCCTGCATGTGAGCAGTAAGTTGTTGTTGGAATGTCTTGTCCCATTTCACAACTTTTTAAATTAAAATCAACAACAATAAAAAAGTCCAGCCTATATTGGAGCATAATAGAAAACTTGCCTATTTTCCATGAATTAAGAACTGTATGCTGCAGTAATAATTTTCTATTGCCCAAGTCAATCTTTCAGATATATTTTCAGATCAGAACCCCACTTCTTAAAGTAACTATGAGCCCAACCTCTTTGAGAAGAATCACTGCCCTGGCCAGCATAGTACATAGTATCCACCTCCAGCTGTACAAAAGGATAAACCCTGAAGCAGATTCCACAAGGCTATTTCAGTAAAAATTCCTATGAGCTACAAAATAGATGGGACAAATGCCATACTAAACTTGGTAAACTATCAAACAGTACAAATGCATTTCATTCTTGCCCTCTTCACACTGAAGTCCCTGAGGCTGTGGGTGCTATAGAGTCTGACTCGTGTATGTTGCAAGGCAGATTCAACAGCATGGGAATGACAAAGTGCAGAACAGCAATTCTTCACCTAGCGAAATCTGTACCATCAGTGGGAATCAAGTGTGTGGGGAATGAGACTGCTGCAAAATTGCTCTGTACTGATTTATTTATAGAATCATAGAATGATACAGCACAGTTAGAGGCCATTTGACCCATCGTGCCTGTGCTGGTTCTTTGAAGGAGCTCTCCAGTAGTCCCACTCCCCTGCTCTTTCCCTATAGCCATGAACATTTTTCCACTTCAAGTATTTCTACAGTCCCCTTTTGAAAGTTATTGTTGAATCTGCTTGCACCATCCTTTCAGGCAGTGCATTAAAGATCATAACAACTCACTGTGTAAATGTTCTTCCCTCATGTCGCCTCTGATTCTTTTGTCAATTACCTTAAGTCTGTGTCCTCTGGTTACTGACCCTTCTGCCAGTGGAAATAGTTTACTCCTCATGATTCTGAAAAACTCTTTTTAATCTCCTCTTAACCGCAAGTTACTATTACATTACTGTTTTGAAATAACTTCAATCACAATATTAAAATCATAGCTTTAAGCAGCATTAGATGAAAGGCAGCAGGCCACAGAGATCAGCAGACATCAGAGCCAGATTGGCTACACCCACCATGATGCCATCAACCATATCTAACACACTCTGTCATATCTACCGGGCAATAATGAAATTGGAATACTTAGTGCACTGTAGCAGCTGTGAAATGTGTGCCTTCCAGGCTCAGATGCTTGAGGGTTTCATCTGCCTCAGTGAGCAACTGGCTGTGCATCAAAATATTAGGAAGCGAGAAGTTTGTATAGATGAGGTTTTAGAGAAGACCCGCTGGGGATCGGAGTAGGAGAGGAGACCCCGGTACCTAGAGGAGGAAGTTGGGTCTTCTGTTAGAAAGGGGGCCAGAAGTCATGGTCAGGCAGTGGGGCAGAAGCTGTCATCCCTGGTGATCTCCATCTTCTCTGGAGAGAGATGATGTGGAGACTCAAGAGGTGGCTGCGACAGGCCATGCGCTCAGGCAATCCAGCAGACTATCAGAGAAGGAGGGAAAAAGAGAAAAGAGTATTGTGGTATTGGGGGTTTTGATTATTCAGTTTACAGGTAGAATTTTGGGAAATTGGACCCAGATAAACAAATGGCATGTTGCTCCCCGGGTGCACAGGTCAAAGATCTGATGTCTTGGGTTGCTCGAGGGAGCAGAGGGGAAACCAAATGTGACAACGAATAACATAGGAAGAGGTAGACCAATAGCCCTTCATGTTGTATTTAATGCATTAGGAAGGAAGTTAAAGGGAGGACCTCAAGTGTGGAATTTTCTGAAATACTATCACATGCTAATGAAGAGAGATGGAGGGTAATTAGGCAGACCAATACATGGCTACGGCTTTGGTGTAGGAAATTAGGGTTTCAGTTCCAGAAACAGTGGGACACCTTTTGGAATAGGGGAACCTTTACAGACTGGATGGGCGCCACCTAAACAAAGGGGATTAGAGATGTTGGCAAGCAAGATAGATAAAATGGTGTGTTGGGGGGTGGCAGAGGTCCCAGTGGTGTGATTGTAGTAGTTGTATGAGAATACGCATATCGATTGGAGCAAACCTTAACATGTAGCAGTGAAAACACTAATCAAAGTTTAATAAGTCTAATTCCAATGGTGGGAGAAAAACAAAGTAGAAATGTTCATAAAGTAAATGAGAAAGGTAAAAAGTACTGGAGCTGTGCTTGCATTAATGCAAGAAGTCTGAAAAATAAAATGCATGATCTGGAAGTTCTTGTGGGGGTGATAGACTGGACACCATGGGGAAAATTCAGTTGTTTGCACCTCCCGTTAGCGCCTTAAGAGGGAACTAATGAAGCGCAAAGTAACTAGCACCCGGGCGTGGCGATGTTTGCGCCTCTCGCAAAATTAACTAAACACTACTGCCACGATCTCCTGTGCCGGCAGATTGTGACGTCAGTCTAGTGCGCAACGCCCCGGTAGCTCCCCGGACCGGATATTGAGTGGCGCCGCCTGCCTTACCGCCTGCCGCTAGCAACGACAGGTTGAGGGGAGCGTTTTGCAGTCAGAAAGGGACTAGGGGAGCGCTATTTAAAGGCGACCGCTTCCTGCCTTTTTCTGTCAGTGACAGTTTTGCACCACACATTCTGAGAGAGAGAGAGAGAGAGAGAGACTTCTGGAGAGATTCAACGCTTTGTGAAGGAGTTTTGTGTACTGAGCAGCACTTTGCAGGTTTATTTTGATTTGCCCTTCCTTGCTTCACCAGCACTCTGAGGTAGCACCTCGCTCCTCGGCCTTTTTGCCTTAAGACAGGTGAGAAGCACCTGATTAAGCGCTCCAATCACCTACAGGGGCGATAAAAGCCAAGTTTGCTGTCAGAGGCGATAATTAGCGCCAGGCGCTGAACTTTGCGCACGGCCGATAATGACGCCCCAACTGGGGTGATACCGAATTTTTCCCCCCATTAGTATCACAGAGACATGGTGGAATGATTCCAATCAATGCGATACATATCTGGAAGGATATAAATTGTTTAGAAGAGACCATATCAGGAGAAAAGGAGGTAGTGTGGCAGTATTGAGGCACAAGTGAGAGAGGATATAAAAAGGGATGGGGCAAACACAGAATCACTTTGGATTGAGTTAATAGATGGTTACAGAGGTAAACTATTACTGGGGATATGCTGTAGACCCTCAGACCAGGATGAAAGCCTTAATCTGCAACCGTGGGATAAGATAATGAAAGCAACTAATAAGTAGTCAGAGATTTCAAATTCCCGGAAATTGACTGGGACAGTAATGTCTCTACTGGTAAGTCAGGAAGGGGATTTCTAGAGTTAATGGAAGAATCTTTTATGGCTCAGTTTGTAAAAGAGCCAACAAAGGGAGAAAACATCTGGATTTGATTCTGTGTAAAAAGGACGATCAGATCTCCAACACAAAAGCTTTAAGTGCCAGTGATCATAATGTGATCACATTTAACGTAACAAGAATTGGAAAGGTTGCTAAAACCCAAAACAAATTGCCAAATTTTAATAGTACAAACTTTAAGCACTTGAGAAGTGTTGCCAGAGTGGGCCTGGAAGGTTTGAATATGGCTAGAGGAGTGGAGGAACTGTGGAGTTCCTTCAGTCTGGTGATACTGAATATTATGGACCAGTGTGCACAAGCTTATAACCACTCCTGCCTGGTTGAATGGGACTACCAAGCAACTCATAAAGAAGGGAAAAAAAGCATTTAAGGCCATGAATGAAAATGGCACAGAATTAAGATGGATTCAATACCAAAAGGAATGACAGAGTACAAAAAGGCATCAGAATGGCAAAGACAAATTTTGAATCGAATATTGCAAGAGAAGTGAAGGATAATAATAAAAAGATTTTTAATTATATTAAGAGAAAAAGAAAAATGAGGGATATAGTGGGGACCACTGAAAGTGGGAGCAGATGATGGCATGACACCTGATGCTACACAGGCTGCAAAAACATTAAATTATTTCTTTGTCTCAGTTTTTACCAAGGAAGTAAATTTGATCTGAAGAGGGTGTTGCAAAGGTAAGCTGTGTAGGGGGTTTTGCACAGGCGTGTTCGGGTCAGTCAGCTTTGCCTCTGACTACCTTCCTTGAGCGTTTCGAATCGCTTGCCCCCTGGGTTCTGGACACCGGACTTAAATACAGGCAGCGATACAGAGAAGACTCGAGTAGACAGGTGGTTGGATGCAAACAAAACCAAGATTTTATTGAAGAGGAAAACTTGATACAATCTTATGGAAAATTATTAGTGTACACTTCTACAGGCAAAAATGACAAGAGGGTCATAATAATACTATACTTATACACGGAATGGGGAACACACGGCACATCGAGGGAAAACAACTATCTTAACAATCCCCTTATCCTTATCCCACCCTCTATACCTAACTAGGTTAATCTATGAGGGGTCAGAATTCATGCTTACCAGTCCAAAAAAACGGGTTTGTTAAACTCAAAACAGCGGTTGAGTTCGGGATTCGCTCTTGGTGCTCTCTGGAGTCTGCCGTCGTCACGTGGGCTGTGGGTGCTGCAAGGGCGTTGTCCAGGTTCGAGTACCAAAAGTTACAGTCTCTGCTTGGGTGCTTTACCTTGCAGGGATGATTCTTTGCCGACAGCTTGAGTTTGCATGAAGATACTTGCAGGTCGGCTGAGGCTGAAAGGCCCGATGATTCGAAGCCTACCCTCAGTTGGCCTTCCCCGGGTGGTCTTCCCTTCTCCTCCCCTCATCGCGTCCCGCTTCGCCTGGCCTGAATTGCCCGTGTTTGCCCGACCCGGTGTTGGGGTGAGTCCAGATGGAGTTGGAGAGGGCACGGGCAAAGGCCAGGGGGTAAGCGCGGGACGGGGGAAAGAGCGGCAGCCACGAGGGCGAGGGGCCGAAGGACCGGGGAGCGGCAATACCGACAGCAGCAGAGCAGCCGAACAGGAGTTCCTTCTTCTTCTTTCTCCTTCGATTGCTACCTGGGGGCCTTCAGTTATACCTTCGTTGAAAAACCCTTATCTGCGTGCCAAATCAGGTTAGTTCTTTGTTTTAATTTTGTCGGGCTAGTTAAAATAACGGTAGCAATCTATACTGATGGTTTTTAGATGGCCGGTAATTGCATCTACCAGCCCGATAATTGACTCGTATTGTCCTGAAAGTCTTTGATGGGCTTGTCCAGCCTCGATGGATGTGTTTAATCTGTTTCCGATTATGTATGCAGACTGTTTGATGGCTTTAACTGTAGGCCTCATTGAATTTAGACCTGCCTCTAATTCGGCCTAATACATAATTCACAGTTTGTCTGGGTCCCAAACACAAAGTTCTTTTCACAGGAAACCTGCAGCCTTAGTTTCGATTTACCTCAAACTGCCTGGGCTGCAGAATCCATTTTGGGAGACCCATAGGCTTTCTGCCATGAGGCACGGACGCCATCTTGGGTACCCTTTTTAATTTAAAAAATGTCCACGCAGGGTTCCTTTTATCGATAATAACCTTCGGGGAGATGCACAAATTTTGCAAATCTTACAGCTGTGACACTCTTCACATTACTACCAGCATGGTGGCCGACCAGCTGTGCAAACTTAAGATAAATACATTTCAGGGACCAGATAAGATGCATCTGAGGATTCTTAAGGAACTAAGGAAGGAAATTGTAGGAACTCTGGAGATGTTCCTGGGGCCTGGAGAAAAGCAGATGTTACACCTATTTGAAAACATAGGCACCAGAATTGATCCAAGAAACTACAGACCAGTGAGTTTGACGTCCATTGTGGGTAAAGTTAAGGAAATCCTTATTAAAGATAAAATCATGGAGCACCTGGATAGAAATCAAATCATAAAAGATAGTCGCAATATGGGTTCAAAAGGAGGAGCCAATCTAATTTACTGATTTTCTGTGAGGGTGTGACAAAAGAGCTTGATAAGGGTATGGTAGTGGATGTGGCGTACTTGGATTTCAGTAAGGCTGTTGATAGGAAAGGTTGGTAGTGAATATAAAGAAAACAGGAATCAGTGGAAATATTTTACAATGGATACATAATTGGTTGACCAATAGAACCCAGAGGGTGGTGAATCAGGGATTGTCATCAGCCTGGAGAATGGTTCCAGCAGGGCCACCCATAGCCAACATGCATCATAGAAATAATGAAGTCAGTAACAGGCAAGGTTACCAGTGCACTCAACTGTTTTGTCTCCACCTCCTTCTGGTCTGGCATAGGGACTACCTGCATCATTAGCCAATGTGCAACTCATGGATGTATAAATCAAGTGACTGATGCATCCATCAGCATAGCCAACTATTTAGGCTCCTTTGATACTGACTAGTTCCAGGAACATGACATGGCTGCCCAATGTCAAGGCGTTGCAACATTTCCCAAAGTATAGAGGGGCCAGCAGTAATGGTGTAACACATGTCAGGCATCACTCTGTTCCCTGCACCCGGTAAATGGTGCCATTGAATAGGCTTGCTTTGGCAGCTTCCAACTTATGACACATCTGTTTGCAGGTCTGGCCACCAGCCATGCTGGAGTTCTCCCCGCTTTGGGGAGAGTGTCCTGGAGTGCCAAGCAGGGCAAACCCCTTACACACGACCCATGGTGCAGCACCTCCATTTTGCCAGTCATCAAACCCCATCTTTTAGCTACAGATTCTATTTCCAGTCTCCACAGATTTATGCAGTCAATATACTTTTTTACGCAAGGCCCCCACTCTGTTGAGCTCCTAGCACCCAACTCAGTATGGGGCGAGATCTTGCCTTCATAAATCTGAATACATTAGATTGGCTACTGGATATCCCATGAACTTCATAGAAGAAGAAAACACAGCAAGAGACTCGCAGTGTAATACTGCACATTAACTGTTCAACAAATATAAAGATTATGAGGGCTTTGTCATTCTTTTCTGTAGCTTTTCAGCGTCTCTGGTGAAATATCATGTGGATGATGAATCTCAGCCACCTCATGTGGAATGGGCAGTGTAAAGAAAGGAATTCAAGATATCAGATATTGCTGCCCAGTGATATGCCCATTCTTTCTATTAATGAATAAGCATTGTTATACCTGGATAAAAATTTAACATAGAACCTTTCGCAACCTCAGGGCGTCCCTAAGTGCTACAAACACAATGATGTATTTTTGCAGTCGAGCCACTGTTGTAATGCAGTAAAATGCGGCAACCAATTTGCGCACAGTAAGAACCCACAAACAGCAATGAGATAATGAATAGATAATCTGTTTTTAGTGATGTTGCTTGAGAGGTAAATGTTGGCCAGGACACTGGGAGAATTCCCTTGCTCTTCTTCAAATAGTGCCATCGGATCATTTATATCTACAGTTGTCATCTGTAGCTCAGTTGGTAGAACTCTTGTCTCCGAGTCAGAAGGTTGCGATTTCTTGAAAATCTTGCATGTTTCTGATTTTCTAAACGATGTTCCTCCTGACCAAATATCTTTGCCACGGTGCATATTTAAAACTCTGGGAATATACATAGTGATAATTGCTTTACATTTTAATTTACAACTGTAGCTATAAATAAATATTGAGAAAATAAAGTAACACTTCCCCGAAGGCATGAAAAATATTTCTCCTATACTTGAATGTTTTTTTATAACTCAGTGCTTCAGTTGAAAATGAAGACTATAATTTCAGCCCTCTGAAAATTAGTGAAAAACAACAAAATGTTTTCGAAAGTAAAACCACTCGAATTAAAATGGTTTTCTGTAAGACATGGCATGGAGTCCTAAAGTGGGTAGACAGGGGATGTTTCCAGTGATAGAGGGAATTTACTGGGCTGCCATGGTATTTTGGAGCTTTGCTTGCTTACTTTAAAGTGTATGAAAGGGATTTCCCAGAGTTTTTGCTGAATTTTTTTTCCTCTGTGTTTTTCCCCCCTTTGAAAAGATTTGTGGGGAATCTATATATATAAAAGGATACATCTGGCTGTCTGTCTGTCTGTCTATCTGTCTGTCTGTCTGTCCTTCGGTGTGTGTCTGTCCGGCTATACACTCTAAAGTTATAGAGTGTACCTACACGTGCGTTACATCAAAAGAAAGCTTACGATTCCGGAACGGTCGTAAGCATACTTACGTTTCAGCCGGACAAAAATTGCGCCCGCGGTATCCAAAAAACGTTCAAAATTCCGCTCATTAGCATCTCATTATCCGCTCATTAGCAATAGAGTGACGTCGAAGTCGACCAATCGTACGGCGGGTTCCTGGCGCGTGCGGGCGGGCCCTCCTACAGTCGAGTGACAGGACGATTGACCAATCCTATGCTTCGGTGACCTGACGGTCCACCAATCGGTGCGTGTGTGGGCGGGCCTTATCATTCTGAACCGAGGTGAGTCGCCGCCATCTTGATTCCAAACTTTTCATTTCTTTTTCCCGCTTTCTGCGTGTTTCTTTTCAAATCTACATTTCCAGCAAAAAAAAAGTTGCTTTTAAAAGACAAATTGTTTTTAAAAAAAGTTAATTAATTTGTAAATCTTTTGTCTAACCTCTATAATTTTCCTACCTTTCACCGTTTTTCCAGGTCTCAAAGCCTGGGCATCTGTTGACCAGCCACACCCGAGCTAGGCGCCTCCCGTCACGATCGACAAAAGGCCAGCGATCACCGCCATCTTTGTGAAGGCTGGAGGGGGCGGGCCTGAGCCGAGCGTCGCCACCGCCGCCATCTTAGTAAAGGCGGGTGTCAGCATCCGTGTCATCTTCCACCCGGAGCGCGACTTGAGTCCGGCCGGGCCTCACGCGGTAGGTTGCACGGCGGTGTCTCTCTGGTCTTGAAGCCGGCTCGGGCGGGGAGCGGGGCTCGGAAAGGCGGAGCTCGGGAGAGCGGGAGGGCGGGGCTCCGGAGAGCGGGAGGGCGGGGCTCCAGAGAGCGGGAGGCCGGTGCTCGGGAGGGCGGGGCACGGGCTGAGCTATGTCAGTGCGTGGGGTGGCACGGAGCTATCGGGCCTGCTAGCTCCCCCCTACCTTTCTCCTCCCACCCCCCTCCCCTCCCCTCTTCCCCCCCTCTCCCTCCCCTCCCCTCCCCCTCTCTCCCCACACCCCCACCCTCCCCACACCCCCCTTCCCTCCCCCCTCTCCCCCCACACCCCCTCCCTCCACACCCCCCCTCCCCTCCCCTCCTCCCATTCCCCCCTCTCCTCCCCTATTCCCCCCTCTCCCCCCTCTCCCCTTCCCCCCTCCCCCCCTTCCCCCCTCCCCTCCCCCTCCCCCCTCCCCTCCACTCCACCTCGCCCCTCCCCCCACCCCCTCCCTCCCCCACCCCCTCCCTCCCCCCTCACTCTCTCTCTTCCCCCCAGTTGCTCTCTCTCTTCCCCCCAGTCGCTCGCTCTCTCTCTCTTCCCCTCAGTCACTCGCTCTCTCTCTCTCTTCCCCCCCAGTCGCTCGCTCTCTCTCTCTCCCCCCCAGTCGCTCGCTCCCTCTCTCTCCCCCCCAGTCACTCGCTCTCTCTCTCTCCCCCCTAGTCGCTCGCTCGCTCTCTCTCTCCTCCCCCAGTCGCTCGCTGTCTCTCTCTCCCCCCCAGTCACTCTCTCTCCCTCCCAGTCACTCGCTCTCTCTCTCTTCCCCCCAGTCGCTCACTCTCTCTCTCTCTCTTCCCCCCAGTCACTCTCTCTCTCTCTTCCAACAACAACATTCCCTCAAAAATCCCCTCGGCACCGCCGGGCACTTCTGCTAGTAGTCAATAGTTTAGATGGTTGCACCACATATGGATGGGGTGGGCTTGATTGGCCTGATAGTCTTTTCCCATAGTTCTTTCCATACGGCGTAGGGCATTTAGGACTGAGATGAGGAGAAATTTCTTCGCTCAGAGGGTTGTGAACCTGTGGAATTCTCTACCACAGAAGGCTGTGGAGGCCAAGTCACTGAATATATTTAAGAAGGAAATAGATAGATTTCTGGACACAAAAGGCATCAAGGGGTATGGGAAGAGAGCGGGAATATGGTATTGAGATAGAGGATCAGCCATGGTCATATTGAATGGCAGAGCAGGCTCAAAGGGCCGAATGACCTACTCCTGCTCCTATTTTCCTATGTTTCTATATGAGTTGTTATGATCTGGAATGCATTCCCTGAAAGGGTGGTCACAGCAAATACAATAAATACTTGAAAAAGAAAGATTTGCAGGGCTATGGGGAAAGAGCAGGGGTATCAATAAGTTACGGCCCATTTTCGGTTTCATAGCCAATGGTGTGCACAGACTGTACGCTCTAACCGTGAGGCTGAGGCTTCCCTGAAAGGCCGTAGGCTGCATTTGCTTCATTTGGGCAAACTGCCAGCATGTAATGCCAGCTGAGGCAATTCACCGACTGCTGTACCCAACTTTGGATGGGTTGGCCACCTCGCCGGCAGCAGCCCTCAGGTAAACCCATGATGGGTGAGGGGAAGGAGAAGGGGAGGGGGCCGATTGTGGGCCAGCAGGAACCCTCAGGAGGGCTGTGGAGCCAGGAGTTTCATGAGTGCTCCTCCTGGCTCCATAGGAAGGCGTTTAACAATTTTAAAAAAATTACCTTTTGGTTGCGGTCGCTATTTAGGCTGCAACAGCTGCTGAAGAATATTGAGTGGAGCCGAGCTGGAGCCTGCTCTGTTTATCGCAGCCCCATTTAGGAGAGGATTGTAAAACAGGTGTTTGGACCCTCATTTACATATGTATGGAGCCTATCACCTGTTTTAGGTGACCGCCAGGGGCATCTGAATAATTGTACAACCCTATGTCGGGTCAGTTGTCTTTCAGGTGCCTTGGGGCGCAAAACGTTTGTCCCCGAAATTGGCCCTGTTGCGGCCATTTTACACCTCTAAAATGGGCGCAACAAGGGCCAACTTCTACCCCATATGCTTTACCTCACCCTCACATACTTAGCACTGTTGCAAGCCTTGTGCCCACAACTCACGGCACACTGCCAGCTATTCAATCCTGACAGCCACATCACCCAATCATATTGCATGACATTCACTGACACATTTCCCTCTTTCTTGCAGGAGAAGATGGCACATAACAGCAGGCAGCAGCAAAGAACTGGAGGTAGACAAGTGCACCTGCATGTTTTAACCCCCATGGAGGAGACAGTGCTGGCCATCATGGGAAGGGGCATCACTGTGGCCGTGGCCAATGGTGGGCTGAAGTGATCGATGATGCGGGTATCTAATCCCTCTTCTCTCATTCCACTGCTTTCTCATCCCGCAATCTCTTCTGACTTAAAAGCTACAGATGGTGTAATTATGCACTTTGTAATTTCTCCTCTCCCCTTACCACAACCTGACCCTTTTTCAACTCAGATATCCAAGAACTGCAATCTGCCCAGGCAATGGAGGAAGAGCAAGAAGACAATGAAGATGAAGAGACACCATCACTTGATTTCACAGTTGCAGCCAGCTGCTCAGATACAGGCTCATAATTTAGAGGATAGGACAGAGGCAGGGCCTGCATGTGGTGAGACACTGGGCGTAAGTGCGCAGGTGCCAGCTCGCCAGAGGGTGAGGTCATACACTAGTTCTGCTGCAGAGGATTCACATGAAGATTTCGAAGGGCCAGCCTACAGAAGAAAGCTCTTGCCCCACGGAACTGATTTTTCCTATTTCTCCTCTTGTCCAGTCTCTTCCCATCTATATCCGCGACTCTTCCGCTGCCTTCCGCCACTTTAACAGCTTCCAGTTTCCTGGCCCTTATCATCTCCTTTTCACCATGGATGCCCAACCCCTCTACATCTCCATCCCCCATCAGGAAGGCGTGTAGGCACTCCACTTCTTCCTTGAACAGAGGCCTAAACAGATCCCATCAACCATCACCCTCCACCTGGCTGAAGTGGTTTTCACATTGAACGACTTCTCATTTGACTCCACTCACTTCCTCCAAATAGTGTTGCTATGGGAACTCACATGGGTCCTAGCTATGCCTGCGTTTTCTTGGGATATACGGAACATTCTTTGTTCCAGTCATACTCAGGATCCCTCCCACACCTCTTTATCCGGTACATTGATGACTGTATCGGAACTGTTTCCAGCTCTCGCCCTGAACTGGAAAATTTAATTCACTTTGCTTCCAATTTCCATTCTCCCAATTTTTCCATCTCCATCGTACCTGTTCTGACAATGCCACCTTCCATAATAGTGCTTCCGATATGTCTTCCTTCATCCTCAACCGAGGATTCCCCTCTACGTGGTTGACAGGGGCCTCGACCGAGTCTGTTCCATTTCCCACATTTCTGCTCTCACCCCTTCTCTTCCCTTCCAGAATCACGATAGGGTTCCCCTTGTTTTCACCTTTCACCCCACCAGCCTCCACATTTAACGGATTATCCTCTGCCATTTCCACCACAACTTGTGTGATCCCACCACCAAACACATATACCCCTGCTCTCCCCTTTCAGTATTCCGAAGGGACCACTCCCTCTGCGACACCCTGGTCCACTCCTCAATCACCCCCAACACCCCTTCCCCTTCCCACGGCACCTTCCCATGCAAATGCAGGAGATGTAACACCTGCCATTTTACCTCCTCCCTTCCCACCATCTAGGGCCCCAAACACTCCTTCCAAGTGAGTTACTTGTATTTCTTCCAGTTTACTATACTGTATTCGCTGTTCACAATGCGGTCTCCTCTACAATGGGGAGGTCAAGTACAGATTGGGTGACTGCTTTGTAGAACACCTCCGTTCAGTCTGCAAGCGTGAACCCAAGCTTCCAGTCTCCTGTCACTTTAATTCTCTGCCCCACTCCCACTCTGACCTCTCCTTCCTCGACCTCCTACACTGTTCCAATGAAGCACAATGTAAGCTCGAGGAACAGTGCCTCGTCTTTCGATTAGGCACTTTACAGCCTTCTGAACTCAATATTGAGTTCAACAATTTCAGATCATAACCTCTGCCCCCCAGTTTTTCAGATGGCTGTTTATGATTCTGCTATTCCCACCTCCTCCAGACACATCTTTTGTTTATTAACTTGTCCCATTACCGTCTCCTTTTGCCTTGTACAATCATACCTTTTGTCATTGAATCTCTCCTGCCTTCCACCCTATCACAGGCCTTCCTTTTTGTTCTTTCCTCCCCTCCCCTCTTTCCCTGACTCTGCAGCTACTTAAAACCTGTTATATCTCTAACTATTTCCAGTTCTGATGAAAGGTCATTGACCTGAAACATTAACTCTGTTTCTCTCTCCACAGATGCTGCCTGACCTGCTGAGTATTTCCGGCATTTTCTGTTTTTATTTCAGATTTCCAGCATCTGCAGTATTTTGTTCTTATACAGAAGAAGGCTGATGGGTGTATATAACCAAATGCTTGGTGCACAGGAAAGCCTGCCAGAAAGCCTTCACTCAATGTCAAGGAGCATGGAAGAGTCCAACACCAACTTGGCGCAGGGCTTTGTGCAGCGCTTGGAGCCCATACTTTCCAACATGGAACAGGTGGTCACCTCCATCAGCACACCTGTGGAACCCGCCATGATGCAACGTTTGATGGCCGATATCACAGGTTCAATTGCAGCACAAACAACTTCCATCAAAGGCCTGAGTGCTGCAGTGGAAGCTCAGAAAGCTGCTTTGGAAGCTCACACTTCTGCCATCATGGCTCTTTATAGTACTGTTCAAAGGGGTTTCCAGGGCATCACAGCATTCCAGCAATCTGCTCTCCAACAGATCAGTAGGATTGCTGAGGAGCCGCCGTGGGAAAGTGGTAGTGGCTCCATCGAGCACGAACCTGCTTTCCTCGCTCACGATGACAGCATTTGTGCTCTCACCCACGTCACTCCGCCAGTGCCTTTGCTGTTGCCTGTCAGACAGCCAGCTCTACTGCTGCAGCCCAGGCCGAGGTGTAGTCAGAAGCCGGGCTTTCTAGGCCCAGAGCTGCTCGAGGTCGCCTTCCAGGGCCATCTGCAGTCTCCTCAATTGGCGGTCAACAGCCTTCCATCAACCATAGAATTATAGAATAGTACAGCACAGTAGGAGGTCATTCGGCCCATCGAGTCTGTGCCGGCTCTTTCAAAGAGAACTCCTGTTAGTCCCACTCCCCTGTTCTTTCCCCATATGCATACAATTTTTTCTCCAAGTATTTATGCAATTCCCTTTTAAAGGCTACTATTGAATCTATATCCAGCACCTTATCAGGCAGTGCATTCCAAATCCTAACCACTCATTGCGTAAAAAAGTTTTTCCTCCTGTCGCCTCCGGTTATTTTGTCAATCACCTTAAATCTGTGCCCTCTCGTTATCGACCCTTCAGCATTGGAAACAGTTTATTTTTATTTACTCTATCTAAATCCTTCATGATTTTAAACACCTCTATCAAATCTCCTCTTAGCCTTCTCTGTTCTAAGGAGAACAACTCCAACTTCTCCAGTCTATTCACGTAACTGTAATTCCTCATCCCTGCCAAAGCCTTCACGTCCTTCCTAAAGTGTGGTGCCCAAAATTGGACACAATACTCCAGCTGGGGCTGAACTAGTGTTTAATATTAGTTTAGCAGAACTTCCTGGCTTTTGTACAGGGTAAGGCACTGGGGACGAGTGGGCTGCAGCAAAGCCAGGGGGAAAGGGTAGCTCGGTGTCAGCTCCCCAGAGGGCGAGTTCTGCTGCACAGGACTCAGATGAGGATCTTGATGGGGAGGCCTTTAGGAGCAGAGTGATGGACATGCACACGGAGATGATAGGTGCAATGTTAAGGAGCAGGGAGGAGTCCGCCTCCAACATTGCACAGAGCTCTGCGCATACCATGGAGCCCATCATTTGCAGTCTGCAAAGGATAGTACACTCCCAGAGAGACAGTGGCAACCCAGGCCTGATGCTGCGTGTGATGGATGATCTGGCAGCTTCCATTGTAGCACAGGTGGAAGTGACGCAACGTCTTAGTGCTGTAATGCAGTCTATGCTTTGTGGCCTCCAATTTCAAACTGCTCTCATGCAGTCTCAGCTTGATGCCATGCAAGCTCTGACTGCTGCCATCATGGCTGGGTCTACCACCATTGCCCGGGGCTTTTACTGTGTCGCAGCAGCCCAGCAAACTGTGCTCCAACAGATTGCTAGGGATGCTGAGGTACAGCGCCGAGGGAGTGGCAGTGAGTCAGTGAAGCAAGTACCTGCTGTCCTCTCGCAGGATGACAGCATTCCTGCTCCCACCACTGCAACTGCGTCATTGCCCTTGTCACTGTCTGTTATCGAGCCAGCCCAGACTGCTGCCGCCCATGCTGAGGTGGTGCAATCTACAGCCGGGCCTTCCAGGCCCAGAGCTGGTCGAGGGCCTCCTGCAAGGCCATCTGAAGTCTCCCGCACAGACACTCAGCAGCCTTTCACCAGCCCTGCTGCAGCCACTGGACCAACACTTCGTAGGAGCACTAGAGTAGGCAAAGGCACAGTAACGACAGGAACTAAGGGATTACACAATGGTGAATAGTTAACATTTTTGGTGTAAATATGCGTTCACTGATTTTTGATGCATTTATTAATTCAGATTGGATTCTTTTGTCATGTGTCTCATTTCAGCTTTGCGCTGTGATATGGCCTGCAACAGGGAGGGAATGATGGGGATGTGCTGGGCAATGGGGACCTGGGGTTTAATTAATTCAAACCACAGTCTGATTAGGCGATCACGGACCACCTCTCCAGAAGGCCGATTGAGCAGCTGCCTCCTCCCTCACTCCTGCTCCTCCTCCTCCTCATCCTCCTTGTCATCCTCTTCCTCTTCCTCCTCATCCTCCTCCTCCTCTTCCTCTTCCTCCTCCTGAGGTGGTCCCGCAATCACTGGTGGCAAGGGCTGGGGCCTCATGATGACTAAGTTGTGGAGCATGCAGCAGACCACCACAAAATGGGACACCCGCTCAGCCGAGTACTGGAGGGCTCCTCCCGAGCGGTCAAGGCAGGGGGACCGTTGCTTCAGTAGGCCGATGGTCTGTTCAATGATGTTCCTTGTGGTAGCATGGCTCTCATTATATGAATGCTGCGCAGGATTGTCGGGGTTGCAGGGTGGAGTCTGTAAGGTTCGCAAAATTTTGGAAAATTTCGACAGCCCCCGAAGATTATTTGATTAAAGAAAACCTGGTTGGAATGTACCTGAAAAACCCAGGGCATCAAAGATGGCTGCCAGGCCTCATGGCAAAAGAGAAAGACTGCCTGTCTGAACATCTCCCATCACTGGTTGAAGTACTTGAGGTACTTAAACTGTCAATCAACTGCGGTTTAGGAAGTTCAACATCGAACAAAGGATTGTTTGTTTACAAAGCTCTCAACAGTGTTGACTCAAGAGCTTAAGCACTTGAAGCTGTCAATCAGTTGCGGTTGGGCAGTGACCACAGGACAATGGATTGTTTACAAAGCACTTGAGTGCTGTTGACTGAACACTTAAGGATTTGTTTGTCCAGCACATGAGAAATCAGTGGGACATTTTAAACTGAGCACAAACCAGTTGAACGAATGGGAAACACATTCAAACCCATTACAGGCAATGGGGACAGATCCATCCCTTTTGTATAGCCCAGATACATCCAGATTTGGGCGCGAAGATAACGGCTCCCAATGGGGTACAAAGATAGCCCCTCAGGAAGCCATTCTCTCTCTCTCTGCCACCTTGCCTCCGATGCCCCGCCTACAAGAGGAACAGCTCAGCAGCCCGCCCAAAGAAGTGGAATACCAGCAGTTACTTTTGAATTACTGGGGTATCTCTACTTCGGGGCAGTTAAGAATCTAAGACAGACCGCAGGGACACAGAGCAGGCGTTCACTGGTGAACATAAGATTTCTGGTCCATTACAAGGCAACCTAGATAGGTATTAGGGGTGGGAATTTTGTTTATTTGTAATTTTAGTCAATTTTCCCTCGATGTGTCCGTTTCTCCTCCCCGTTAAGTAAAAGTGTGCTGTATTAAGTAGACGTGTGCTATATTAAGCAAAGGTGTGCTGTATTAAGTAAAGGTGTGCTGTATTAAGTAAAAGTGTGCTGTATTCATTATTTTCATTTCATTTTTTTTTTATTTCAATAAATACTGGTCTTCTTTGCACCCAACCATGAGTCTCGTTTTGTCTACATCGCTACTGAAATAAGTCCGGCGGTCAGAACCAGAAAGGGGAGCAATTCGAAACTGCACGGGGCCTGGAGCAGCTCAGATACTTCTGACTGGCCAGAGACAAACCCCAGGGGCAACCAAAACCACACCCCACCTTTCCCCCCTTTTCTACAAAATGACGACTGCGGCAGGACCATCGGCAACAGTATGCGATGTAGCAGACGGTGGTCTGGGTCTGGAGAGAGCAGCAGTTATTGGGTTTCTTTTTATCACACCCCTGATATGCAGACTTAGGGAAGTTAAAGCAGAGAATTGGGATAAGGAAATCAAGATTGAAGAATACCAGGCCAAGATAGAGTGACTGGTGGACCAGCTTAGTGTGGGCAAATGCCACACGAGGTACGAATTAGAGTACCTGAAGTGCCTAGTTGCAGAGGCCAAGAGTAATGAAATGATGGTGCGGGAGGAGAATGCCCGCCTCATACAAGAAGTAAGAGAGTAGGAGGAAAAGGTTAGAGAGGTAAAGGCAGTGTATAAGCTGGCCTGCGACCAAGGGTTTGAGGAAGCAGATCATGGCCCCTGTAGGGAAGAGATAGAAAGTTTGAATATGGCTTTAAAGGGGGTAAAGGGGATGATATGTCTTATCAGCCCGAAGACAGGTCAGTTGGACTTTACCGGCAACCCAAATAGAACCGTCCCACAGGCAACACCCAGAACGAAGTTGGTTAGGGAATCAGCGGTCCCACGACCGCCACCCACTGCTCTGAGCTATCAGGAGCTCTGGCAGCGAGAGGGGGTGGAGTATGAGGTGGTAGAGGAAGCACAGCAGGCCCCGCTAGATAGGCCGGGACCAGGACCAGTGTACCCCCTCCGACAACGGAGGTACGGTCCGCCCGTTGATGAAGGTGAGCCAGGGGCCACCCAGAATCAGTTTGTGGTGCCGTATGGCACCCACCAGCTCAGGGACATGGTTAGCCACATCCCCAAGCTCACTAAAAAGAGATACCTCTCACTGCACTTCAGGGAGTTAGAACAAGCAGCTTGTGTTAATGACTGCGATGACGCAGAGCAAGCGAAAATGCTGCTGTTTTCCCTGGGAGGTGATCTCCTCCAGGCCCTATCTGGTGAGTGCTAAAGGGGGCAGAAGGATTATGAGCATCTGAGGAATGAGATATTGGAGGCCATGGGACTCAATGGTGGTAGTCCGTTCGCCCGGGTAGAAAGAACAGTACAGCTCCCAGGGGAGTCCCCACAGGCGTTCACAGACAGGCTGTGGCCAGTCTACCAGAGTGCATGCCCGGGAATGCCAGGGTGGGTAGCACTGAACCCAGTCCAATTGACTCACTGGCTCTGTTGTCTTAAGACAAACAGCCTACCCCAGATCCAAGCCCAGGTCGCGGCTTGGTTTGACCCCCGAAACCCCCAGACCACCGAAGAAGCAGTGATCTGATGGCTCACAGTAGCCTTTAGAAACATGAGGTGTATCGAGGTGCCCCAACCCAAGGGAAAAGTCCATGAGGTTAATCCTGGGAGCCAGAGTAAGAAAGAGTGGCACCAGGAGGGGAACCGTCCCTCTCAGTCTAGGTTAAATTGTTATGGGTGCGGGAAAGGCGGTCACTGGAGAAAAGACTGTAAGAATCCCTGGAAGGATAACAAGGGAAAGGATCCCACAGCCCCAGGCCAAAAGGCAGGGCCAGATATCGCTCCTGCTGCGATCGAGTCATTTTTACAGTCCCTACGGTCTCTTCTGACTGGCCAGGGGAGAGTAGCAGCCACCACCGGTGCTTTGACCGAGTCTGCCCCATCCCACTCCCAGCAATGACTAGAGCCAGCACAGCCTGTCGACCTGTGTCCCCGTGAAAATGCTGAGGGGAGCAGGCCCTATGTTAAGATGGGGGTGAAGACGGTGCAGGGGAGATATTCGGTGGACACTGGAGCTTCCAGCAAGGTGGTCCATTCGGAAGACCTGACCAATTCACCCCGGTCTAACAAGGTCCCATTGAGCTTAATGGGACCCACCGGGAATGAGCAGGCTGGGGAAAGGTCAAAACCTTTGGCCATAGGTTTGGGATCCCTCCATACCACGTGGGAGGGTAAACAAAAGACTGATGAGGTGGCCAAGCAGGGGGACAGGGAAGGAGAGTTCTGGGACCCCTGTAGGGCAGGCCCAGTAGCAGCAATCCAGGACAAGGGAGGCACACAGGGGATAGCTTTGACCCCGGACCAAGAGCGGGTCCAAGCCCAAGATTCTGCCTTTAAGGCTGCCCTGGTAAGGAGAAAGGAGTTAGAACAGGGTTACTGGCAGGCTGCTAGTTATATTAAACAATGCAAGTTGTTTAAGCCAGAGGCAGGGAAACAGGCAGCTGGGATTATACCTGAGATTAGTAATCCTCAGCCTGCAGCGCGTACACTCACACAGGCTGCACATGCAGGCGCAGTCGCGTGCGTGAAGGGAGAAGTTCCCCAGCACTTGGCCCGAGCAATTCCCCCTCTCTTGTGGGACTCCGGGGAGGAGCCTGAACCAGGTTTTAGACCTGAAGGGGAAGACTGTCAGCCATCGGCAGCCAGTGGCAAGGGATTGCCTATCCCCAGCCCAGGTTTGGGAAGGGAGGGACCCGAGTGAGAAGTTCCCCAGCCAGCAAGGACTGTGACCCGAGCTAAGGGTCCGCTCACCAGAGTAGCCCCACCAGCGACACTCCCTAGGAGGTCTCTTCAGGTACCTCAGCCCAAGAAAGTATGGTCACCCACTTTCCAGTGGAAGAGGGCAGTCTCCTGAGTCAGGGAGCAGCCAAAAGACAGAAGTCCCCAACCAGCAGCTATAAGCTGTTAGGGACCAGAAGTTGGGTCCAGTCCAGCTTCGCTGCAGGCAGTAGCCTGCAACAGTCCAAACAGGGATTAGACTGGCCGCCCGGAGACGGGCGTCGTTTGTATATAGCTTTGTTCAAGTAACGTGTATAGAGGATTAAGTTAGAATGTGTTAATTTTAATCTTATATTGCATTTCGTTAGTGTTAATTATTAGAGTATAAGTTTTAAGTATGGTACCGTTCCAGAGTGTTGTCTATGTGAGCCGAGGTCGCGGGACCCGATCACATTCCCCCGAGCCAGGGAACCTGGCTAGATGTATTTCTTTTTAAAGTCTTTTTCAGAGTTTCGGAAGGTGCAGAGGACCATCGTGTCTTTGGATGCTCGGGGATGGGAGCACCCCTAGCCCACGAAGGGAGGGGTCTGCAGGAGGCAGATGTCCACAGCAATTAAACTGTTATTGGAAATCCAGATCAAGGTTAAGAGTTTACAAAAAGGTTGTTAATTATTTTATATTTTGTATTATGTACTGGTCCCAACTCCAAAGGAAATAATGTGTGAATTTAGTTCCTAACTGTGAGATTGTACTACTTGTTTAGAGTCAATTGAACAAATTGCATATGCCTGTGGATTGTTGTGTTTGTAGATTGTGGAAGTTTGAAATACATTTATGGCTGAAGAATGGTGCCATTTATTAAAATGTCAGGCAATTGCATTACAAAAAAAAGGGGAAACTCGTTTCTTCAGTTTGTATTTCTAACAGATATGTTTTGGCTTGGTGGTAATCTCATTAAAGATGTTGTATCATGTTAAAACTATGTCACAAGTGGTGCAGGGGCATTGGTCCCCTCCAAGCTTGAATTATTGTAAATACTCAGTGGTGCAGGGTCATTGGACCCCCTCCATGTTTGAATTATTGTAACTAATCATGTTTTTCTATCGATAGATGCCTATCGTGTACTGTGATTCTCTCTGGGTAGGGGAGATGGAGGTGTCGAGGGAATGAGAGATAGATATGGATAAGTATAAGGGAAGGTTGTTTGTGGTGGTCAGAAATTATTGCTCACCTTTTAAACAGGATACTACAAGCAAGTTTTAGTATCCCAGGGGGGACTGTAAGGTTTGCAAAATTTCAGAAAATTTCGACAGCCTCCGAAGATTATTTGATTAAAGAAAACCTGGTTGGAATGTACCTTAATAACCCAGGGCATCAAAGATGGCTGCCAGGCCTCGTGGCAAAAGAGAAAGACTGCCTGTCTGAACATCTCCCATTACTGGTTGAATTACTTGAGGTACTTAAACTGTCAATCAACTGCGGTTTAGGAAGTTCAACATCGAACAAAGGATTGTTTGTTTACAAAGCTCTCAACAGTGTTGACTCAAGAGCTTAAGCACTTGAAGCTGTCAATCAGTTGCGGTTGGGCGGTGACCACAGGACAATGGATTGTTTACAAAGCACTTGAGTGCTGTTGACTGAACACTTAAGGATTTGTTTGTCCAGCACATGAGAAATCAGTGGGACATTTTAAACTGAGCACAAACCAGTTGAACGAATGGGAAACACATTCAAACCCATTACAGTCAATGGGGACAGATCCGTCCCTTTTGTATAGCCCAGATACATCCAGATTTGGGCGCGAAGATAACGGCTCCCAATGGGGCACAAAGATAGCCTCTCCGGAAGCCATTCTCTCTCACTCTGCCACCTTGCCTCCGATGCCCTGCCTACAAGAGGAACAGCTCAGCAGCCCGCCCAAAGAAGTGGAATACCAGCAGTTACTTTTGAATTACTGGGGTATCTCTACTTCGGGGCCGTGAAGAATCTAAGACAGACCGCTGGGGCACGCAGCTGGCATTCACTGGTGAGCATAAGCTTTCTGGCCCATTACAAGGCAAACTAGATTGGTATTAAGGGTGGGAATTAAAGGGGATATTTGTTACATTGTAATTTTAGTCAATTTTCACTCGATGTGTCCGTTTCTCCTCCCCGTTAAGTAATAGTGTGCTGTATTAAGTAAAAGTGCAGTGTATTAAGCAAAGGTGTGCTGTATTAAGTAAAAGTGTGCTCTATTCATTATTTTGAATTCATTTTTTTTTAATTTCAATAAATACTGGTCTTCTTTGCACCCAACCACGAGTCTCATTTTGTCTACACCGCTACTGAAATAAGTCCGGCGGTCAGAACCAGAAAGGGGAGCGATTCGAAACCGCACGGGGCCTGGAGCAGCTCAGATACTTCTGACTGGCCAGAGACAAACCCCAGGGGCAACCAAAACCACACCCCACCTTCCCCCCCCCTTTTCTACAAGTCATGAGCCAGGTGGAGAGTGGATAGCCTTTGTCACCGAGCAGCCAGCTGCAAGCTTGACATGGTGGCTGGAAGAGTGCTGACACCCTGGTCTGGTGCAGGATGAAGGCATCATGGCTGCTGCCAGGATAGCGGGCATTCACATTGAGGATTTGCTGTCAGTGGTTGCACACCAACTGCACATTAAATGACTGGTAGCCCTTGTGGTTACAGAAGATCTCAGGATTGTTATGCGGTGCCTGCAAAGCCACATGGATGCAATCAATGGCACCATGGGGAATCCTGCTATCCTGGCAAAGTCGCATGCACGCTCGTACTGCTTCTCTCTGGTGATGGGGAAGGAAATGTATTCCTTTCTCCTACTGTAGAGAGCCTTTGTGACTTGCTGGATTGTAAGATTCGCAAAATTTTCATTAAATAATCACGTAGGAAAATCGGGTTAATAAAACAGCTTTATTGACCAAAAGAAGCTTTTACAGAGAAAACCTTTGATAAAAGGGCGCACAAAATGGCTGCCAGACCTCGTGACCAGCTTCTGGGACCATTTGAATTTCTGTTACTGCAAGCCAGACAGGCTTGTGGATTGAGGGCATTAAAAGCCCGCGAAAACCAGTTTCGGGAAGCCGAAACTCATGGAACTGAGCATACATATTGATTAGATTATAAGTACAGGACAGATTTGGGTGGCAGGATGAGACCCATCAAGAAATGGGCGGACAATTGAACGAACGCTTAAACCCATTACACTGTACAAAGAGAAGCCGTTTAACAGCCATCCAGGGCAATCTCCAGACCGATCAATATACAAACCAAGTTACGGTAACAAAGCAAAGACATTATCGGCCCAGGAAGGCCAGTTAAGCTATCACCAACTCCCGTTATGAAGACAAAACACCCCTGCAGAGAGTTCTGCCCGCCAAAATTATTACAAAGACAGGACTATGATTTATCGGGAGATAAGAATGTTCCAAAAAGTATAACTGTGGATTGAGTAAAGTCCATCAGAGAGTTCTACTTCGGTTCATGGTTCGGTAAACGGTGTCCAGCGGGGTGTTCAGCCGTGTGTTCCGCGACTTTGGGAGGCTCGGCCCGACAAGGCCCGGCCACGATGAGAAGACGATGAGAAGAATTCGGCTTGGAAGCCAGCTCGGCCAGGCAAGGCCCGGCCACGACGGGTGGACGACGAGGGAGGCCCGGGTACTTTTGTCGGGAGATCATCGACGACCCAGGCCGGAGAAGAAGACACTCAGGTCCCGGAGTGTGCATCCAGTTCTTAAAAATCACATCGGTAACAGATCCATCCGTGGCGAGCGCTCACCAAGGCTGTATCGGCTGCCTACATCGCAGGAGAACCAAGAGGAAAACAAACTGCGCCAGAAGCTTCCAAACCCACGTGACGACGGAAAGCTGTGTCGAAAGGCTGCAAAGCCTTTTTCGCAATTCTCAAAGTGGTGAGCATGATCCCGAGTCCCTCAAATCGAAACTTAGTTAGGTTTAGGGGAGGGGGTTAAGGGTAATTGTAATGTGTTACCTCTTTCACGATGTGCCGTGTGTTCCCCATTTCTATAGAGTTAAGTTTATAGATGTGTGCATGCTTGTATTTGCTTTAATCTGTGCATATGACATGTATTTTACAATGCTGCAAACTGTTCAATAAAGGCATCCATTTCGTGCTATTCGACCTGATCTATTGAGTTTTTCTCTGCACTACAGTTCCCTGCACCTAAGTCCAAGGTCTAGAACCGTAGGGGCAAGTGGGTCGAACCACTCACGGGTAATTATTGCAAGAAGCCTGGCAGGAGACCAGAGCAAGCAAGAGAAACCCCCTACAGAGATGGCGACCGCGGCAGCACCTTGGCAGCAGGAATGTAGTGTTTTAGATCAAGGTCTGAATAAACAAAATGTAATGGGTGAGAGAATAGCGGATTATGTTTTTGGGAAGGTAAACCTTACAAAACAGTGGATATCCAACCTATTAAGAGAGAGGCTCCCGCTAGACGCAGCCATCAAGTGGACAGAAAGCAAAGAGCACAAAAGGTCTGTAGAAAAAGCAGTCTGGCTGATGTGCTACAAGAAGCAAGTCCAGCTTTTGGACCAAGTCGTTGTAGCACAGGCGGCCCAGATCAAAGGGTTACTAGCAGAAGTAGAGGAAAAGGTTGCGGGAGGAAAGAGACTGATTGCATCGCTCAACGCGCTGAATCAGGAATGCCACTCCGTAACCAATCACCATGAGACCAAGATAGATTACTTGGAGTGTCAGGTCACTGAGGCCAATCCAGTGAAGGAAGAATAAGAGACAGGTGTGTCCACCTAGCTCAGCAGGTAAAGGCACAGGAGGAGAGTATTCTGGGAGCTAGAGCAGCGTACAAGATGGCCATCGAGGATAGGTCTGAGAACGCCGACCATAGCGCTTGCCAAAGGGAGCTAGAGGACCTGAGAATGGCCCTAGCGAAGGCAAATGGCTTGGTGTGTCTCATAAACCCACCAGCGAGCCATCTACAGTTAGCCAGGGAATCCAAAAGACCGATTCCGCGAGAGGCAGTTGGGGTGCCAACCACCGAGCCCTCGGCACCTCCCAGCTATGATGAGTCTTGGGTTGCGGGGGAGGAAATGGTGGAGTTAGACGAAGAGGTTCCTGAGGTAGAGCAACCCCAGGTAGTAGGGTCGAAGCCGGCACCGATGTGTCCTGCTCGACACCAGAGGCTCGGTCCGGACAACGACAATGGCGATGACGGACCCCTCATGAATCAGATCGTAATGCCCCACAGCACACAACAGCTAAGGGCAATGATAAGCCACATCCCAAAACTCTCCGAGTCAGGAGATCCCTCCGTCCATTTTAGGGACATGGAGCAGACCGCAGCAGTTAATGACTGCGACAGGGGAGAGCAGTCCAGAATGCTGCTGTTCTCCCTGGACAGCTCGATCCTCCAGTGTCTCTCTGACGAGAGCAAGAGAGGGCACAGGGAGTATGAGGTTTTACGGGACGAGGTCCTGGAGGTTATGGGGGAAGATGACGGAAGTCCGTTCCTCCGATTGGGTAGGATGGTACAGCTAGAGGGAGAGCCCCCACGGGTTTTCGCTGGAAGGTTGTGGCCAGTGTATCGGCGCAGCTGCCCTGGCGGGCTGGCCCGGGACGGGCTGGACGCTGGTCAAAGGGCTCATTGGCTCCGGTGCCTGGTCACCAATTGCTTGCCACAGGTGAGGGAGCAGGCCAAAACATGGTTTGACCCCAATAACCCCCGCTCCACGGAGGAGATAGTACTTGATCAGCTCACGATAGGTTACAGGAACAGCAGGAGTAGGGAAGTGCCTCCCCCGAAGGGAAAGGTGCATGAGGTGAGGCCTGCAGCTCCTGTTAAAAAGGAGTGGCATCAGGAGGGGATTCGCCCTCCCCAAGCCAAGAATAGTTGTTACGGGTGTGGGAAGGAAGGTCACTGGCGCTGGGACTGTAAAAATCCCTGGAAGGATTTAAAGGAAAAAGCTCCCTCAGCCCCAGCCCAAACGCCCATCCGGGAGAAAGGAGCCGATGTGTCGATCCATCCCGCTGCGATCAAGTCAGTTTTAGAGGCAATGCGGTCTCTAATGACCTCGCAGGGGAAGGTGGCAGTCGCCAACGGCCCTGTTGCTCCCCCAGCCCCAACCGCAGCGCCCCAATGACTAAAGCCCGCGCAGCCCATCTACCTGTGTCCGCTCCGATATGACGCGTGGAGAAGACCCCTTGTGGAGATGGAGGTAGAGAAGGAAAAAGGTAGTTACCTGTTGGATACGGGGGCATCATGTACTGTGATCCACACAGCTAAACCTTTTGCCTCACCTCTGTCTACCCAGGCTCCATTCTCATTAGCAGGTTTCACAGGCAAAGAACAGGCTGGCGCATTCTCCATCCCGCTCTCCATTCATTTGGGAGCACTCCACACCACATGGACGTGTATCCTGATGAAGTGGAACGAGGGGGGTGGTAAAGGCATCCTCCGGTCTGATTTCTTGGTGGAACACGGGATCCTCGTGGACCTTAGAAATCGCTGTCTCTGGGGAGCCGAGAATGGGTTAGGCAAGGTAGTCGTGATCCCAGGGAAGGGAGGACAGGGGACCCTGTGCACCATGAAGCCGTCAGGAGGTTACGACCTCGAGCTTATGGTCGCGGACGTCCCAACGGACTTGCAAGCGTTTGTGTCGGACAATCCGACCGCATTTGCCACCCACAAGCACGACTGTGGGAGGGTCACCGGGTTTGAGGTCAGCGTAGACGGGGACCCCATGATCCGACCCCAAAAGCAGTATAACTTCCCCAAGGAAGCAGAACCCGACATGGAGACAGCAATATCTTCATTGGTGCAGCAGGGCGTGTTGAGGCCGATAGCCACTCACGTGAACTCCCCATTATGGCCGGTAAGGAAGCCGGACAATTCATGGAGGGCCACGGTGGACTACAGAGTCCTCAACAGTAACATCCCAGCCTGCGCGCCCATGGTAGCAGCAGTTGCTGACCTAATAGGGAGTATTCCAGCATCCGTGACCATGTTCACGGTGCTGGATATCTCGAACGGTTTTTGGTCCATTCCGTTGTGGCGGGAGGATCAGTACAAGTTTGCCTTTACTTTTAAAGGGCAACAGTACACTTGGAACTGCTTGCCACAGGGTTTTCACAACAGCCCCAGCATTTTCCATCAGTGCATGGCAGGAAGTTTAAAAGAGTTTAGCCAGCCCAATCAGATAGTGCAGTATGTGGACGACTTGCTCCTGTTCACGGATTCAAGGGGGGAGCACGGCCCACTCTTAGCCGAATTATTGGAGCTACTGGAAAGGAAGGGTTTTAAAGTAAACCCAAAGAAAGCACGGATCCGCCAGCAGGAGGTGAAATTCCTGGGTCTGACCATCCGCACCGGGGAAAGAGCCATCGATAAGGCTAGGCGGGAATCGGTGCAAGATTTGCCGATTCCTAACACAGTAACGGGTGTGAGGTCCTTTTTGGGACTGACCGGGTACTGCAGAGACTTCATCGAGGACTATGCAGCCACAGCAGCCCCGCTACTCCGACTCTTACACAAGGGAGTCGAGTGGTCTTGGGATGAGGGTTGTCAGGCAGCATTTGAGAAGTTGAAGAGGGACCTGCAGACCGCACCAGCCCTAGGGGCTATAGATGGGGGGGAGGAGTTTTTCCTGGAAGTAGCCGCCAGTGGAGACAGCCTGAGCGCCGTGCTGCTCCAGGAGCGACACGGTAAGCTGAAGCCGGTGGTCTACTCCTCCAGGGTGCTTACGGATGTGGAGAGGAGTTATTCCAATTGCGAACGGCATCTCCTGGCCACGCATTGGGCTGTGAACAGATCAGCGATCTTCACAGGAACCTCTCCCATCACTCTCCTCACCCATCACACATCCACAAAGATGCTTCTGGATGGAAGGATTAAGGATGGGACCATAAGCAGCGCTCGGATTGCGCGCTGGGCCCTCCTCTTTTCCCACATGGATCTCAAGGTTAAAGGTCTTTGCGAGCCGAAGCTCGCAGCCAACATGGTATATCCCGGAACAGCCCATCGGTGTTCCGTCGAAGGGGTATGGGAGGTCAACCTAGGTTTACGGGCCGGGATACACCCCACAGGCCGCGAGATCTACGTAGACGGTTCCAGCACGGTATCTGCTGGCGAACGACTCACAGGGTGTGGAGTTTATGACCCCGCGGCAAACATTGCCCTGGCGATTAGGCTCCCCAGCACTATGAGCGCACAGCAGGCTGAACTGTCCGCGGTGGCGTACGTGGTTACCCACCCCGAGATCTTCCCAACCCCATACACGATTTGCTTGGACAGCATGTTCACATGCAATTCGTGTACGGAATACCTGGCCATTTGGTCTCGTCGTGGATATACCTCCGTGGACGGATGACCTTTAACAGTTAAGCCCTTGCTGGAAAAGATCCTGGCAGCAGTGGGGGAGGAAGGGGAGGTGTTCATCCACAAGGTGAAGGCTCATTCCACCGCAGAACCCCGCAGTCAGGGTAACCTGCAGGCGTATGCGCTAGCCAGGGAGGGTGCCCGCAACGGCATTTTCTGGGACCCCTATGGACCCGGACCCGTGGCAGCGATCCGAGGCAGGGAGGGGACTCCAGGGAACACAGGGGTGACACCGCCCCTAGACCTAATACCGTCCAAACCCTGGATCCCGCCCTGAAAACAGTCCTCAATGCTATTGCTGAGGGCAAGCAGGTAGAGGGTCCGTACAGTACGACAGCCCTCTCCGTCAAGGAAGGCATGTTGTTCCGGGAGGAACAGTGGGTCGTGCCACAGCAGCACCGGAGGGAATTCCTTCAACTGGCCCATGAGGGTCCAGGGGCAGGACACCCCGGGCCTGAGGTTACCCGGCAATGGGTAGAGCAGGCGGGATGGTGGCCGGGACTTCGAGACGATGTCTGCGAGTTCTGTGCAAGCTGTCTTGTGTGCGCTGCAAACAACCCAGGCCCCCAGAAAAGGAAGGTGCCCATGGGGCACATCAGGAGGGTAGAGGGACCATGGCAGTCGATACAGGTCGACCACATAGGGCCCCTGCCCACCGCCCAGGGTGGCTATAAGTACTGCCTTGTCCTGGTGGATGTGTTTACCAAGTGGGTAGAAGCCTTCCCGTGTAGAACAGCTACGGCGCTGGGTACTGCCAAGATCTTGGTACGGGAAGTGTTCTCACGGTGGGGGCTTCCCCGGTTTGTTGAGTCCGACCGAGGGAGTCATTTCACCGGCCAAGTGATGCAGAACACCCTCATGCTCTTGGGCATTGAAGGGAAGTGGCACGTAGCGCACAATCCCCAGTCATCCGGGATTGTTGAACGCATGAACCGTACCCTCAAGGAAAAGCTGAGGAAAGAGGCAATGGGCTTGCCCCAGAAGTGGGCGGAGATCCTGCCTCTAGTCCTCATGGGGATCCGGGCCAGCCAGTCCAAAAGTACGGGGCACTCCCCGCACAAGTTAATGACTGGGAGGATCATGTGAACACCCACCCATGTACTAGCCCCGGTGCTCACTGAGGGCCAGCGCCAAGAGGTGAAGCGGGACAAGTTCGTCCAAACCCTTTTGGAGTGCCTGAAACAGGTTTATGAGCAAACGGCTGGGAACATGGGGAGACAGCATCAGGGCAATCGACTGTTGCTGGAAACCCGTAAGAAGCAAGAGTGGGAAGTCGGAGACCAGGTCATGGTTAGGAACTATGCCCGAGTAGGGAGTCTAGAACCACTGTACATGGGGCCCTACAGCATTGTAGACAAGGCCAGCCCCATGGTGTACGCAGTGAAGGTGCCCCGACGTACTAAATGGTTTCACATTAACCGGTGTAAACTGTTTAAGCCGGGTGCACGAGGGCCAACAACAGGGGCCAGGTCTGAGGACAGAAATCCTCAGCCTGAGACAGGGTCACAGACCACACAGGCTGGAACTGTAGCCTGCGTGAGGGGAGGAGTCATCCCATTGGAGTGGGAGGTCTCCCCGTTAGTTTGGGATTCGGACGAGGGAGAGCCCGAACAGCTCGACCCCGCCCCTGACCCGATCACGGAGGAGGAGGAGTCGGAGGACGAAGGTCCCGCCCCGACTCAAGCATAGGGGAGGTAGGGATTGGGGGCGGAGACTCACCACCTGTGGGGACAGGTGGGGTGGAGTCAGATGCCACGGATCCCAGCCCCAGGGGGGCGGAGCCTGAGGGAAGGGAGCCGGAGCCGGCAGCTGTGGTGGGACCACAGGCTGCGACGGTGGAGGTCCCGATCCCCGGTCCGTTAGCCCTGGGAGCCTCACCCAAGGTGCCCCCTCGCAGGTCGGCTCGGACGCCTCAGCCCAGAAAGTTTTGGCCAGATCCTCCTTACTTCCCCCAACATCGATCCAGGGTAGCCCAGGAAAGACACGATTCCCGTCCAGCAGCGACAGGCCGCGGGGGATCAAAGCCGAAGGTCAGTGCAGCCCCGCCACAGGGAGCGGCACGCTGCAGCCGTCACAGGAATTAGGTAGGCCGCCCGAAGGAGGGCGGCGCTGTACATAAGATTAGGTATGTTAAGTTTAGGTAATGATAAGTTAAGTTAAGTAATTTTAATGTTAGTTCAAGGCATGTAAAGTTTAAGATGATGGGGATGTTTTAAAAGGCAGTTTTCGAAGTCTGCCCAGTATGTGTGTTTGTTTGGAAGCGGGGTCAAGGGACCCGAGCATCCGTTTAATTAGGCCAGCGCCTATTGGGAGCCTGGCTACATCATCTTATCGGTTACAGAAACCAGGAATACAATGGAGAGGATTCTCGTGGTGCTCGCGGCGATCGGGTGTGGCCTGGCCTACCGAGGCCGCACCAAGGACGTCGTCGTGTTCGGATGCTCCGGGGACACAGCCCCCATCGCGACGGATGGGATGGGGAAGCGAGAGGTTGAGGAAACTGCCACCTACTTCCACCAAGGGAGATGGCCAGGATCGCTGGGGTCGAATTCTACAGAATACTCCAGCAAATCCGGGTTTGCCTACCAAGAGACTTCATTACTGTGCCCTCGGGTGAGGATCATTGCACCCAGAGTCAGCGTTACCGTGGGAAAGAGGATCTGTTTGGTGTGTAATGGGAACGTACCGCTAAGTAGATGGTGGTGGCTTCGAAAGCTGGGAAAGAATATGAAGAACTCTACAATCGAGTGGGAGCGACTGGGTAACAATACCCATCGGACAATTACGGGAACTCACGGACAATTACATGTGTGTTGGGACAAGTGGTGGGAACCAGATGAAGGGATATATGTCTGCATGTGGGGTTCGAAGTACGTTTGCCCCAAAGGCATATCCATCTTTTTCCAGAGGCAGTGGCAGGATGCCGGGAAAGGGATGAGGTGGGACGTCAGCACCCTAGCGTGCGGAGTCCCATTCTCCCCGATTCCGGTAAACGCCACTGAACTCATCACCCACCCACGCAAGCCCCTGCCCACGATTCCGGTAGCACTAGCCCAGAAGGAAGGGTGCCCCACCACCACAAAGGGACCCGGGAACGGTTTAGTATTGGTACCCACCGGTCAGATGCTGTACCAAGGGGTACACTACGCGGTGGCCTCAGTGATTTTAAACCTCACTGAGGTACAATTGCCGGAGTGGTGTCCCAAGGAAACGGAGCAATTGTACCAGGTCCTGTTAACCAGGATGTTCAGACAATTTTATGAGTTTGACTTTGCCGACATCGACAAAGCCGAATTGTACACCACACCACAGGAAGTTTTGGATCGGGTGGGGAGGCAAAGAAGGGGTACTGTAAATGACATCTTCACTGCTTTTAGTACCGGGACGTCTGTTGTCAACGCTCTAGACAACGTGGAGCTGCAGACACAGATTAACGGTCTAAAGGCCCAGTTAAGGAACATACTGACAAACGAAAATAAGGTAGTGGGTTCTGAGCTACATGAGGACCAGGCCATGACACTACACTTAAAAGAAATAATCGCTGAGCTGGAGAAACACGCTGGAACGGTAAATGCACTCATTAGGGAGGATCAGAATGCGTCCGATCAGGCTGCACAGAATGAGGCTTGTGTGCTATACGGGGCGTGGTTACTGGGCGAGGGCCGCAGTAATCTGGAGGATTTAAAACAAGGTTTGGTCCCATCCTGGATCAGCAATAAGCACTTGCAAGCGTTCCACCCTTTTGAGAACGCATTAAGTCCGTGCCAGCTCAGACTAGCTGCAGAGGCGTACCCAGTCCCAGTGGACTGTGGACGCTCGAATCACACTATCATGGGAATAGTGGTGAGGATGCCGGTGTTGGGTCCCACAGCAAAACCCGCCCCGGTATACAGGGTGGAGAACATTGGAGTCATTCAGGGGGGTGCGCACATTCGTTACGCAGTGGTCCCACCTTATGTCATCAGATGGGAGCGTACGATGACAGGCACCGACCTCTCGGGGTGTCGAAGCCGGGGAGCACACATCATCCTGTGTCCCCAGCACTTGAATGCCTTTTTAAAACCACAGTGCGGGTTCAGAGCCACTAGCGCGAAGCCGGTAAATTGCACCATGGAGGCAATGGCAAAAGACCATGTGCCCCCGCAGGTGGCATATATCAGAGGTGGAACATACTGTGTTACCACTGCAGCACCTCACTACCACCACGGACAGCACGGGTGGTGTCCGGTCAGTGACAGCAGTTTCTGTTTCAAACCCAGGGCTGAAGTTCAAGTGGCACAACAGCAAATTGTCCCCATTCCTGTACCTTCCACTGTTCACCTCACTGTAAAAGAGAATTTCACGGATTTCAGCGATTCGTTGTGCATTTTGGTTATTTCATTCCCCCTCTCCCCGAACACCTCACCAAGATTTTAAAAGCTGTAATAGTCTCACAGAAGCATTTTTACACACTAGAGCAGAAGACATTGGAGATAGGGAAAGACATATTAGACATAGTCACCCCACCATGGTGGGACCTGTTCACTAATATAGAGATCCCGCCCTGGATTAGAATAGCATCCCACATCCTAGTAGTGTGTCAGGTTTTGATTGTAATATATTTACTGTTCGTGCATTGCAAGAGAGGCAAACGCCTCCAGAGGCACGAGAACACAGGAGAATGGAGAGAACGCTATGTACGAGTGGGTGAAGAGACCCCCGCTTAGGCTGCCATGTATTAAAGGATAAAGCGTCCCTCCACTCTTGGTTTTGGTTACTATATGATTTAAGTGTATGAATACTGTTGTGTTATAACCGTTGATCGGTTTTCTATTTTTGATTAACAAAATGTGTATGCAGGTGGTGTAAGGGGTATCGGCCCCTTCACATCTGAAAGATGAATGTGTTATAGTTTAAGGTAGTACTGCCTATGGTTGTCCAACTGTACACAATGTAATTTTTCTGAAATGTGAACTGCATGTGTCATGGGGGTTATAGATAGTTAATTACCAGGAATGTTTGGATGTGGGGAATCAGGGAAAATTTGCTCACCAAGGGTTATTGATACTTTAAGCAAGCTATCAGTATCACAGGAGGGACTGTAAGATTCATGAAATTTTCATTAAATAATCACGTAGGAAAATAGGGTTAATAAAACAGCTTTATTGACCAAAAGAAGCTTTTACAGAGAAAACCTTTGATAAAAGGGCACACAAAATGGCCACCAGACCTCATGACCAGCTTCTGGGACCATTTGAATTTCTGTTACTGCAAGCCAGACAGGCTTGTGGATTGAGGGCATTAAAAGCCCGCGAAAACCAGTTTCGGGAAGCCGAAACTCATGGAACTGAGCATACATATTGATTAGATTATAAGTACAGGACAGATTTGGGTGGCAGGATGAGACCCATCAAGAAATGGGCGGACAATTGAACGAACGCTTTAAACCCATTACACTGTACAAAGAGAAGCCGTTTAACAGCCATCCAGGGCAATCTCCAGACCGATCAATATACAAACCAAGTTACGGTAACAAAGCAAAGACATTATCAGCCCAGGAAGGCCAGTTAAGCTATCACCAACTCCCGTTATGAAGACAAAACACCCCTGCAGAGAGTTCTGCCCGCCAAAATTATTACAAAGACAGGACTATGATTTGGCGGGAGATAAGAATGTGGATTGAGTAAAGTCCATCAGAGAGTTCTACTTCGGTTCATGGTTCGGTAAACGGTGTCCAGCGGGGTGTTCAGCCGTGTGTTCCGCGACTTTGGGAGGCTCGGCTCGACAAGGCCCGGCCACGACGAGAAGACGATGAGAAGAATTCGGCTTGGAAGCCAGCTCGGCCAGGCAAGGCCCGGCCACGACGGGAAGACGACGAGGGAGGCCCGGGTACTTTTGTCGGGAGATCATCGACGACCCAGGCCGGAGAAGAAGACACTCAGGTCCCGGAGTGTGCATCCAGTTCTTAAAAATCACATCGGTAACAGATCCATCCGTGGCGAGCGCTCACCAAGGCTGTATCGGCTGCCTACATCGCAGGAGAACCAAGAGGAAAACAAGCTGCGCCAGAAGCTTCCAAACCCACGTGACGACGGAAAGCTGTGTCGAAAGGCTGCAAAGCCTTTTTCGCAATTCTCAAAGTGGTGAGCATGATCCCGAGTCCCTCAAATCGAAACTTAGTTAGGTTTAGGGGAGGGGGGTTAAGGGTAATTGTAATGTGTTACCCCTTTCACGATGTGCCGTGTGTTCCTCATTTCTATAGAGTTAAGTTTATAGATGTGTGCATGCTTGTAGTTGCTTTAATCTGTGCATATGACATGTATTTTATAATGCTGCAAACTGTTCAATAAAGGCATCCATTTTGTGCTATTCGACCTGGTCTATTGAGTTTTTCTCTGCACTACAGCTCCCTGCACCTAAGTCCAAGGTCTAGGACCGTAGGGGCGAGTGGGTCGAACCACTCACGGGTAATTATTGCAAGAAGCCTGGCAGGAGACCAGAGCAAGCAAGAGAAACCCCCTACAGGATGCAGCGATGGAAGGCAACCTTTGAGATGTTAGCTATGTCTCCTGTTGCAGACTGGAAGGATCCGCTGGCAAAGAAATTGAGGGTGACAGTGACCTTGACTATCAGTGAGAGAGCTGTGGTCACCTTGGTCTGAGGCTGGAGGTCTGGTTGCAGGAGCTGGCGGAGTTATGTGACCACCTCCATGGCGAAGTGGAGCCTTCTAATCCACTGCTGCTCACTTAATTGGAGGTAGGAGAAGTGCTCTTGGTAGACCCTCGGAGGGTATGGCCTCCTGTTGAGATGCCTGATGGCCTTCCTCCTTCCTCTGGGCACATGTTCTAGTCTCTCTCATTGCTTTCGCTCACTCCGCCATAGATCCTGGAGAGCGAGGTCGACTGCCAGTACAGCCTCCATTAATGCTACCAAGTGTAGCAGTTTGAATCTTTGAAGAATAAATGTAGCTACTTTTTAGTTGCCAGTAGACTTCTGATACAAAAGAAGCTTTAAATAACTAAATGAAACTGTTGCAGTGGGTGAAACTAACAAAAAATCATTGAAACCGCACTAACCTGACAGCTGCAAGTGATTAAAGACAATCCCTTTAAATAACGTCCCTGGAACCGGCTTCCTGGTGCTGCATGCCAGCTCTCCAAGTCAATGTTTACTCCAGGTGGTGATGTAAGTGGCAAGAATCAATTTTGCAAATCGGGCGGTCTTTGAGCTCTGCACGCTCACTGATATCACAATCTCCCTGTTGTTGACGTTCCCGGTGATACCTCTTACAGGCAGTGCTGCATGGGGGCCGGATTTGGTGTGCGGCACTAGATGTAACTCACCCTGGCGATACTGCTCTAGTGCCCCATTAGCGTCATCTGTCGCTAATGGGAGGCGCTAAGGGGACAGTTTTTCCCCCTATATAGTATACAAAAATGTTCAAGAGATCGACAGATAGCCTGGGCACATTCTAAACATAGTTTCACATGCACTAGAGTTATACTGCACATGGTGCCAAACCCAAGTGGTATCAGATATCCTCCGTGAAGCATGTGCCACATTTAGTGTTACTGTGTTCTAGAGTTAGATCAGAATCTGCCTTTGAGATTACAATACCACTTTTGTATTGGTCTGCAGCAGAAACCATTGTGTATTGATTTGCAAATGGCAATAAACTCCAGCCCATGCTCAGAATACAGGGAAGGTAAGTGCAAATCCCTACAGGGTCACTGCAGCTTCCTGAAATAGTATAGCACTCACTCAAGGCTACAGTCAAAGAGATTCCAAGATTATGAGGTATTTTGAGAATATCAAAGCAACCTTAGTTGCAGTTTTTCAGTCGGTTGAGCCTCCTCATCACAGGCAAATTTTTGTCTTCACAACCTGGTGGAGCAGATTATCACCCTGTTATTGAACCCATCTAATTTTCACTCCATTGAAATCAATGAAGACAAGAATATAGCAGCATGCTTCTGATTGCCACTGAAATTACACCATGGGCTGAGGAGCCAATTATTGAGGCTGTGACGTTTCCTTTTCACTTTGAGGCTCAAAATTATCCCTTTAAAGGGGAAGGAAGAAAGGAAGTAACAAATGGTAGGAAATAAATACAAGAAATAAAGAAAGAAACAAATAAAGATAACGGCCCAGAAATTCGGGTCGGGGGCTTGCCACGCGTGCAAGCCCCCAATGTGCACTTACCCGACGCGCCGGCCGTTGAGCTTCAGGGATGCCTGGAATTGCTGTTTTAAAATGTTGACTCCCGGGCAGCGTCTGACGTCACGCCGCCCAGGAGTGCAGCCAGCGCGAAGCCTGGAGCGCGCTGTGCAACTGAGACACGCCCCTTGAGGTCTCAGTTTAATAGGACACGCCCCCAATGTTTCTCACAAGCTGCTAAGCATTTTTACATGCAAAGCAGCATTTTAAATAGGTCTTTGGTATTTTTATGAAGCTTTTGGTAATTTTTATAAACTTTTAAAAACGTTTACATTATTTAGAAGAATCTGAAGTAGTTTTAAACAGAATTAAAGCAATTTAAAGAATTTTTAAAGCCATAAAATAATTTTTTTTATTCCATTTATTTATTTAGCAATGTCGTCGTCATACGTGTCTTCACACTGTTCCCTTTGGGGAACTGTATGAAGTGGTGGAAGGATTTATGGCCATGATTAACGCTCATTCCGTGACCGTAACCATCTTTGAACCAGCCATTAGGGTGGTTAGTCCTATGGCGGGAGGGTTTTACGGGCTCCCACAAGCTATACAAGGAGGGGGGGCCACCCACACCCACGGACGCAAATATCCCACTGGATGTCAACCCAGAATTTAGAGCCGGAGCTCCGACTCCACTTGCCGGGACTGTCTGGAGCGGGGTTCGAAACCCTACCCCGTCTGGCCCAGCGGCGGGGATCCTACCGCTACGCCAAAGGCCCAATCCGATTAGCAACGTGAAATGGCTGGAATGAGCACAATTCACGGCATTAAAAGAACTCACAATTGAACTGATGACCTCAGCAATCTCCTCAACGAGGTGGAGGTGCAGCGCCTGCTCATCATTGGTAATGAGAAGTCAAAGGCGCCGCAAAAAGGACAGATGATAGCTTGGTCTTTCAAGTGGCAGCATAGGGCTCCAGTCACGGGGAGGGAAAAGGTGCAGGAAACGTATGGGTGTCACCTTTTGCGCGGAGTGGGCCTTTTGCGTAGCGGTAAGCATCCCTGCCGCTGGGCCAGAAGGAGTAGGGTTTCGAACCCCGCTCCAGACAGTCCCGGCAAGTGGAGTCGGAGCTCCAACTATAAATTCTGGGTGGACATCCAGCGGGATACTTGAGTCCGCGGGTGTGGGTGGCCCCCCCCCCCCTCAGTTGGGTTGTGGGAGCCCGTAAAACCCTCACGCCATAGGACTAACCACCCTAATGGCTGGTATGAAGATGGTTATGGTCACGGAAGGAGTGTTAACATGGCCAGAAATCCTTCCACCACTTCATACAGTTCCCGAAAGGGAAGTGTGAGGATACGTACGACGATGACCTCTTGCGCAATGCACCTCCTTGGACCCTCAGTCGCAGATGCGAGGGGGCAAATCGTGCAATTGTTAAATTTTTCATTTTATTGACATGTAAAATGTTGGCCCAGTAATTCCCTTCCAAACGCGCGAGTACGGTCGGGGTACTTACGCGTCTGGCTGGAGGAAATGCCAGTTTCCAGCATGCACAGCGCATGCGGGGAAAACCGGAATTTCCTGTCCTCTGAACGAAGGGGTTCAGAGGCAGAACGCATGTGACTGTACAGGCAGCGCATGCGCAGTAAAATTCGCCGCTTTCATTCATGCTTTCAGTGAGGTCAAGTCCTTACAACTTACACATGAAAAAAGCATGAGTACAGTTGCTCCAGAGGCTGCGGAGGAAGATATTTCTTATCGTGGAGCTTCTGAAAGGCAATATTTTTGTTGGGAAAGGGAGGAAAATTATTTTAAGAAATGCTGAGGTAAGTTTTAAAGTTTATTTTTGATTTTTAAAATGGGTTTTCAGTACTGTAGGTAGAAGGATCAATTGTGGCTATGTGAATTGAATTTGCTGTGTTTATTAAATGTGAAAATGACTCCAATATTTTTAAGAAAGAAACTTTTCATCAGTAATATATTCTTTTAAGTAATTATGTATGTATGTCTGTATATATTCCTTTGCGTGTATGTATATATTCCTTTACTTATGTGTATGAATGTATGTATTTAATTATGACTTTCAGAGAAAGTAACTTATTGGAAAATCATAATTAAAAACATACATTCATACACATAAGTAAAGGAATATAAAACATACATACATATACGTAAAGGAATATATGCGGACATACATACATAATTACTTATTACTGATGAAAAGTTTCTTTCTTAAAAGTGTTGGAAATGTTACATTACTCATTTTAGAACACTCATTCTCACATTCAATTCACACAGCCACAATTGCTCCTTCTACCTACCGTACTGAAAACCCGTTTAAAAAAAAAAATTTAAACTTTAAAACTTACCTCAGCATTTCTTAAAATAACTTTCCTCCCTTTCCCAAACAAAAATATTGCCTTTCAGAAGCTCCACGATAAAATATATCTTCCTCGGCAGCCTTGGAGCAACTTTACACATGCTTTTTTCAAGTGTAACTTGTAAGGACTTACCCTCACTGAATCCATGAATGAAATCGACGAAGTTCACTGCGCAAGCGCTGCCTGTGCAGTCGCATGCGCTGTGCCTCTGAACCCCTTCGTTCAGAGGACTGGAAATGCCGGTTTTCCCCGCATGCGCTGTGCATGCTGAACACGGGCATTTCCTCCGGCCAGACGCGTGAGTACCCCGACCATACTCACGCGTTCAGAGAGGAATTACTGGGCCAACATTGAGAATAAGAAGCAATACAAAGATAATCGCTGCAACTCAGAAATAGAGAATGTAAGAGCATTCTGGAAAAGCAAAAGGCCATTAGGCTCACATTCCCTTTGTAAAAGATCAACTCCATTTACCCCGCTCCTCACTGTATTCCTCAATGTCATCTCTCTCCGGAAACATATTTAGTTGAGTCTTTATCAGGCTTATACAGTTTACTTCAATTGCCTTCCCTGGCAACTTGGCTTTTAATGGAGGCATTCTCACCTCAGATGGTCATAGCTTCAAACCTCAGTATTAGAGTTGAGCACATAATGTAGGCTAACATTTCAATGTAGTGTTGAGGGAGTGCTGCATTCTTGGAGGTGCTGTCTTTTGGATGAGATGTTAAACCAAAGTCCTGTACAGGTGGACATAAAGGAACCCATGGTGCTATTTGAAGAAAAACAGGACCATTCTCCCAGTGTCCTGTCCAACACTTACACCTTAATAAACACTTCTAAAAGAAAAACAGGATTAACTACTCATTTACCTCATGTTGTTTGTGGGTTCTTCCTGTGCACAAATTTGTTGCTGCATTTGCCGACAAAGTGAAGCCCTGAGAATGTGAAAGGTGCAATATAAATGCAAGTTGTATCTTTCACCGAGTTGAAAATTCTATTACCCTTTGAATTAAAAAGTTGTGTCCGACTTGTATTCCAACTGGCAGTGAGCAAGTTATGTGAATCAATTTTGTTATATCCCTTCACAATCTTGAAAACCTTAAATTGTATACCATTCAAGCCTTTCTTTTTCATAGAAACAAGCCGAACTTCCTAAAGGTTTCCTCATGAATTAATTTCCTGATACCCAGAATCATCTACATTCCCTGCAATGGAGTAACCAAAATAACTTTGAGTACCCATATAGGTTGTGAATAATGCATGGACTAATACTGTGCATTATTTCTATTATGCTTGATTTATTGCATATGTATTTGAAAACCCCTTAATTGCTGTGTAAAAGTTTGGAGCAATGTCGTATTTGACTTCTCCGCCTAGTAAACCTCTCTTTTTTTTAATTTATACAATCCTTCTGTCTACTTCGATGGATTGAAAGCATTCATCAATCATATTTTCTACATTACAACTTATTTGAATTGAACTCCATTGCCCTTAAATCTGGCCAAAATCAGATCTGATTATAGCCTCGTCAATGGTCTTTTACATGCCTCTCACTTATTTTAAACTGCAGCATTCTCAGCATTTATGTGCTCCAATTAACCTTTTTAAGTCACTTGACATTCCATTTTTTTTAAAGTCTCATTCTTGTGTTCGTAATACCCATGTGAGCATTTCAGTTTTAATGGACCCTATATTCTGCTCACTCGATCCTACATATGGGGCAAGAGTTTCTGCTAGGTTGTGCTGGTTTTTTCAGTGCAATTCGCCCGAAATCAGACAAACCAGCGCCAAAGATCGAGAAATTTTAATCGAAAATTACGTCCAGCTCAAATTGAGTTTCTGCAATCTTTTGCGCTAGTTTAAAAAATATTGTGCTATAAGCCAGCCCCACCCACAAAACTGGCCATGCCCAGAGATTGAATCAATCACCATCGCAAGTTTTCACCTATTGTGCCTGTTTGTAGGCCTTTGAGGAGGCTCTTAAAAGTAAGCTTTCTTTTAGGTGCAAGGACTATTAGGCACCTTTTAAAAAGTTTTTGGTCTAGAAATTGGATATGGCCACGAAACAAGCCATGTTAAAGCCCTACGATGCTAAGCTGCGTCACCTCAAAATAGTTTAGATAGCACGCAAATTTGTGCTCGGTCCTCATTAACATGATTGCAGTCTTGATTTCAGCGCTAAAGCTGCTGCTCATTGGCTTAACGCTCAACAGGTGGGCCAATATCAGGTCCAGTCTAATTCCTAGTCATGATTGCCACAGGCTTTATTCAGTACTTAAAGGGGAGGTGCACTGATGCTACAGCACCTCATTGTCAAGCCACTCAAAACTGTAGCTGTAAGAAAAAGGTAGTGCAAAGCCATGGCGGAGCGTCATCAAAGGCAGGTAGCCCACAGATTTTCTGATGCGGTTCTGGAGGCACTGGTCATGGCCGTGGAGAGGAGGCAGGAAGCCCTTGCCATACACCTCGTGAAGGCTCTGGCAGGAGATAGCCGCCCATGTAATGGCCAGCACTGTGGTGCCAAGGTTGGCCATCTAAAGCTGAAAGAAGTTTAATGACCTCACACGGCAGGTCAAAATGAGTGAAGGCTTCAGCAAATGCCATATCCCACCATCTGCGCCACAAGCCTCACACACTGCTCAACGTACCATACCCCCAAGGCTCACCTACCAACAATCTCTACCTATCACCACTCACACCTCACAGACAGAGCTTCACTTCACCCTCACAACCTTACCACTACTGCAACACTCACACCAAAATCTCACACCTGGCATACACTGACAGCTATTCAACTGTAGCAGGCACATCACCAAAACACGTTGTACTACACACACTCACACACTCTCTTGCAGGCCCAGGTCATGTATATCCAGAGGGAGCAGCGGTAGAGAGATGCAATGGTGCAATGGCAAGCCTGCCAGAGAGCCTCTTGACAAAGTCAAGGAGCATGGCGGAGTCTGCCTTCGACATTGCATGGGGTTCTGCGCAGGGTTGGAGCCCATGATTTCCAGGCTGGAAATGATGGAAAACTCCAGGAGAGACCGTGTCAACCCAGACATGATGGTGCGTGTGATGGGCGATGTCGTGGCTGCCATAGCAGCACAGGCGGAAGCGACCCAGCCTTAGTGCTACAGCAGAAGCTCAGATCACTCTCATGCAGTCTCAGCTTGATGCCACCATAGCTCAGACTGCTGCTATTGTGGCTGGGTTTTCCACTGTGGACCAGGGCTAGCAGGGTGTCGCAGCAGGCCAGCAATCTGTCCTCCAACAAATTGCTAGGAATGTTCAGGCGTCACCCCGGGGGAGTGGTAGTGGGTCAGGGGAGGAGGACCCTGCTGTCTTCTCTCAGGATGATAGCATTGCTGTTCCCACCATTCCCACTGCACCACTGCCCTTGCGGCTGCCTATCAGCCAGCCAGCCCAGACTGCTGCCACCCATGCCAAAGTGGTGCAGTCTGCAGCCGGACCTTCAAGGGCCAGAGCTGTTCGAGGTCATCCTGCAAGGCATCTGAAGCCTCCCCCATGGAAACTCAGCAGCCTTCCACCAGCCATGTTGCAGTAACTGGGGGAACACTTTTTACGAGCATGAGGACAGGAAAGGGCATACAAACGACAGGCACTAAGGGATTGAACAAGGCTGATTAGTTCATATCATTAGTGTAAATATGTGTGAATTGATTTTTGATAAATTTGGTAATTTTGTTTGGAATCTTTTGTGGTGGCTCTCATTTCAGCTTTGTGCCCAGGAGGGTGCTGTGATATTCCGTGACAGAGGGATGGTATGATGGGGGTGTGCAGAGCAACAGGGATCTGGGGTTTCATTCATTGGAATTGGAGTCTGATGAGGCATTCACGGATAACCCATCCGGAAGGGGGATTGGCTGCCTGTCTCTTCTCTCGCTGCTTGTCCTCTTCCCCTTCCTCCTGCTCCTCTTCTTCTTCTTCCTCCTCCTCCTCCTCCTCTCCCTCATCCTCCTCCTGAGATAGTCCCACAATCCCTGGTGGCAAGGGCTGGGACCTCATGATGACCAAGTTGTGAAGCATGCAGCAGACCACGATGAATGGGGGCACCTGCTCCGGCGTGTACTGGAGGGCTCCTCCTGAGTGGTCAAGGCAGTGGAACCGTTGCTTCAGTAGCCCGATGGTCTGCTCGATGATGTTCCTGGTGGAAACATGGCTCTCATTATATGAATGCTGGGTACGAGTGGTGGAGTTGCGGAGGAGAGTCATCAGCCAGGTACAGAGAGGATAGCCCTTGTCTCCGAGCAGCCACCCTCGAGTTTGCTGTGGTGATTGCAAGAATGCTGGTACACTGAACTAATGCAGGATGAAGGCACCAATTGCACATTAAGTGAGTGGTAGACTTTGCGATTACAGAAGATCTCAGGATTGTTATACACCGCCTGCAAAGCCACGTGGATGCAGTTGATGGTGCCCTGCACCATGGGGAAGCCTGCTATCATGGCAAAGCCACATGTGTTGTGTATGTACCTTTAAGGGAATAAGTGGTCTTAGACTGCAGTACCGGCAGTGACCACCCCTGTATAAAAGGCCCTAGCAGGCTTCTGTAGTTTCAGTTTCAAGCTGCCTCTTGTTCAGTAAAGTACCTGTTAAACTGTTCTCCCGAAGTCCGTGTATTATTGAGGCGTGGACTTTACAGTGGCGACGAGTAAGTTCGAACTCACCTGCAGTGTGACATCATCTCACGGGGATCTCGCCTGAAAGGAAGGTCCTGGAAGGTCGTAGTCTGAGCAACGGGCGTCGACTGAGGGCAACCACCCAAAGAATCCATCGGTGTTTGGAGAATTGCGGGAGAGACTGTGGTTCCAGCGAATCGTGCTGGTAGCAGGTAGCGCGCTGACCCTTCCGGACTGCGGCGGGCTCAAGCTCGATCGAGCGGCTCTACAAATCGGGCCGCACAGCGTCGCTGGGAAAAGAAAACAAGAGAGAGAGGGTGGAGCGCACAGGGCACAGTCGGTGCTCGAGAACAGGACAGCAGAGAGAAACTAAACGGGGGGGGGGGGGGAAGGAAAGCAAGACGCGCCGAAGCTGCGGGTCGCCGCCATTACCCCGTAGAACGCTAGGAGAAGTGTGGCAGTAAGGGGAAGAAGCAATAGCGCGGGAGGCGCCATTTCATCCCATTGGGGAAGAAGCAAAAGCGTGGGAGGCGCCATTTTATTCCATTGGGGAAGAAGCAAAAGCGCGGGAGGTGCCATTTTAAATCGCCCAAGATGCCAAAAAGTGGCAGTATCACTGCTTTCGACAACGAGGTAGAAGACTGGACCACGTATATGGAAAGAATTGAAGTGTACTGCAAGGCAAATGAGGTGGCTGATGGAAAGAGGGCGTCGGTATTATTAAATCTGATGGGTGCGAGTATGTACGGCCTATTGCGGAATTTAATTACCCCAGCTAAACCAATGGAGAAAAGTTTTGAGGAGATTGTTCATATCTTACAGGAACATCTAAGCCCTACACCACTGCTGATAGCAGAAAGATTCAAGTTCCATAAAAGAAACCAGCACAAAGTTGAGAGCAATGCTGACTATCTTATGGAACTACGCAAGTTATTGAAGCACTGCCAGTTCGGAGCAGGACTGGCAGACACCTTACGGGATAAGTTTGTCTGCGGGCTCCAGAGTGAAGGAACCCAGAAATGACTACTTTCAAAAAAGGACCTGATGCGAGAACAGGCTTTCAGCATGGCAGTATCCTACGAAGCAGCAGCATGGGGAGCTGCGGAAATACAACAGAAACCACAAGAATACAGCGCTAACAAAATGGCGTATGGAGCCGAAAAATGCTATCGCTGCGGCAGAACAACCCATGAGCAGAAGGACTGCTGGTTTAAAGACAAAATATGCAGGCAATGTGGGAAAATGGGACATATAGCAAGAGTCTGCAGGTCGGGAAAGAAGAACTACTAAGGAACAGTACAGGAAAATAAAGAAACTGACAGATAGTAGTTCAGAAGATCAGGAGAGTGATAAGGACTCCGGGAGCAGGCGACTAAGTTGTTTAAAGTTACACAACGTGATCGCAAAAGGAGATCACCAAACCATTTGGGTCACCCTCATGATAGCAGGGTCCCCAGTGAAGATGGAATTGGAAACAGGATCAGCCCTAACTGTCATGAATCGACGAGACTATGAGCGGCTATTCTCACACATACCCTTAAAGGACACGTCCATTGTATTGAAGACATACACGGGGCAAAAGGTCTACCCCAGAGGAAAAATAAGGGTGCCAGTTGAATATAACGGAAAGGAAACACAGAAACTATACATGTATATACACTACGAGATGGAGGACCACCATTATTGGGACGTGAATGGATCCGAAGACTACAATTGGATTGGCATTCCATTCTGGCACTAACTGTGACTGACAAAAAAGATGATGACGTCGCACCTGGAAGTCTGTCACAAATTCTATCTGACGCGGAAGAGGTGTTCCAACAAGGACTTGGGACTCTAAAAGGAGTAAAGGCAACCATAAAGATTGAGGATAAGGCAACCCCAAAATTTTTCAAGGCCAGACCGGTGCCATATGCGATACTCCCAGCTGTGGAAGCTGAACTGGAGAGTCTGGAGCGTTCTGGGGTGCTGTCTAAGGTGGACTGGAACGAGTGGGCCACACCCATCGTTCCTGTAATGAAGAAAGCATTGAGCAGCATGCCTGGGGAGCCAAGGAAGGTTCGCATCTGTGGGGTCTTCAAGGTGACTGTGAGCCCAGTCCTGCACACAGTACAGTATCCGCTTCCGTGGATGGAAGATATTTTCGCCTCACTATCTGGAGGGAAATGTTTTACAAAGATTGACCTGGCTCAAGCGTATCTACAAATGGAGGTGGAAGAAGCATCTAGGAAATACCTCATGATAAACACTCACAAAGGCCTTTACCATTACAATCGATTGGTATTTGGGGTAGCATCGGCCCCGGCTATGTGGCAGAGGGCAATGGAACAAGTCCTGCAAGGGATCCTGGGGACCCAGTGTTATCTGGACGACATCCTAGTTACGGGCGAAAATGACAATGAACACCTTGCCAACCTGGAACAGGTGCTCACGAGATTGCAGGAATATGGGCTACGAGCCAACCGTCCCAAATGCGAGTTCTTCAGGAAACAAATCTCGTATTGTGGCCACATGATTGATGAGGAAGGGTTGCATAAGTCGCCGGACAAGATTGAGGCTGTAGTCAAGGCTCCAGCACCAGAAAATCTGTTGCAACTGAGGTCGTTCCTCGGGTTGGTGAACTGCTACCATAAGTTCTTGCCAAATTTATCTACAATTCTGCACCCACTGAACGCCCTCCTTCAAACTGGTGTAACATGGAAATGGAGTGATGAGTGTAAGCGTGCCTTCCAGGAATGTAAAGGCCAAATCACTTCAAAAGAAGTATTGGCTCACTACAGCCCAACACTACCGATTCGGTTGGCATGTGATGCGTCACCTTACGGCATTGGAGCGGTGCTGTCACACAAATTCTGTGACGGTTCAGAGAGGCCAATAGCCTTTGCATCGAGCTCGCTAACCTCAGCCGAGCGTAACTACGCCCAGATTGACAGGGACGCCCTCAGACTGGTGTGGGGGGTGAAGAAGTTCAATCACTATCTGCACGGGCAGAAATTCACCCTACTGACTGATCATCAACCCCTGGTCTCAATTTTTAACCCGAAGAAGGGCGTTCCGGTGATGACGGCGCAACGGCTGCAAAGATGGTCACTTTTTCTAGGGGCACATCAGTATGACATAGAGTACAAAGGAACGAAACAACATGGAAACGCTGATGGGCTGTCACGCCTACCGTTGCCTACGGCGGAAGAAGCACCTGCAGTGGACCCGGTGGAGATATTCCATGCGACCACAGTCGAATGTTTGCCTGTTACAAACGCAAGTATTGAGAAGGAAACCCGAAATGACCCGACACTCTCTCGGGTCTATGATTGACGGTGAAGGGATGGCCAGCATATGGCGACTCACTGTTGCCAGCATTCTCGCCAAGGAGGGATCAGCTGTCAGTGTGCTGGGGAACCTTGATGTGTGGATCCTGAGTGGTAATTCCACCCAAGTTGAGAGATAGAGTACTCAATGAGCTTCACGAGGGTCATCTGGGAGGGGTAAAAATGAAGAGCCTAGCCAGGGTGTTTGTGTGGTGGCCGGGAATCGATAAAGAAATTGAGGATATGACCAAGAGATGCACAGGATGCCAGAAGGTCCAAAATGCTCCACCACAGGCCCCGCTACATCCATGGGAGTGGCCCTCATCTCCATGGCAATGGGTACACATTGATTTTGCTGGTCCATTTATGGACTCAATGTTTCTAATCGCTGCGGACGCCCATTCGAAATGGCCAGAGGTCATTAAAATGTCCTCCACCACCACGGAGAAAACTATTGCAGTCCTAAGGACCATCTTCACCAGGAATGGGTTGCCAGAACAGATCTGTTCCGACAATGGCCCACAGTTTGTGTCTGAGGATTTCCGGAGGTTCCTGAAGAATAATGGGGTGAAACATTACACATCTGCCCCATATCATCCAGCCACAAATGGATTGGCTGAGAGGTTTGTTCAGACTTTTAAAAAGGCCATCAAGGCAATGTATAATGACGACATACCACTGCAACACAAGGTGGATAACTTCCTGTTTGCTTACCGGAATGCGACACATGCAGTAACCAACCAAAATCCAGCCGTACTGTTTTTCAACCAGCGACTAAGATGTCGCTTGGATTTGCTCAAACCAAACATAAGACGAGATGTTGAGGATAAGCAGTTCCAGCACATAAATGAGAAGCCAACCAGGAGCTGCAAGATAGGGCAACCAGTCTTGGCCCGCGACTACCGAACAGAAAAATGGCAGCCAGGCACGATATGCACACAGCAGGGACCACTAATGTACACAGTGGACGTTGGAGAGAGCATCGTGAGACGCCATGCTGACCAGATTCTAGAGTCACAGGAACAAGCCAAACCTGTACCACAAATATGTGCACCTGGTAATGAGCCCGAAGTACAGATTGCGTCTACCTCAGAAGCAGGGGTATTGGAAGCTGATGAACCAACCAATGACAATGAGCCAGAATTGACTCCACCGCCAGAACAGGATACTCGAGAAAGGCGCTATCCAGTCCGGATCAGGAAGCCTCCTCAAAGACCGAACTTATAAATGACTATTTCAGTTTATGTATATATTACTGAGGAAATTGTAATTGTAATTAGTTATTATTTAGTTGTTAAATGAATGTTATGTACTGTTTATCTAAAAGGGGAGGAATTGTTATGTATGTACCTTTAAGGGAATAAGTGGTCTTAGACTGCAGTACCGGCAGTGACCACCCCTGTATAAAAGGCCCTAGCAGGCTTCTGTAGTTTCAGTTTCAAGCTGCCTCTTGTTCAGTAAAGTACCTGTTAAACTGTTCTCCCGAAGTCCGTGTATTATTGAGGCGTGGACTTTACAACATGCACACTCATCCTGCTTCTCTCTGCTCAGAGGAAAGACAACGTAGATCATGCTCCTGGTGTAGAGAGCCTCAATGACCTCCCGGATGCAGCAATGGACAGCAAACTGTGAGATGTTAGCTATATCTCGTGCTGCAGGCTGGAAGGATCTGCTGGCAAAGAAATTGAGGGCCACGGTCACATTGACTGCCACTGGGAGAGCAGTGATTATTACCCTGGTCTGGGGCTGGAGGTCTGGTTGCAGGAGGTGCCTGATGGCCCTCTTCCTCCTTCTGGGCATATGTTCCAGTCTTTCTCGATGTCTTCACTCCCTCCACCATAGATCCTGGAGGGTGAGGCCGATTGCCAGTACAGCCCCCATTAATGTTACCAAGTGTAGCAGTTTGAAATTTTGAAGAATAAATGTTGCTACGTTTTAGTTGCCAGAAGACTCCTGATGCAAAAGCACCTTGAAATAACTGAATGAAACTGTTGCAGTGAGTGAAACGAACAAAAAAACACTGAAACTGCATTAACCTGCCAGCTGCGAATGATTAAAGATGATCCCTTTAAATAATGTCCCTGGAGCCGGCTTCCTGGTGCTGCATGCCAGCTCTCCCTGTCGGTGTTCGCCTTGCTCTCAGGCTGCAGGTCTGATTGCAGGAGGTGGCAGAGTTCTGTGACTACTTCCTTGGTGAAGTGTAGCCTCCTAATACACTGCTCCTCACTTAAATGGATAGAAGAGAAGTGATGTCAGAAGACCCTAGGCGGGTAAGGCCCCCTGTTGAGAGCCCTCCTGGCACTCATCCTCCTCCCTCTGCGCGCATCTTCTTCCCTTCTTCGCTGTCTCCACTAGCTTTCCCGAAGATACTCGAGTGTGATTTGGACTGCCAGTAGAGCCCCCATGAATATGAACAAGTGTTGTGAGCTGAAGCCTTTAAATAATAATGAAAGTATTCTGCACTTGCAGCAACACAACCTGGCACCTTAGAACCTTGAAAGCAATTTATAAAACTGCTGGGAGTTGCAGAAAGTTGCACAGAGCCAGTCAAACTGAACAAACATGTAAGGTGCAAGTAATTGCTGATGATCCCTTTAAATACCGCTGCTGGAGCCTCTTTCCTGCTTCTCAATGCTTGCTCAGCTTGTCGTACTTAAGGCATGCCGGTAAGTTGAACAGCGAATTCCAAACTTGCAGATCAGGCATCAAGTGAGCGTTGCACACTCACTAATGTCACGATCTGCATCATTTCCATGATTTTAGCGATCACTGATATAGGCAGCACTGCTGGCCATCCAAAAATGGCAGCCGCCGTGGCACCCATCAGCAGCAGGTGGCAGCCATTTTTCACCCGAATCTGGCGGTAATGGGTGGCGCTAACCCCCTGAATTGCTAAGCCTTTGCATTTTTAAAAAATTTACTAAGAAACTGACTACTGTACACCAATGTAACTATTACATGGTTCTGTATAGTTCTTTAAAGTCACTTTCAGTTATTTAAATTCGGATTACTCACAGGTGATGGGTTAGACACTCTGATTAAAAATGCTTATCTTTTGTGATAAACCCATTTTCAACTACATTAATAAAACTGCATGAAGTTTTGTTTAATTAGTTTTATGGGATGTGAGCGTCACTGGCAAGGCCAGCATTTATTGCCCATCCCTAATTGCCCTTGAGAAGGTAGTGGTGAGCCGCCTTCTTGAATCGCTGCAGTCTGTGTGGTGAAGGAACTCCCGCAGTGTTGTTGGGTAGGGATTTCCAGGATTTTGACCCAGCGACGGTGAAGGATTGGCAATAAACTTGTAAGTCGGGATGGTGTGTGACTTGGAGGGGAGCTTGGAGGTGGTGGTGTTCCCATGTGCCTGCTACCCTTGTCCTTCTAGGTGGAAGAGGTCGTGGGTTTGGGAGGTGCTGCTGAAGAAGCCTTGGTGAGTTGTTGCAGTGGTATCTTGTAGATGGTACACACTGTAGCCACGGTACTCCGGTGGTGAAGGGAGTGAATGTTTAAGGTGGTGGATGGGGTGCCAATCAAATGGGCTGCTTTGTCCTGGATGGTGTCGAACTTTTTGAGTGTTGTTGCAGCTGCACTCATCCAGGCAAATGGAGAGTATTCCATCACACCCCTTACTTGTGCCTTATAGATGGTGGAAAGGCTTTGGGGAGTCAGGAGGTGAGACACTCACTGCAGAATACCCAGCCTCTGACCTGCTCTTGTTGCCACAGTATTTATGTGGCTGCTCCAGTTAAGTTTCTGGTCAATGGTGACCCCCAGGAATTTGATGGTGGGGGATTTGGCGATGGTAATACAATTGAATGTCAATGGGCGGTGGTTAGACTCTCGCTTGTTCAAGATAGTCATTGCCTGGCACTTCTGTGGCATGAATTTTACAACTCTTAAATATGTCAAGGAATATTTTTTACTGCAAAAAATATATTTTTAAAAATTACGTTCTAAAACGCTGCCTGATTGCGCTGGTTCATGGAGGACTTTACGTTCAGTGATATGCAAATGAGTTTAAGCAGAAACATGTGCAAACTAGCACAAATTTAAGCGCAATTTGTGCCTGCATCATCGACTGCAACCAAAGCGGAAACTCTTGGTCCAAGTGCCAGCCTGGATCATTTGTTCTCTCTCTTCCCTCTGAGTCAGAAGGATGTGGGTTTAAACCATAATTCAGGTACTGAGTACATAATCTAGGTTGGCACTTTTGTGCTGTACTAAGTGCTGCATTGTCAGAATTGTTGACTTTCGAAAGAGACAGTAAAGGTTCCTGTCTGCCTATTCAAGTGGATGTAAAGGATCTTATTATTATAATATGAAGAGCAGGGAGATCCCACAATGTCCTGCCAAACATCACACCCTCAATCAACAGCATGAAAGCCCAGATTAACTGATCATTCATACAATTTGCTGTTTGTGGGACCTTCTTGTGTGCAATTTGAATGCTATGCTTACCTAAGCAGCAGTAACTTGACTTCAAAAATAATTCATTGGTTCTGAAGTACTTTGGGATATGATAAGAGCTATATAAATGCTAGTATTTTTTCTTTCTTTCCATGGGTCATCACTAAATATTGCATTCTAAATTGCCTCTGACTGTGTGGGCTGTTTACAAGAAACTGAATAAAGAAGTAATCCTACACCATATGTAGAAACATGCAATTCTCCTATTTTCCTCTGCTGTTTTTCCCTGTCCAAAATATCTAACATAAACTGTCTCTGTTCTTTAAGTCAAGGCACTTATATGTCTCTCTCTGGCTGCTGTCCCTCTCTCGCCCTTTTCACCACACCTCCAGCTCATTTTGTTGTGCCAGTCCCTTCTGTAGACTCTATAGCCTTGAGTTTTCATCTCCCAGTCTGTGTATGAATTTCATCAATTATCTGTTATTCCAATAACCCTGCATTTTGCCTTCAAGATATATTTATAATTCTGCAAAACTGTCATATGTTTATAACATTATTAAAAATGCTTAGTTTTTCCCTGTCTTTTTATCATTTCTATTCTTTTTTGTTCTGCTTCCCTCCCAATAATATTTCTTTGTGACCATTTTCTCTTGGTGCCCAGAAAATCAATTTGAAATATCACACATTGGACCCACCCGATTTCTCACCAGGAAATCACATTGTGTGGCATGCTGCTGAGCCACACAGAGCAGGAGAGACCCAGGTTCATGCCGAGTTAGCTAATCTTAGCTGGGGAAGTGGGAGGAGTGCTACAATTCACTCCAGGGCTCAGGAGCTGAAAAATCTGTCAAAGTTCCTGTTCTTAATCGCTATCCAGCATTAGTAGATAGCATATGTGTGAATGCCCTCTGCAATGCCACCAGTGGTCGAGTAGACAGGTCTCTCTTACAGTCTAGCCTCACACTGCAAGGGTGAATTAGGTAGCAGAGGGCTGCACCAGTGAGCAGCATCAAGACAGCAGAGGAGAAAATTCGGCAGAAAGTGTAATAAAAACTGAAATAAAAGTCCTGAACTACTCGGTAATACACACACCTTGGATGAAAATATTTTAATTGCTTGTTTCTCTCGTGCATGCTCACCCATGTGGAGAACCAGGGAAACACACAAGAAAGCAAGTTGGAATTGTAATAAAGTTAAAGGAAAAACACCCACAGGAAAAGCTGTTTTTTGACCTGGAAGTACTGCAACTTTGACCTAGCGATGAAGGAGCTGCAACACAGCACGTGTCATACAAGGGAGAGGATCTGATGGGCTCCAAATAGCAGTCCCTCTTGGGACTTACCCAAGGTACCGCTGCCTAAATAGATTGTTCCCATCGGGTGAGCTGCCTGTGGAGGTGCGACCAGTGCCGGAAGGTCACTCTGAGCATGTGGAGGAGGACCGAGGACCAATTTCTATCGATCCTCATGCCTCTTGGTGTGGCCGTGCAGAGCTTGTGACTTTGATAAAGGCCGTTTCATTGTTGTGGCAGAGGTGGAAACCTGTTTGGGAGGGTTCAAAAATGGAGTTGTGGGGAAGGTGCACATGGATTTGAGTGGTTACAATGTGTTCAAGGGCTTTAGAGAGGAAAGAAAGGCTGGAGATGGGGCCGTAGTTTGTAAGGATAGGATAGTCAAGCATGAGTTTTTTGATGAGGGTGGTGATGTCAACAAATTTGAAGGGGAGGGGAACAGTGCCCAAGCAGAGGGAACTGTTAATAGTATCAGCTAACATGGGGACCAGGAAGGGAAGTTGGGTGGTCAGCAGTTTGAATAGGGTCAAGGGAGCAGGAGTTGCATCTTAAGGACAAGATGAGCTTGGAGAAGGCATGATTGGACATAGGAGAGAAACTAGAGAAAGATGCGAGTTCGGGGTCAGGGCACGGACAACCTTAGGGGACGTTTGGCTTGGCGGACTAGAGGAGGGGAGGAAAGTGGCAGAGGCAGCTGAACGGATGGTCTAAATCTTGGTGACAAAGTAGTTCATGAGCTGCTTGCACTTTTTGTTGGAGGTGAGGGTGGAGGAGATGGGGAGAGGTTTTTAAGAAGATGATTTGTAGTGGAGAGGGGAAGCTGAGGGTTATCGTTGTATTCCACAATGATCCTGGAATAGTGAGCAGTTTTGGTAGAGGAGAGCAGGATCTGGATAGTGCTTTATGTGGTTCAGCCAGATCTGGTGATGAATGGCTAAACCAGTTGTCTACCATAAATGTTCAAGTCTGCATCCCTTGGACTTAAGGGAGTGGAGGTTAAGTGCTATAATGGGGGAATGGCCAGGGTGAGAGAGAGCAATGGTTTTAATGGGGATAAGGACATCAAAGGTGGAGGTGAGGGTATGATTGAGCAGATCGGTAGCTGCAGAAATTATGTGGTGAATGGAGGGCCAAAGGCTTGACAGTTGGAAATTTTAAAGCTGCCATTGTAAGTGACTTGGGGGAGAATTTTACACAGGAGCAAGTGGAGTTGGGAGGGGGAAGGGGGAATGTGAGTAGAGAGTGATAAAAGGAAGTAATCAGAGATGGCCTTATCTGTGATTGACACGATGAGAGTAGAGAGACCACGTGAGATGGCAAGATTGAGCATGTGACCGTAAATATGTTTAGCAGAGTTTGTATGGAGGGAGAGATTAAGGGAGGATAGGCATCTGGTCATTAATGCTATTCCAACACTCAATGCAGCATTCAGTCTTAAACTGTAGGATCCGCAAATGAACATTGTATTATAAGGGTCTATTGGCATAAGAGGCCTTGTTTTAAAGACTGTTTTAAAAGAAGCCCAGGAAAAAGGGGCATATAAAATGGCCACCAGGCCCCGTGACTAGCTTTTGGACACTTTAAAATGGTTCCTGCAGTCCCCAGACAGCCTTTGTGGATTCAACCCACAGTAAGTTCTGGAAGCCGTTTCTGAGTAAACGAAACCAGACACTAACACATACATATGGATTGGATGCAGACCCAGTCAGATCGGCCTGTAGATAAAGGCCATCTAAATGTTTACCCAGACAAAGTGAAACAGTTTTATATTCATAAGGGGAGCATCAAAGACCCATTAAAGACATCAAGAGGACATTCAAAACAATGCAAGGTCATTCCAGACCAGAGATGGCCATCACCGGCCATCCCGATAGCAGTTTAAATATAATTACTACCCCGCTGTACAACAAGCCCGCCAAAAGTTAAACATAGACTGACCTTAATTTGATGGGAGATAAAGGCTTCTCTTGAGAAGTATATTTGGAGTCCTGGGGTAGCCATCGGTAGCTATCAGGAGGCTCATCATCCTCCTTCACTGATCACCAGCTCGGAAGGATTGAAGAAGAAGAAGAACGAGGCAGCCATCAAGAAGGTGATTTGAGTCTGCGTCCTGCCCTGGGGTAACCATCGGGAGATAGTCAACAAATCCCAGGCCGCTGACGAGACAAAAGGGCAGCAGCCCTACAGAAGAAACCCATATGAAAATGGTAACCAGCTAGAGACCTCTCCAACCGTGGTCAAACAGATGGTTTCCGTCCCCGCCGATGTCCAGGCCTGCCAGTGTCCAGCCTGCCCGTGACCTTCACCTCGAGAGAGAGAGAGAGAGAGAAGTGTGGTGCAGCTCGCTGTGGCTCCACTGACCATGCGGAAACAGGACGCCTGAGGGGATCAAAATGCAGACTTGTTTGAAAACTCTATATTTTTCCAATTGGATTGGTGAGCATGTTTCTGGCCCTTCATAATCGGATCTAGATAGGTTTAAGGGGGTGGGCATTTTGGGTATAATTAACATGAGTTGTTGTCCCTCGATGTTCCGTGTGTTTCCCCATTTCATGATGACGTTTGTAAAGTATAATATGCCTTTATCTATTTTAGTTAGTACTGCATTTTGATTTGTTTTTCCCTCCCATGTACCCTCTTATTTGCTTGCATTTGATTTGGTTTTCCTTATATAATAAAATTTCATTTTGTTTCATTAAACTTGGTCTGTAAGAGTATTCTCTGCATTGTAGTTCCTGCATCTAAGTCCAGTGTCTAGAACTTAAGGGGTGAGTGGGTTGAACCACTCAAGGTTTTACTGTGCAAGAGGGAGAGAGAGGCCTCTAGAGGGAGAAACCTCTGTGATCCAAAGTGGAGAACCCCTTACAGAAAATGGCGACCACGGCAGGACACTGGCAGCAGGATTGCAATGTATTAGACCCAGGTTTGAATGGTCGAAATGTTATGGATGAGAGGATAGCGGATTATGCTTTTGGTAAGGTAAATCTCACTAAGTAGTGGATTTCCGATCTCTTACTGGATGGGCGTCCGGTAGACGCAGCCATCAGGTGGACAGAGAGCAAAGAGCATAAGAAGTCAGTGGAAAAGGCAGTGTGGCTGATGGGCTACAAGAAACAAGTCCAGATTTTGGACAGAGTCGTTGCAGCACAGACAGGCAAAATCACTGCCCAGGAAGCAGAAATAGAGGAGAAGGCCATGGGTGGGGAAAAACTCATCACAGCGCTTCACGCGCTGAATCAGGAATGCCAAGTTGTAGCCAGCCAACATCAGGCTAGAATAGAGTATCTGGAATGCCAGGTTACTGAGGCAAAGATCCATGAAGCGAGAATACAGGAGAAAAAAAACCTGCCTCGCACAACATCTAAGAGCGCAGGAGGAGAGAGTAGTGGAAGTTAAGGCAGCTTACAAGCTAGCTCTCGAGCACGGGTTTGAGAGCACAGACCATGGCCCCTACCAAAAGACCATAGAAGACCTGAGAACGGCTCTGGTTAAGGCGAAAGGCATGGTATGCCTTGTAAGCCCAAAAGCCAGTCACATGGACTTTTTGAAGTAATCAAAAAAAACGATTCCATACGAAGTAGTTGTGGCACCAGCCATTGAGCCCTCAGCGCTGCCGAGCTATAGCAAGGCTTGGCCCGAAAAAGGGGGGGTGGTAGAAGTGGAGGTAGCCGAGGTGGAACGGGAGGAAGAACAGCCCCTGGTAGTAAAGCCGGAACTAATGTGTCCTGCTCGGCACTAGAGGTTCGGTCCCAATGCCGACGATGGCACGGACGGACCCCTCCTGAACCAGCTCGTGGTGCCCTACGGTGCCCAACAACTAAGATCCATGATGAGCCACCTCCCAAGACTCACAGTAAAGGGAGAGCCCTCATTTCATTTCAGGGAGATAGAGGAGACAGCCGCCATTAACGATTGTGACGATCAAGAACGGGCTAAGATGCTGCTCTTCTCCCTGGATAGCACAATCCTTCAGTGCCTCTCAGACCAGAGTAAGAGGGGGCAGAAAGGGTATGTGGATCTCAGGGATGAGGTCTTGGAAGTTATGGGAGTGGACGACGGTAATCCGTTCCAACGGGTGGAAGGGACTGTGCAGCTAACTGGAGAACCCCCGTGGGTTTTCGCAGAAAGGCTGTGGCCAGTGTATCGACGCAGTTGTCCGGGCATGCCTGAATGGGCTGCAATGAGCGCCGAACAGCGGGTTCATTGGCTCCGTTGCTTGGTTGCTAACAGCTTGCCACAGATACAGGCCCTAGCCAAATCTTGGCTTGACCCCCAAGGTCCCGGTGTCACGGAGGAAACGGTGCTCCGCCAGCTCACCGTGGCATACAAGAATTGTAGAAGTCAGGAGGCACCTCCGTCTAAGGGAAAAGTGCATGAGGCAAAACCCACAGCCCCAAGTAAGAAGGAGTGGCGTCAGGAGGGGAATCGCCCTGCCCAAGCCAAGCTCAATTGCTACGGGTGTGGGAAGGGTGGGCATTGGCGCAAGGACTGTAGAAATCCATGGAAGGATAGTAAAGGGAGATTTCCCGCAGCCCAAGCCCAAGCCCAGACCACCGCCCCAGCACCAACCCAAGCACAAGCCGCAGCTCCTGTCCCAGCAAAAGGAGCCGGTGCAGCTATGGACCCCATTGCGATAGAATCAATTTTAGAGAAATTCGGTCTCTTATGATCGCGTAGGGGAAGATAGCCTTCACCACTGGTCTTGTCGTTCTCGAAGCCCCGACCGCTGCACCCAAATGACTAGAGCCGGTGCAGCCCGTTTACTTGTGTGCGCTGCGATATGATGTATGGAGGCGACCCCTCGTGGAGATGGAGGTGGAGGAGGTAAAAGGGATCTAACTGTTGGATACGGGGGCATCGTGCACCGTGATCCACACAGATGACCCTACCACCTCACCTCTGTCCACCAGGGTTCCATATATTCTGTCAGGCTTCACAGGCAAGGAACAGGCTGGCGCATTTTCCATTCCCCTCTCAGTTCATTTAGGACCACTCCGCACCAAGTGGAAGTGTATACTGATGAAGTGGGAGGTGGAGGGTGGAAAGGGGATCCTCGGGTCTGATTTCTTGGCAGAACATGGGATCCTCATGGATCTAAGAAATTATTGTCTTTGGGGAACGGGCAAGGGTAAACAGGGCGAAGTAGTCAACATCCCAGGGAAAGGAGAAAGAGGGACCCTGTGCACCGTGTAGCCAAAAGAGGGCTACGACCTCGAGCTCATGGTCGCAGGCGTCCCACAAGATCTGCAGGCATTCGTGTCAGACCACCTGACTATGTTTGCCACTCACAAACACGATTGCGGGAGGGTCACCGGGTTTGAGGTCAGAGTAGATGGGGACCCCATGGCCCGACCCCAAAAACAGTACAACTTCCCCAGGGAAGCGGAGCCCGATATGGAGACAGCAATGTCTTCACTGGTGCAGCAGGGCGTGTTGAGACCAATAGTCAACCATGTAAACTCTCCTTTGTGGCCGGTGAGGAAGCCGGACAATTCTTGGAGAGCCACGGTGGACTACAGAGTCCTCAATAGCAACATCCCAGCCTGCGCGCTGACGGTAGAAGCAGTTGCCGACCTGATAGGGAGTATCCCAGCATCCGCGACCACGTTCACGGTGCTGGATATTTCCAACGGGTTTTGGTCCATCCCTTTAAGGAGGGAGGATCAGTACAAGTTTGCCTTTACTTTTAAAGGGCAACAGTACACCTGGAACTGCTTGCCACAGGGTCTCCACAACAGCCCCAGCATTTTCCATCAATGCATGGCAGGGAGTTTAAAAGAGTTCAGCCAGCCCAATCAGCTAGTGCAGTATGTGGATGACCTGCTCCTGTTCACAGATTCCAGAGAGGAGTATGGCCCACTATTGGCTGAGTTATTGGAGCTGTTAGGCAGCAAGGGTTTCAAAGTGAACCCAAAGAAGGCACGGATCGGCCAGCAGGAAGTGAAGTTCCTGGGTCTGACCATCCGTGCCGGTGAAAGAGCCATAGGTAAAGCCAGACGGGAATCGGTACAAGATCTACCGATCCCCACCACCGTAACGGGTGTGAGGTCCTTTCTGGGATTGACCGGGTACTGCAGAGACTTCACGGAGGATTATGCAGCCACAGCAGCCCCGCTGCTCTGACTCCTACACAAAGGAGTGGAGTGGTCCTGGGATGAGGGTTGTCAGGCAGCATTTGAAAAACTCAAGAGGGACTTGCAGACCGCACCAGCTCTGGGGGCCATAGATGCGGGGGAGGAGTTTTTCCAGGAGGTAGTGGCTAGCGGGGATAGCTTGAGCACTGTACTGCTTCAAGAGCGACACGGCAAGCTGAGGCCGGTGGTTTATTCCTCTAGGGTGCTCACCGATGTGGAAAGGATTTTTTCCAATTGCGAGCGGCATCTCTTGGCCACGCATTGGGCTGTGAAAGGGTCTTTGATCTTCACAGGCACCTCTCCCATCACTCTCCTCACCCATCACACACCCACTCGGATGCTTCTGGATGGAAGGATTAAGGATGGGACAGTAAGCAGTGCCCGCATTGCACGCTGGACCCTCCTCCTTTTACAGATGGAGCTGAAGGTAAAGGGTCTCTGCGAGCCTAGGCTCGCGGCCAACATGGTATATCCCGGAACAGCCTATCGGTGTTCTGTAGAAGCGGTATGGGAAGTGAATGTAGGTTTACAGGCTGGGATACATCCCATGGGCCGCGAGATCTACGTAGACAGTTCCAGCATGGTATCCGCTGGCGAGCGACTCACGGGGTGTGGAGTTTATGACCCCACGGCAGACATTGCCCTGGCGAATAAGCTCCCCAGCAATATGAGCGCCCAGCAGGCTGAACTGTCTGCGGTAGTGTAAGTCGTTACACACCCCGAAATCTTCCCCACCCCATACACGATTTGCTCGGACAGCATGTTCACATGCAACTCGTGTACCGAGTATCTAGCCATCTGGTCCCGCCGCGGATATACCTCTGCGGACGGGCGACCCTTGACCGTAAAGCCCCTGTTAGAAAAGATCCTGGCCGCAGTAGGGGAGGAAGGGAAGACTTTATCCACAAGGTGAAGGCCCATTCCTCCACGGAACCTCACAACCAGGGTGACCAACAAGCGGATATGCTCACCAGGGAAGGTGCCCGCACCGGCACTTTCTGGGATCCCTGTGGGTCCAAACCTGTGGCAGTAATCCAAGGCAGGGATGGAACTCAGGGGACCTCAAGACCATCCAAACCCTCGTACCCGCCCTAAAAACAGTCATCAATGCCATCACTGAGGGCAAAGAAGTAGAGTGACCGTACGGTACAGCAGCCCTCTCCATCAAGGAAGGCATGCTGTTCCAAGGGGAACAGTGGGTTGTGCCGCAGCAGCACTGGAGGGAATTCCTTCAACTGGCCCATGAGGGTCCAGGAGCAGGACACCCCGGACCTGAGGTCACCTGGCAATGGGTAGAACAGGCGGGAAGTTGGCCAGGACTTCAGGACGATGTCCGTGAGTTCTGCGCTAATTGTCTTGTGTGCGCTGCAAACAACCCAGACCCCCAGAAAAGGAAGGTGCCCATGGGGCACATCAGGAGAGTAGAGGGACCATGGCAGTCGATACAGGCCGACTACATCGGGCCCCTGCCCACCGCCCAGGGAGGCTATAAGTATTGCCTTGTCCTGATGGATGTGTTCACCAAGTGGGTAGAAGCCTTCCCATGCAGAACAGCCACGGCACTTAGTACTGCCAGGATCTTGGTCCGGGAAGTGTTCTCGCGGTGGGGACTACCACGATACGTGGAGTCCGACCGAGGGAGTCATTTCTCCGGCCAAGTGATGCAGGACACCCTCATGCTCCTAGGCATCGAAGGGAAGTGGCACGTGGCCCACAATCCTCAGTCATCCGAGATTGAGGAACGCAACAACCGCACCTTAAAAGAAAAGTTGAGGAAAGAGACGATGGGCTCGCGCCAGAAATGGGCGGAAGCCTTGCCTCTGGTCCTCATGGGGATCCGGGCTGGCCAGTCTAAAAGTACGGGATACTCCCCGCACGAATTAATGACTCGGAGAGTCATGCGAACCCCCACCCATGTACTAGCCCCGGTGCTCACTGAAGGTCAGCTCCGAGAGGTAAATTGGGACAGGTTTGCCCGGACCCTTTTGGAGCACCTGAAACAGGTTTATGGGCAAGCGGCTGGGAACATGGGAAAGCAGCATCAGGGCAACCGACTACTGCTCGAACCCCATAAGGCACAGGAGTGGGAAGTAGGAGATCAGGTCATGGTGAGAAACTATGCCCGAGTGGGGAGTTTAGAACCACTGTACATGGGGCCCTACAGTATTGTAGACAAAGCCAGCCCAATGGTTTACGCAGTGAAGTTGCCCCGGTGCACTAAATGGTTTCACATCAACCAGTGCAAACTGTTTAAGCCGGGTGCAAAAGAACCAGCAACTGAAGCTGGGTCTGAGGGTAAAAATCCTCAGCCTGAGGCGTGCAACAAGTCATAGACCACACAGGCTGGAACCAAAGCCTGCTTGGAGGGAGAAGCTGTCCCGCCCACCTGGGAGGTTTCCCCAATGGCCTGGGACTCGGACGAGGAGGAGCCCGAAGACCAAGGCCCTCCTCCTGATCCGACCGCCATCGGGGGGGAGCCCGAACAGCTGGGCCCCGCCCTTGAAACGATTCTGGAGGAGGTGGAGTCGGAGGACAGAGATCCCGCCCTCGATTCAAGCTTAGGGGAGGTAGAAATTGGGGGCAGAGATCCTCCACCTGTAGGGACAGGTGAGGAAGAGTCGTCTGCCACAGACCCAAATCCCAAAGGGGCGGAGCCTGAGGGAAGGGAGCTGAAGCCGGCAGCCGTGGAGGTGCCACGGGCTGTGAGGGCTAAAGTCCCAACTGAAGGTCCACTCGCTAAGGGAGCCACGCCCGAAGTACCTCTTCGCAGGTCGTCTCGAATGCCTCAGCCGGTAAAACACTGGCCCGATTCCCCCGATTTCGGTAAACGCCGACTTGGGAAATCCCTGGCAAAACGCAGTCCCCAATTGACAGCAAAAGGCTGCGGGGGACCCAAGCCACAGGTCAGTGCAGCCCCGCCACAAGTAGCGGCGAGCTGCAGTCCAAACAGTGATTAGGCAAGCCGCCAGGGGACGGGCGGTGCTGTACATAAGTTAAGTTTAAGTTTAATTAAGTTTAGGGTGTGTAAATATTAAAGTGATTACTGTTATAAGTAGTTTTGGAATCTGCCCAGCATGTGTGTTGTTTGGGATCGAGGTCGAAAGACACGATCATGCCTTCACCTAGGCCAGAATCTCTCGGGAGCCTGGCTGTATCGTTTAATTTGTTACAGGAACCAAAGAGATAATGAGAGAAATTCTCGTCACGTTCGCGGTGATCGGGTGTAGCGGGGTCTATCGGGGCTGCACCAAGGACTCCACGATTTATGGGTGCTCTGGAGACACAGCCCCCATCGCGACCGATGGGTCGGGCGCGCGGGGCGTTGAGGAGACAGCCACCTATTTCCACGAAGGGAGGTGGCCAGGATGGCTGAGGTCGAACTCTACGGAATACTCCAGCCAGTTCGGTTTTAAGTACAGAGAGACTTCTCTAATGTGTCCCCGAGTGAGGCTCATCGCACCCAGAGTCAGTGTTACCATTGGGAAAAGGATTTGTTTGCAATGTACGGGACATGTTCCTTTGAACCGATGGTGGTGGTTGCGCAAGTTGAGCAAAACCATGAAGAACTCCACGGTCAAGTGGGAGAGACTGGGTAACAATACCCATCGGACTATTATGGGGACTCATGGGGGATTGAGTGTCTGTTGGGACAAATGGTGGGAACCAGATGAGGGGATTTACATCTGTATGTGGGGTTCAGAACGCACCTGCCCCACAGGCATCTCCATCTTTTTCCAAAGGCAGTGGCAGGATGCTGGGAAAGGAATGAGGTGGGACGTCAGCACACGGGCGTGCGGAGTCCCATACTCTCAGATCCCAGTAAACGCCACTGAGCTCATCACCCGCCCCTGCAAGCCCCTGCCCACGATTCCGGTAGCCAAAGCCTGCAAGGAAGGGTGCCCCACCGCTACCAAGGTGCCCAGGAACGGATTGGTAATAGTGCCCACAGGTCAGGTGCTGTACCAAGGGATGCACTACGCGGTGGCTTCGGTGATTTTAAACCTCACCGAGGTACGATTGCCAGAGTTGTGCCCCAAGGGAATGGAGCAATTGTACCAGGTCCTGTTAACAAACATGTTCAGACAGTTTTATGAATTCGGCTTTGCTGATGTAGACAGAGCCGGATTGTACACCACACCACATGAGGTCTTGGACAGGGTAGGGAGACAAAGAAAGGGTACAGTAAATGATATTTTTGCAGCTTTTAACACAGGGACTTCCGCCATCAACACTCTGGATGACGTGGAGCTGCACACCCAGATCAATGGTTTGAAAACACAGTTAAGAAAGATACTGACGGATGAGAATAAGGTAGTGGGTTCTGAGTTACATGAGGGCCAGCCCATGACACTACACTTAAAAGAATTCATTGCTGAGCTGGAGAAACACGCTAAAACGGTAAATGCTCTCATCAGGGAGGATCGGAATGTGTCAGATCAGGCTCCGCAAAACGAGGCGTGCGTGCTGTATGGGGCGTGGTTACTGGGCGAGGGCCGCAGTAATCTGGAGGATTTAAAACAAGGTTTAGTCCCCTCCTGAATCAGCAACAAGCACCTCGTAGCCCTCCATCTTTTTGAGAACGCATTGAGTCCGTGCCAGCTCAGACTAGCTTCAGAGGCCTACCCAGCCCCAGTGGACTGTGGACGGTCTAATCACACCATTATGGGTATAGTGGTAAGAATGCCGGTGATGGGAAAGACAGCTAAACCTGCCCCGGTATACAGGGTGGAGAACATTGGAGTCATTCAAGGGGGTGCACACATTCGCTATACAGCGGTCCCACCGTACGTCATTCGATGGGAGCATGTGATGACAGGTACTGACCTCTCGGGGTGCCGGAGCTGGGGAGCACACATCATCCTGTGTCCCCAGCACTTGAATGCCTATTCAAAACCACAGTGCGGGTTCAGAACTGCTGGCGCGAAGCCTATAAATTGCACCATGGAGGCAATGGCACAAGGCCATGTGCCCCCGCAGGTGGCATATATAGGAGGTGGGACATACTGTGTCACCACTGCAGCGCCCCACTACCAACATGGACAGCACGGTTCAAGTTCAAGTGGCCCAAGAGCGAATTGTCCCCATTCCTGAACCTTCCACTGTTCACCTCACTGTCAAAGAAAATTTCACCGATCTGCAATGGTTCGTTGCACATTTTGGCTACATCATTCCCCCTCTCCCTGAACACCTCACCAAGATATTAAAAGCCGTTGTCGTTTCACAGAAACATGTTTACACACTGGAGCAGAAGACTTTAGAAATAGGGGCAAACATATTAGATATAGTAACCACACCATGGTGGGATCTGTTCACTAATATAGAAGTCCCTTCTTGGATTAGGATAGCCTCTCACATCCTTGTAGTGTGTCAGGTGTTTATTGTGATTTATTTACTGTTTGTACACTGTAAAAAGGTCAGACATTCGCAGAAGTATGAGAACAGAGGAGAATGGAGAGAGCATTATGTGCGGGTAGAAGAAGAGACACCCGTTTAGATTCTGCTGCTATGTATAAAGTTAAAGTTTCCCTCCCTCCTCTATGTTTGATGTTTATTCATGTGCAATTTTGTGTGTGTACTTTATTTTTATTATTGAAGTTTTATTAAGCGAGTTGTTAATAAAAGATAATGGCCTAGAAATTCACTAGCCTTAGCGCCGCTTTTGAGGCGCTAGAGGGACTAGCGCCAGAGTTATGGCCAGTTTAAAAATTCCCTGGGGCCCTAAATCGGCGTTGCACCGGTAGCGCTGCGCCGGCACCGATGACGTCATCGGTGTGCGCAGCGTCCCGGTTGCCGTGGTAACCCGCCCGAACTCCGAAATTGAGTTGCGGCCGCCTCGCCCGTGGCAGCCGCAAGCAACGTTCTGGCAGAGGTGCCTTACTCCAGTTTGCGCCGGCGCATTAAAGGCCCCGCGGCAGCCGGCCACTTTCCCGCCGGCCGCCTGCCCGCAGCTCCCTCCCCGGACTTCTCCCCCCCCCCCCCCCGGAACAGATGCAAGCCTGGCACTTGTCCGAGGTGCCGGGCTCATTTTTAAGCTGATTTGCGCGGGCCGCGGCCGGGTGCAGGCAGCTCCTCCTTAACGGGAGGAGGAGGCCTGCACGTCCCCAGCCTGCCGCACCGCATCGGGTGCCGCAGCGCCGGAATTGCGGCGCGAAACGGCAGTTAGCGCCGATGTACCGCCGCAAAGACCCTTCAGTAGCGCCGGCAGCCGTGTGGGCGCGGCGCCACTGAATTTTTGGCGCGCGCAGGGCACTTAGCGCCGGCACTAACTTCCGGCGCTAAAGCCCTGGCTAAGCCAAAACCCAATTTCTAGGCCAATGTGTATGAACCAGGTGGTGTAGGGGTATTAGGCCCCACTCCACACCTGGAAATGTGTGCATCAGATTTTAATTCCAATGTATTGCCATCTATAAATGCTTAATGTACACTGTAGGTTTTCTGAAATGGGAAATGCATGTGTCGTGGGGTCATAGATAGGTAAATACAGGGGATGGTTTAATTATGGAGAGTCAGAAAATTTTGCTCACCCAGAATTATGATACTTCACGCAAATTATATTATCATCAGGGGGGACTGTAGGATCCGCAAAATTGAACATTGTATTATAAGGGTCTGTTGGCAGAAAAGGCCTTGTTTTAAAGACTGTTTTAAAAGAAGCCCAGGAAAAAGGGTCATATAAAATGGCTGCCAGACCCCGTGACTATCTTTTGGACACTTTAAAATGGTTCCTGCAGTCCCCAGACAGCCTTTGTGGATTCAACCCACAGTAAGTTCTGGAAGCCGTTTCTGAGTAAACGAAACCAGACACAAACACATACATATGGATTGGATGCAGATCTAGTCAGATCGGCCTGTAGATAAAGGCCATCTAAAATGCTTACCCAGACAAAGGGAAACAGTTTTATATTCATAAGGGGAGCATCAAAGACCCATTAAAGACATCAAGAGGACATTCAAAACAATGCAAGGTCATTCCAGACCAGAGATGGCCATCACCGGCCATCCCAAAAGCAGTTTAAATATAATAACTACCCCGCTGTACAACAAGCCCGCCAAAAGTTAAACAAAGACTAACCTTGATTTGGCGGGAGATAAAGGCTTCTCTTGAGATGTATATTTGGAGTCCTGGGGTAGCCATTGGTAGCTATCAGGAGGCTCATCATCCTCCTTCACCGGTCACCAGCTCGGAAGGATTGAAGAAGAAGAAGAACGAGGCAGCCATCAAGAAGGTGATTCGAGTCTGTGTCCCACCCTGGGGTAACCATCGGGAGATCGTCGACAAACCCCAGGCCGCTGATGAGACAAAAGGGCAGCAGCCCTACAGAAGGAACCCATATGAAAATGGTAACCAGCTAGAGACCTCTCCAACCGTGGTCAAACAGATGGTCTCCGTCCCCGCCGTCATCCAGGCCTGCCAGTGTCCAGCCTGCCCGTGACCTTCACCGAGAGAGAGAGAGAGAGAGAGAAGTGTGGCGCAACTCGCTGTGGCTCCACTGACCATGCGGAAACAGGACACCTGAGGGAATCAAAACGCAGACTTGTTTCAAAACTCTATATTTTTCCAACTGGATTGGTGAGCATGTTTCTGGCCCTTCATAATCGGATCTAGATAGGTTTAATGGGGTGGGCATTTTGGGTATAATTAACATGAGTTGTTGTCCCTCGATGTTCCGTGTGTTTCCCCATTTCATGATGACGTTTGTAAAGTATAATATGCCTGTATCTATTTTAGTTAGTACTGTATTTTGATTTGTTTTTCCCTCCCATGTACCCTCTTATTTGCTTGCATTTGATTTGGTTTTCCTTATGCAATAAAATTTCATTTTGTTTCATTAAACTTGGTCTATAAGAGTATTCTCTGCATTGTAGTTCCTGCATCTGAGTCCAGTGTGTAGAACCTAAGGGGTGAGTGGATCAAACCAGCCTCGGGTGACTGTGCAAACTCCACACAGACATTCTCCCCGTGTTTGCGTGGGTTTCCTCCGGGTGCTCCGGTTTCCTCCCACAGTCCAAAGATGTGCGGGTTAGGATGATTGGCTATGATAAATTGACCCTTAGTGTTAGGGGGATTAAATACGTGGGGTTACGGGGATAGGGTGGGATATGTGTTGGTGTAGGGGTTATGGGGATCAGGTGGGATATGTGTCGGTGCAGGCTCGATGGGCCGAAATGGCCTCTATCTGCACTGTGGGGTTTCTGTGATATTTCTGTGAAGGTTTTACTGTGCAAGAGGGAGAGAGAGGCCTCCAGAGAGAGAAACCTCTGCGATCCAAAGAGGAGAACCCCTTACAAAAGCAGTTTTATACAGCCATTTGTTTAGTTTGGACACTGGGGGCTCGATTTTCCCAGCCCTGAGGAGGCGGGTTTGGAGGCGTGCGAGTTGTTAAAATCGTCAAAACTGGTTGGCAGGCCTGTTCCTGCCTCCATCCCGCCTCCAAGCAATTTTCCCAAGTGCGTGTTTTCTGACCCACTTTCCATCCCGCCTCCAAGAGGTGGGATAGGCCCTTAAGGTCCATAACAACTACTTAATTGCCTCTATAATCCCATTTTGAGAGGCCTTTCTGATTTTAACACATTTCCCCCATCCTACACGCCTCCTCTGGAAGATGCCAGGTAATCCTGGCAGCCTCACTAGTGGATTGCTTACGAACAGCTGCGGCTCCACCATTACAAAGGAGTTTTCACCGGTGATCATTTGCAGGTGGCAGAACTTTGTTGTTTCAGGTCTGGGGGAACTTTTAGCAGGCATACTCAGTGTTGTGGAAGTTTGGAGCCTGACACCCATCTCCATTGTGACCTCCTTGGAAACCCCTCTCCCCACTTTGACTAAGCGCTTCCTCAACTGAAGCATATGCCAGAAGCATGGCGACCATTTAATTCCTTTCCTCCTGGACATCAGATTCAGATGAAGACCAGCCGCGGCAGCAGCAGAACCATGAGCAACAGCAGCACCAATTGCAGGAACATCAACAGGAGCGCCAAGCTGCTAGTCACCCACCTGAAGATGCACAGGCCAGAAGGCGCCAGAGCGCCACCATATTGCTGCCCAGGATGCAAGGGACGCACTCATCCTGGCCAGATTTGCTTAGCCTGCACAATCAAACAATTTAGTCGCGCTCCTTCTTACCAGATCATCAACAATGGAGAAGAACCTATGGCATCCTATCACTCTGACCACCATTCTGATAATCGCAAGGCGCCCTAAGCCCTCAATGTGAAAGTCCCATTTGCGAAATGACACAGGTCACAACTTCAACAGTTTGCCATCAAAACACTTTATAATACAATCACAATGATGGCTGGTCCAAAAACAAAACAACACAGCACCCAAGTGACTACCCTTTTGACTATTTATGTTTTATCTTCCTCTTACGCATGCTCCTACGTGGTACTTCCCCTGTGGCTTCAGCAGATGTGAAGGCTCCTTGCTCGCTCTCTTGCTGCTCCTGTCTCAATGCTTTTGGTGCGCATCCTCTGGGGTAGCATACCAGTGCGGGCTCACCAACAGTCTGCTGCTCCTAAGGCTGTGCAGGGGCTGAGACGCCCATCTCATTTGGGTGAGGACTCTGGTGGGACTCTGACCGAGAGCTTTGTTGTGGCATGATCACGTGAGCGCTTGGAGAGGAGCCCCCACTTCCTTGTTGTATGCCACCAACATCCCTCTTATGGGTCAGCCCCACTTCAGAGGTAGCAAGTGGCTTGACAGCACCTTGCTGCACTGCAGGGGGGCCATGAGGACCCATTTCTGCACTGGAAGTCCTACTCCAGAGGACTTTCATGTAGATCTGCTTTGTTTGCCCAATTGCTGACCATCGCTCTTCAAGAGATGTCATTCTATTCTGAACAATGACCATGTTTTCAATACCCTAGCGACTGAGCTCCTCTATGGACCATGGAAGGAGTGAGTGTAGTGAATGCATAGCATAGATGCTTAGAAGGATACTAAAGACCCTCCCTGGGTGTTGTAAGTAGTTGGTGTCATGGCATCACAGTGATAGGAAGTGTGAGGGCTGCATGGTCGAATAGTAAGTGAATGTGACCATAGAGAGAGAGGGAATGGGTAAGGGTGCAGGGATGTAAGTGTCAAGTGGGATGTGGAAAAAGAGGTTGACAAAGCAGAGTGCTGGTGAGGAGAGGCGATGGGGATCAGATTGAGGGGAAAGTCATACTCACTTTTCCGGTGCGGAGAAGGTCATGAAACCTCTTCCCGCATTGCAGCCAGCTTCTGCGGCTCATTGAAATGGAGTTGACAACCTGGGCCACTTGTAGCCTCACAGCTTTTGTCTGCTGGGGTGTATTTTTTCTCCGAGGAAGGGAACAGCACCTCCTTATTACATCTGGCTCCGTACACCAGAGCATGGAGGGAGGGCTCATCAAACCGAGGAGCACATTTTTGCTTGATCATTGACATTTTCTACAATTCAACTCCTTCATATAAATTGCAGAGCCTTTGCAGTCTCCAGAAGAATCAAGGCTGCTTGCAGGCCTTAAATCCAACAGCATTGATGATGTCATCGGAGGTGACTTTCTGTATGAAAAGACTAATTGGGCCAATGGTTCCCACATGCAGGAAATCAATTGGCCAATTAGGGGAAAATCCCACTTTTTCAACACTTCACTTAGGAGTCGGGGTCCGGACATGATTTCCACCTGACACACCCCAGTCCGCCCACACTGACAAAATCCAACCCTGGGAGTCCAGTATCTGTGAGCTGGCTCCTAGCGTTTACATTGCCAAATCTAACTCCCTTATCCCATTAGCAGGATCATTGACCCGCAGTAATCTGGGTCTATGCTTCTTCCCCTAGAATAAGAGAGCCGATTTAAAGCTGTGAACTCCATGAGCTGGTCCACTAATGCTACTCTCCTTGAATTTGATCCAAACAACCAGCAATATAACAGCGGTTTTGTAAATATTGTAAGGTGCAATATATTGAGTAGCCTCTCAGTAACATGGTACGTTTTTGAAGCCCTGACATTCTACTAGTTAGCATCAGCAACTTTAAGAAACAGCAATGTTTTGTTCATTACCCTTACTGAAACATTTTCATTCTGTATCTGGAGTGTGCCACAGACCTCATAAATGCCTCAGAACACTTTTAACCCTTCAAAAACACAGCAAAGATGCAAATAGCCTGAAGAAAAATCCCACATCAGAGCCATTCTCGTGTTTATATTACAGTTCACTTTAAAGGACAGAATGTGACCTCGGCACACTGCAGAAAGTAAACGCAGCTCTCACTGCAGGTTACCCCACTTGGAGCACAGTCAAACTGCATGAAGTCTGCTTTAATGGTTCAATCGGAAGTGCTTTCACTGTGACAACACTCTATTGAACATTTTGTTGGTCTGCTGTTGTATCACTGGGTCTCAATCTCTAACTTCTCAATTCCTAGTTAACCTGTTTCCACAGCAATAAATCACTTCAAATCTGGTTGGGTGCTCTTAAAGGATATCAATGGCACTCAAATATTTAATTAATCCCAATTTTTGTTTGGCCATTTAGATAAACTATTTCTCAATAATGACAATGCTTGATAACACTTCACACCTCAGGCCCATTTACATTCACTATGGCTGTGGGTTTTACAGATTAAACTGAGAAGAGATGGCAAATAAGCAAGTTTACTGATTTCAATTACTGCAGACAAAATGAACTTTCCTGCTAGATTACAAGACAGTGCTGATTAAAGTTTCAAACACAATCTAGTGTTTTAATTAGTTTGTTCGCAGGTCCTAAGTGCTCACATAAATTATTCTACAATGATCAAAAACATTAATAGACTAGTTTGAAGCAAGGACGAGACAACGATACCAAGTTATTGCCTTGGATGTCACTATGAAGACCAATCCAATAGCAGAAGGACACTAAAATGAATGAAGTGTTATTAACACTTGGGAGCATCCAACATTATCATTAGAGACAGGGACAGCCTCAGCCTCATATCTGGCCACTGGCAGACTGAACAGTTCATCTCACTACTATAGGCCAGGTATGGCTCTGTTCATGGGTCTATAGTTGCTGGGTATAGCTTCTGCAGTTGCAAATATGCCTCCACAATTGTGTCTGCTGTTGTATGTATCCATATTGGGTCTGCTGTTGTGAGTGTGTCTCCACTAATGGGTCTGCAGTCGTGAGTGTGTCTCCACTAATGGGTCTGCAGTCGTGAGTGTGTCTCCACTAAAGGGTCTGCAGTCGGGAGTGTGTCTCCACTAATGGGTCTGCAGTTGGGAGTGTGTCTCCACTAATGGGTCGGCAGTCGGGAGTGTGTCTCCCCGAATGGGTCGGCAGTCGGGAGTGTGTCTCCCCGAATGGGTCGGCAGTCGGGAGTGTGTCTCCCCGAATGGGTCGGCAGTCGGGAGTGTGTCTCCCCGAATGGGTCGGCAGTCGGGAGTGTGTCTCCCCGAATGGGTCGGCAGTCGGGAGTGTCTCTCCCCGAATGGGTCGGCAGCCGGGAGTGTCTCTCCCCGAATGGGTCGGCAGCCGGGAGTGTCTCTCCCCGAATGGGTCGGCAGCCGGGAGTGTCTCTCCCCGAATGGGTCGGCAGCCGGGAGTGTCTCTCCCCGAATGGGTCGGCAGCCGGGAGTGTCTCTCCCCGAATGGGTCGGCAGCCGGGAGTGTCTCTCCCCGAATGGGTCGGCAGCCGGGAGTGTCTCTCCCCGAATGGGTCGGCAGCCGGGACTGTCTCTCCCCGAATGGGTCGGCAGCCGGGAGTGTCTCTCCCCGAATGGGTCGGCAGCCGGGAGTGTGTCTCCCCGAATGGGTCGGCAGTCGGGAGTGTGTCTCCCCGAATGGGTCGGCAGTCGGGAGTGTGTCTCCCCGAATGGGTCGGCAGTCGGGAGTGTGTCTCCCCGAATGGGTCGGCAGTCGGGAGTGTGTCTCCCCGAATGGGTCGGCAGTCGGGAGTGTGTCTCCCCGAATGGGTCGGCAGTCGGGAGTGTGTCTCCCCGAATGGGTCGGCAGTCGGGAGTGTGTCTCCACGAATGGGTCGGCAGTCGGGAGTGTGTCTCCCCGAATGGGTCGGCAGTCGGGAGTGTGTCTCCCCGAATGGGTCGGCAGTCGGGAGTGTGTCTCCCCGAATGGGTCGGCAGTCGGGAGTGTGTCTCCCCGAATGGGTCGGCAGTCGGGAGTGTGTCTCCCCGAATGGGTCGGCAGTCGGGAGTGTGTCTCCCCGAATGGGTCGGCAGTCGGGAGTGTGTCTCCCCGAATGGGTCGGCAGTCGGGAGTGTGTCTCCCCGAATGGGTCGGCAGTCGGGAGTGTGTCTCCCCGAATGGGTCGGCAGTCGGGAGTGTGTCTCCCCGAATGGGTCGGCAGTCGGGAGTGTGTCTCCCCGAATGGGTCGGCAGCTGGGAGTGTCTCTCCCCGAATGGGTCGGCAGTCGGGAGTGTCTCTCCCCGAATGGGTCGGCAGCCGGGAGTGTGTCTCCCCGAATGGGTCGGCAGCCGGGAGTGTCTCTCCCCGAATGGGTCGGCAGCCGGGAGTGTCTCTCCCCGAATGGGTCGGCAGCCGGGAGTGTCTCTCCCCGAATGGGTCGGCAGCCGGGAGTGTCTCTCCCCGAATGGGTCGGCAGCCGGGAGTGTCTCTCCCCGAATGGGTCGGCAGTCGGGAGTGTCTCTCCCCGAATGGGTCGGCAGCCGGGATTGTCTCTCCCCGAATGGGTCGGCAGCCGGGAGTGTCTCTCCCCGAATGGGTCGGCAGCCGGGAGTGTCTCTCCCCGAATGGGTCGGCTGCCGGGAGTGTCTCTCCCCGAATGGGTCGGCAGCCGGGAGTGTCTCTCCCCGAACGGGTCGGCAGCCGGGAGTGTGTCTCCCCGAACGGGTCGGCAGCCGGGAGTGTCTCTCCCCGAACGGGTCGGCAGCCGGGAGTGTCTCTCCCCGAACGGGTCGGCAGCCGGGAGTGTCTCTCCCCGAACGGGTCGGCAGCCGGGAGTGTCTCTCCCCGAACGGGTCGGCAGCCGGGAGTGTCTCTCCCCGAACGGGTCGGCAGCCGGGAGTGTCTCTCCCCGAACGGGTCGCCAGCCGGGAGTGTCTCTCCCCGAACGGGTCGCCAGCCGGGAGGGTGTCTCCCCGAACGGGTCGCCAGCCGGGAGGGTGTCTCCCCGAACGGGTCGCCAGCCGGGAGGGTGTCTCCCCGAACGGGTCGCCAGCCGGGAGGTTGTCTCCCCGAACGGGTCGCCAGCCGGGAGGTTGTCTCCCCGAACGGGTCGGCAGCCGGGAGGGTGTCTCCCCGAACGGGTCGCCAGCCGGGAGGGTGTCTCCCCGAACGGGTCGCCAGCCGGGAGGGTGTCTCCCCGAACGGGTCGCCAGCCGGGAGGGTGTCTCCCCGAACGGGTCGCCAGCCGGGAGGGTGTCTCCCCGAACGGGTCGCCAGCCGGGAGGTTGTCTCCCCGAACGGGTCGGCAGCCGGGAGGGTGTCTCCCCGAACGGGTCGCCAGCCGGGAGGGTGTCTCCCCGAACGGGTCGCCAGCCGGGAGGGTGTCTCCCCGAACGGGTCGCCAGCCGGGAGGTTGTCTCCCCGAACGGGTCGGCAGCCGGGAGGTTGTCTCCCCGAACGGGTCGGCAGCCGGGAGGGTGTCTCCCCGAACGGGTCGCCAGCCGGGAGGGTGTCTCCCCGAACGGGTCGGCAGCCGGGAGCGTGTCTCCCCGAACGGGTCGGCAGCCGGGAGCGTGTCTCCCCGAACGGGTCGGCAGCCGGGAGCGTGTCTCCCCGAACGGGTCGGCAGCCGGGAGCGTGTCTTCCCCGAACGGGTCGGCAGCCGGGAGCGTGTCTCCCCGAACGGGTCGGCAGCCGGGAGCGAGTCTCCCCGAACGGGTCGGCAGCCGGGAGCGAAGGATGTTGATGTTGGGGGACTTGGTGATGGTAATGCCATTGAACATCAAGGCGAGGTGGTTATGCTGTCTCTTTTTGGAGATGGTCATTCTCTGACACTTGTGTGGTGTGAAAGTTACTTTACATTTAACTGTGAATTTAACAGATGAATGTTACTTTCATCTGTTAAATTCACAGATGAAAGCAAGCTGGAAGCGGAGAGAAGGGAAACTCAGATCAGGTAGCCAAGCCCTTGAAAGAGAGCTTGACAGGGTTTGCACCTGGTTGTTCAGTGGCAAATGAAGTTCAGAATGGGCAGATACACATTTTTCTGCAATTGGAAGTCACAGCAGAATTTTGCAAGGGGGAAACTGAACAAGACATTTATCGGTATTATGTGACTTTTTTGCTCACCATGGCTACACAACATGAGACAGCAGTAAAACAAAGTGAACAGGATGCTAGGCTATGCTGACAAATGGGATGAATTTAAGGTTGCCATCCAGATCCCAGAGTAGAGCTGGTCCCCAGTATTACAAGGATAAAACCTCTGAGGGAACCTTACAAAGCTCCATGATACTTAACAGGTTAGAGAAATTAAATGCAAAATATCATTCAGGTACACCAAGACAGGGGAACAAAAGGACGCAGGTTTGGGATTGCCAAAAGCCAGTTTCAGATGGATTCCAGAAAGTATTATTTTATGCTTCTTCTTCTCTTCTTAGGCAGTCCCTCAGAACTGAGGATGACTTTTATGCAGCGAATCATTATCAACACCTAAGGTGGGTGAGGCCAGGACACTGGAATCACTTAAGAAACAGTTAGATTTTGTAATGTGAAGGTGATAGAGTTGATATTCTGAAAAGATGTTATAAAATGGGCTTGTAATTCTGTGAGGACAGGTTACCATATGCCAGTTCCAGGCACCTTCTAATGCTATAATGACATTCAAAGAGACTGGGAGCACTTTATCTGCTTGCTCTAAGGGATGGCAGTGAACATTTTGGCCAAGAATTCCTTCAGAGCAGCTTGCACTCTGCTCTCGTAACTTCACCTGAAGCGCGGTACACTTCTGGAAAAGTTACGGCGGCGGAGCAGTAGCAGCTCCGGGGAAATACCTGGCCTATGTCATTTTTAAGTTCTGTAACTTTGTACAAAGGTAGGTGGTGTTGTCTGTGTATAATAAGACACAGACTGCAGGAGAATGGTACAACAGGTGTTTACTCAACGTGGCTCACACTGGAACTGATCTGTACAGATTACTACTCAGTGCTATATACAGGTGTGGTCACTGCCGGTACTGCAGTATACATGAGCTGTAAAAGATAGTTCCCCCCTTAAAGGTATATACATTACAGGTGGTTGGCTCTTTGATGGCATTGGTGCTTGTTTGGTCAGATCCCAGGATCATTGGGAGTTAAATCATGATTTGTGTGCCTCTCATATCACATTAAGAAGCTCATCAAAGAACAAGTGCAATGGAATTAAACAGAGGAGGGAAAACCAGAACAAAATATCAAGAATAGTAGATAGGGACAGACCTGAAGAGATATGTGTAGGACAATAACATGACAGAAGAGATTGGATGGAAAATGAGCAACTACTGGCAGGCAAGCAAATGTGACACAGGTAAGACACATATGTGCTATGAGAAATAGTTCCAGAGTAGCAAGTGAGACCCATATTTCACAGATAGCAAGCTGTTGCTATATGAACAAGAAATAGACCCAAATGCTTCTTTAACATCAAAAGATACCTGTTGTTGTTTTACTTATTGGCTGTGATCTGCTCATGGGTACCACATGACCACTGAATCTGTGCTCTGATTAGTCACAGGGTACTCATATCTCATTAACTGCCCAAAATCCTAGGCTTAGCAGGGACCAACTAGTATCAATTATCTGCCACCTTGGCCCAAGGCCCAGCACTCCTCTGTGCTCCTACTGAGCCCTGCCTCTTGCTCCAGTCACAGCGGTGACTCAAGGCCCTGGCTTCGCTCTCAGTCTTAAGCCTTGATGCTGGCTGTCCCAGCCTTGCTGCCAGATCACCCAATTTCAAACTTCACTGAGAGACTCTGTCTTGTGAGGAGGGAGGACAGAGAGGCCATGGCAAGGGAGGGGAAAGGGTGTGAGAGGGACAGAAGCAATTGATGTTTGGAATGTAGGTGTCACGTGGATCTCAGGCCCCAGAACCAGTGACTTACCAGTCTCTAACCCACAGAACTACAGCAAGAAGATCGCACTCTGCAACCAGACCTCAGTAATGTGTGGGGAGGATGTGATTACAGACCTCGCCACCTCTCGGGTAAGTCACTGACACACTGTGTTTCATCCCTGGGCACTTTAGTCATGCAGTTCCCAGCCCTGCAGCTCAGTGGACCTAACTGCACCAGTTACTGGAACAGCAAAGGTTTCAGAAGCACACAATCCTGCAAACAACACTGCAAACAAACACACACGCACACATCAAAATGTTCCAAAGTAAAAAACCTAAAGGAGATGGACAGCCTGGGGGAGACCTAAGCCATGTGAGTCACAGGTTTAAATCCTCAGTTTGTGCTGAGTTAGCTGATCTCACCTAGAGTGATGGTAGGGATGCTGTCATTGGCCTGCATTAAGATGGTGAAAAAATCAGCCAGGGTTTCTGCCTTTGATCACTATCCAGCTCCCTGTTAGAAAAATGTGTATGTTCTGATCTTGGGTGGGAACAGGATTGTGGGCTCTGTCGTGATGTTCTGCATGGTTGAATAGCTTGCACACACTCACTGTCTTGGCTAAGTTATGAAGAATGACTACTTGGGTGAGGTACTGGTGTTGTCTGTCTTCAGAAGAGGGGAAGATAACTGGCCCAAATAAAACCAGAAAGTAAATTTGAGGGAACACTTTTAGAAGTGTGTGTACAACCAGTAAGGAAAACAAAGCCTGTCGTGACTCTGTGTTACAAAGCAAGCAGCTTTCTGATATTCATTTACATAATATTTCCACAGAACACACAAGAAAAGTGATGATTATGTATTCTTGGCACTGGTATTATGTGACTGAGGACAAATATATTTTCAGTACATGGAAAATGTATGGTTTCTCAGACTGTGGCATGACTCCAGTACTTAGCAAAGCCTCATTGTCCATCATGCTGATCTTATTTTTTTTTTAAAACTCATAAGAAATTTTCCAGTGTTTGATTTTGAGAGAATCATGGAAACTTGCCTTAAAGATGATGGGGGTCAATTTTCACTTCTATCACCTGGTGTTAGCGGACATTAATGACCTATAAGTGGGGTTGGTTTACCTTACTGTCCCATTAACACTGACAAAGAGGCTGGTGTCTTTTGAAAGGGCCTGAAGCGATCGGTTGTCTTAGATGGTAGACCCCTTTTTATATGCAAATCTAAAACCCTGATTGTCATTTTAGGTCAAAAGTGGTTGGAGCATCTTCCGGGCCCCACAAATATAATCCGGGCCATGCCCACCTTCAAGACCCCCACCATCTGTGATCACCACACCCCCCACTCCCCATCCCGGGACGGCTGGATATTGGGAGACCTCAATCTGGCCAGCTGTAGCGGGCTGCCCATTTGGCGACCCACAACTTGCTGGCCTGATGTTAATGAGGCCGTGCCTCAGAAATGCTGCCATCACCACCACGGATATGGGTGATCGCCACTAAAAAGACAAAATTGACCCCGACCTGTTAAGAAAAATCATGGGCTACATTTATCTCTGTTGAAAAAAAATCTGAGAAATAGATGTTCTGCTTAAGTTATAACCCATGATTTTGAAATGCTCGATCCCTGAGATTGCAGTTTCATTGCAGGTTCTAGAACGTTAGTAGCGAATTACCACACACATGTTTTGGAACCAAGATTTTAGCTGTTTAAACTCCAGTGCTTCCCTTGTGTCTCAAAAGCCCTGGCTCTCGTAAGCTGAGTCTAAGATCTCCGGACCGCAAAGAGGGAGAGTGTCTGTCTGCACTCTATAGCCAGAGAAACAGAAACTCCACCTGTGTAGATTTCTCAGTACAAAAGCAAAATACTGCGGATGCTGGAAATCTGAAATAAAAACAGAAACTGCTGGAAATACTCGGCAGGTCAGGCAGCAGCTGTGGAGTGAGAAACAGAGTTAACATTCCAGGTCAATGACCTTTCGACAGAACGAGGCGGGTCGGTCATTGAAACCTTTTAAGGAGGCTGCGTGCCTCCATTTTAACAAGGTTTCCATTTTTAACTCATGTCGGCCGGGTTTCTCTGGGAGACCTGTCAGGTAAAATGAGGCTAAAATGTTTATTTTAAAACTTAATTTCAGATTTTATTCTACCTAATATAACATACTTGATTTTTCATAACTTTTGCCACCTTAAAGATTTAAATTATAACGCTTTTTATTTGCTTGCTTTCTTCTGGATTTTGACCACGGTTTTGACCACAGGCCTTTTTGAAAACAAGGACATGCGTTATGTTATTTCCTTCCCAGTCGTGTGTTCTGAGTGATATTTGCAAGCAAGGTACAAAAGCACCACCACTATGATTGTGCTACCCACCTTGTCCAATAGAGTGTTCCCACACAAGGTTACATGAAAACTTTCTCCCATATCCCAGTGTGTATTTTATCGGTACAGCAAATAGGTTAGTTTTTCAGCCAATCAAAAGCTGAGAATTAGAAAATTGTACCTCACAGAAGTGTTTTTATGTCTTAAACCAAGAAGAAGGTGGTCAAACATATGCAATTGGAGGTGGCTATGGACTCTGATGGCACATGGATGAGTAAACTTGTTCTGACTACTCAAAGCATTAAGAGCCCACATAACATTATTTATTTATTACAACGTGATTATATGTGAAGTGTCAGCTCAGTGGGTAGCACTCTCTCTCCTCTGAGTCATGAAGGTTGTGAGTTCAAGTCCCATTCCAGAGATTTGAGTACAAAAATCTAGACTGACACTCCAGTGCAGTGCTGAGGGAGTGCTGCACTGTCAGAGATGCAGTCTTTCAGATGAGATGTTAAACCGAGGCTCCGTATGCCCTCTCAGGTGGACGTAAAAGATCCCATGGCACGATTTCGAAGGAGAGCAGGGGAGTTCTCCCCAGTGTCATGGCCAGTATTTATCCCTCAATCAACATCACTAAAAGTGATTATCTTGTCATTATCACATTGCTGTTTGTGGGAGCTTGCTGTGTGCAAATTGGCTGCTGTGTTTCCTACATTACAACAGTGACTACACTTCAAAAAGTACTTCAATGGCTGTAAAGTGTTTGGGACGTCTGGTGGTCATGAAAGGCACTATATATATATATATCCAAGTCTTTCTTTCTTTGTATGGAGAAAAATATAACCTGAGTGAGTCTGCATAGCAGTGATCTCACCAAATATATCAGATTTTAAACTTAAACTATCAGAATGAAGCGTGACTGGATTAAGATTATTATCTGATTCCTTTACAGTCTTTGATTCACTTCAGACCAGCAAGTTTATAATAAATATTATGAAGTTCATGGGACATTTTATTCTGTTTGGAAAGTTTTATTGATGTTGTCAGTGAATCTCACAGGCACTGATGGCATCTGTCTCCTTGCTACATGACTAGAGACATCAAACTAATGAATAACAACCAGAGCAGGAGGAGGACAGACATAAAACGATTGACTAGCAACCAGAGCAGGAGATGGTGAGACACCAAACTATCGACTATTTCCTCCCTAACTACCTCACTATCTCTGTAACCTCCTCAAGCCCTACATCCCTCAGAGCTCTGCGTTACTCCAATTCTGGCCTCTTATGTATCCCTGATTTCCTTCGCACCTCCATTGGTGGCCGTGCCTTCAGTTGTTTAGGCCCTAAGCTCTGGAATTCCCTTCCTAAACTCTGCCTCTCTACCTTGCTCTCCTCCTTTAAGATCCTCCTTAAACGGTGTATCTATTGATACCACTATGTCAGCCAATGAGTTAGAGGCGGGGTGGGACTTACAGCCAAACAGCGTATTTTACAGAAATAACAACAGAAAATGCTGGAAATACTCAGCAGGCCAGGCAGCATCCGTGGAGAGAGAAACAGAGTTAACGTTTCAGGTCTGGGACCCTTCATCAGAACTGGAAAAAGCTGGAGATGTAACAGATATTAAGCAGGTGCAGAGACGGGGGTGGGGGGGGAGGTTAGGAGGGGAGGAAGAAATAGAAAGAACATCCTGTACTTTTGTAAGAGGCAGGAAAGATAAAATGTCGCAAATGGGAATTGCAATTATATTAGTGTATTTTACAGCAAGCAGCAAAGCAAACAAAGTCAATTTACAGAATCTATTTAAGAGTTTCTATGAACTGAAGCAAACAGAACTCAGCAACTTCTTCCAATAAAAACATAGGCTGTGATTTTACGAATGTCAGCGGTTCCGTGGCGGTCGACGTTGGTGGTGGGTCCTGACTCCACTGATGGCTCCAGCCTGCTCTGTAGAATGAATTTACCTTGATTGGGCTTGATAAGCCCACCCAGTGCATTTCCCAGCCAATTAGAGGAAGCGGGTCTGGTGACATTATTTGATGACAGATCATCAGCTGGTTTCTTTAGAGGATCCATGGCCAACTTTAATTTGACATAAATGCTGTCAGTATTCTACAGCATTGGCATGCTGCAAACACTGACAAGCACTGCACAGAGGTGCACAAGCTGCACCCAGGCTCTCCCATAAATCCCTCCATATACTTATGGAGGGAGTCACAGCACACAGGGAGGTCCTCTTCCCTTCCCATGGGCGGAAGCGACCTCCCCAGGAGATCAACACAGCCTAGTTGCACATTGCACAGGAGGTCACAAGCAGGGATGTGGTCAAGAGGACCTGGGTGCAGTGCCGCAAACTTTTCAATGATCTCCGTAGATCACAAACCGTTAGTACAAAGCCACACTCAACCTCATCCTGCTGTGCCACTCATCACATCCCCATCATGCTGCCTTCCCTACCCTACTCCTGCACATCCTTACGTACACCAACTTACCTTGCACCTCCACCCAGCCCTCTCTATCTACATTATCACATCCCCATCTCACTAGCCACCCCTCACACTCACCCTCATCCTAGTGTAATCATACCAACTAACAACACACAAGGGTAACCACTTGGGCGTTATATCCAATGTTCAAAGTTATATGTTAATGTGGTGTCAAACATTGAAACCTTTATTTTCAACACTTTGCATTCTTGGGCAGATTTGTGTGTACCTTTGGAAGTGGCTTAGTGAGTTGCAGTGAATGGTGAGACATAACTGTACCCCCCACAATGACGATGAGTGTGAAAGGAATGGCTTTGGCATTGTAGGGATGCTTAATGGTGTTGGTGTGGGGTGGTGCCAACCTGGTGCATCATGTGGCATGTACAGCATCAAGTGAAGTGAATCTGGCCATGGGGAGGCCATCCCTGCCTCTCGCACAGCAATGTGATTGGGTGCTGATGCCCTGTGTCCTGTGCAGCATCAGTTAATTGCGGAGAAGGTTGGTGGTGTGCCTGGTGCTGCTGGGGGATGCTGGTGTTGGGGCTGATTATGCTGGGATTCTGAGGACCAAGGTGAGAGTTTCAAGGACACCCATGCTGATGGAATAGATGGCAGATGAAGTAGAGATGACAGAAGTGATCTGTCAATGGTGGGAGAGGTAATGAGGTCATTTGCATGGAGACTTGTGTAAAGACTTGCAGCATCCTGAATCTGTAGTGGAAATGCAGTTTACAGAAGATAGTGGAACATTTCTTAATCAGCTGGGAGCTTTGACTAGACATTTGAAGCTGTCAACTCATCAGCTGAAACAATGGCCAATGACCTCCTGCCTCAGCTTCACAGACGAGGTCTAGGTACAGCGGGAAAGCTGTGGACGACCTGTCAAATCCAAAAAGCTGGGGAAAAAATAATTGATAAGTGGCTGTAAACAAGCCACTAATGATTTTAATTGCCTCCCCCGCCGCTGCTTGTCGGGTCTGCTCAGCACTGGCAGACCCGACATCAGGAAAGTCCAGTGTGCGTGTTTGACAGCGGGTCGGGAACCCACTGTGAAATCATTTAAAATTTAACAGCTGACCTGCCACCCATCCCGTCCACTGAGTGCTGGCAAAGTTCTGTCCATAATGATTTCTCCAGCAAAATGCAGTGAATGGGGGATAATTACATAATACAAATTGATTATGTTTCCAGCAAATGCTGTATCAGGCATTCCTGGATGAAGCATAACAGTAAAGCTCTTTTTACTCTGCCCAATACAGATAGTTACATAATACAAATTATGTGCTTAAAATCAATGCCAGTCACTTACAGCGGTGCGGCCTCTAGGCATGATTAATGGGGGAATTACCCAGTCATTTCCATTCTGGCCAGGAATATTGGTGTCACTATATGCAGCACTCCTTAAGACCTACGTTTTTCACCAAGCTTTTTGTCACCTGTCCTGATATCTATTTATGTAGCTTGGTGTCAAATAATCGAATAACCACCAGAGCAGGAGATGGAGAGACACCGAGCTATCGCATAACAACCAAAGCAGGGGGAGGAGAGAAACCAATCGATCGCATAACAACCAGCGCAGGAGGAGAGACACCCCATCTCATTTTTTAAATATTTGTAAATTTGGAACCACTGAAGTTTATAGCACGGAAGGAATCAATGTTGCTAATTGTGTCCGTGCTGGCTCTTTGCTAGAGTAATCCAAAACTACTTCCAATGCTCCATACTGCCCCCATAGTCTGTATTTTCTCCTGTTTCAATTATTCATCCAGTTCTCCCTTAAAATATACAATGGTCTCTGCCAGAACCAGTTCCTGTGGAAATGCATTCCAGGTTCCAATAAACCACTCTGTAAAGAAATTTCCCCTAAACTCTCTCCTCACACTCTTCGTGACAATTTTAAATTATTGACCCTCGTCACTGACTCCCAACCAATCTTTCCCTATTCACGCTGTCAAACTCTTCATGATCTTAAAGACCTCTATTAAATCTCCTTCAGACAGTTCTGCTCCAGTGGAATAAGTCCCAGTATCTCTTTCCTCAAACTATAGTTTCCGATCCATGGCACCATCCTGGAGAATCTACAAATTGCTTTATCCTCATGCATGTGTTACATGTTACTGCCGAAACTGGAACAATTTACACTTTGTCAGCATCAGGCATTCCTGGGTGAAGTATAGCAGAACAGATAAACAGTAAAGCTCTTTTTACTCTGCCCAACATGTCTTAAGCTCATCCTCAGAAGAGCATTCTCTACTGCAGCAGTGTATCTTTGAGTGAGATTGCCAGATTAGTATTGAACTGCTAAAGACTCCTGCCAATTGATTGGCAATGCCCAATTGTTTGGGGCCCTCAAAGCTGTCGATCAGGGGAAGATTTTTACATCTTTCCTGAAGGTGACTATATTCTAACCCACCAAGCCACGCTGTCTTTTCCCAAATGATTCACCTTTTTAAATAGAGTTGAGTTTTTCTTTGAATGAATCTGTCAAATCCCAGCTTTTTCAACCTTTCCTTTTTACCACTGAACATCCAATCAGGAACCGGGAGATGACTATCTTGCCACTGAATCAGGCAGCAGGCAACACAGATCGAAACAAATGCACATATGAATGAGGCACACTGCAGTCACCTCGCCCTGCCTTATATCAATCACATGATACATAATAATGCAAAGCTCCCTTCAGAACTCAGTCAACATTTTTGAAAGCATTAAATTGCACTCCTCTAAAAGATACCAAAGAAACATTGTTGTACCTAAAGACAGTATTATATTTGTGTAGACCTGTGAATAGACTGGAGTGAGTATAATATTTGTGCAGACTTGTGAATAGCCTGAAGACATTTGTGCAGACCTGTGAATAGCCTGAAGACAGTCATATTTAATGCCATGTTCCATTAATACACTCGTGAAGAGCTGAGTCTAAAGAAACTGTGCTTAAGTCATTTTTGCTTTTTAAGTCATCATTAAACCATTTTTGGTTATGCTGACAGCAATCTTGAAATACTGAAGCCTCAATTATAAACGCCTCCGCGCCACCACGCCCAGCAAAATGTGGCGTGCGGTGGTGGGGGTGTAAATAGGGGCTGAGTACTTACCTCCCCATTGCCTCTGCCCTCCTGCTGCCCACTAATTTAGCTTCAGTTTTTCAGGAGGCATGAAAGGTTTTCACTGCAGAGGGCTTCATAAATACTCAAAAGTTGGGGCCGATGACGTCCTTAGGAACCCAACAAAATTAAAACTTGGTCGCACACAGTGTTGACTGCACTGGGGAAAGCTTCTGTAAAATGGATCCAGGACTGTAATAGGCCCAGATAAATGATTTTAAAATGTTGTTAATGTTGCCTTTTGGGCCAGGAGATGTAGGGGTGCTTCACCCGGCCTCACAAGGAGAATTTGGGCCTCCCCTCTCCAGCCTTCTCCCTCCCCTCCCCAGTGGCAGTTCCCATCACACCCCCAACCGATTACTTATCTTAGTGCTGGTTCCCTGGTATCCTCGGCGATGACCTCCATCCACCAAAAATTGCGCTCCCACCTGCCGGCCTCCACATCATTCTGCCGGATTCAGGCGTGAGTCAGCGTTCCAAATTTTAACTGAGGCCTGAGAGTTAAAATGGCCTGGACCTCAAGCTGGCGTGGCCTTATGAGCCTATCGTTCACTTTGACCCGCACACGCGGCACTTATGTGCAGTTACAGTTAAAATTGGAGCTTATCTGCTCTTGGTATGAATTTGCTGTGAAAATTGTGATGATTAAAGATTTATTTCCCATTGCAAAAGTCAAGGATATTTCAACAGAATAAGGACCAGATTAGCTTCACTCCTGACAATGATTCCCCTGCTGAGTTTAAAATTAAAGTTTTCACTGGGGGCTATATACGCATTACAAGCAGAAGAATAAATCCAAAAGCTGCCCCTACTAATGTCTGTCTGCTGTAAGTTGAGTCATAATACAGATTTATGTGTCCTTTTGATATAATTCAAACAATGTCATGGTGCTCTGTTTTGCAAACACAAATAAAGCCTGATGTGATTTCAGACAAAAATTATATTTCTTTTTTATATGTTTACCCCTGTCGCCATATATACATTAAGCTCCCACATGAACCTCTTTACATCTTGGATGAGGGGCTGAAGTAGGGGCAAGGATTATGCATTTAGGGAAATGGTGGATTTTATTTTGGCACATTCTCTGAAGGAATAAACTCTAACATGTGCACATGCAAAGACTCGACAACAGGCTGCTCAATAAGCACGAGCCACAGTATAACCTCTGTGATTGAGTCAATATCCTCTTCGAATTAAGCAGTTTCCTTCATCAGTACTCCATCTTGCCAGGTCAGCCTGTCCTCTTTTTAATCCAAGACATTCCAAGTCTGATCATTTATTACAAGCTTTACCAGATGGTTTATTTAAAAAGAAGTTATGGATAGCTGAATCTTTGGATGGGAAGAGGAATGAAAATGAGTTCTGAAGCCTATCATATTTGCAAACTCTATATTTTCCATTCTTTCAGCCTAGGAAAATTAGATGTTTCAAGTATTTGGTACCAATACTACTGATTTGGGACAGAATTTAAAATGAATGGCATACCTTGGTGGAATAGCCACCAAAATCTTTCCGAGTTCATGAGCACGCCCCTTAACTCTCTTGTGTTCCACCTGAATTGAAATGAGCATAGGCTGTTTACCTTTCCTTTCCTCTGAATTGCTGATTGATTGATATTCTTTAAATACATGAATAATTTGATTAACTGCACTAAATTGCAGATATAGAATGATTAAGTGTTTTTCATTCTGTGCCTATGTGCTGACACATGTGGGCTAGTTTTCTGACTTTGCACAGACAGTGAGGAGCTTGCCCACTGGCGGCTCATATCAGGAATCATGGGTAGTGTGCACCTGAGTTTACGATACACTCCACCAACAGTCAGTCTTGTAAACTCAGAAAATTGTTTGCCACTAATGATATGTTAATATTCTTAGCTTTCAAATGATAAAACCATGACAGGGCCTCAGTAGTTTCTCTACCAACATGGTACAGAGCCATACAGAACAGTTTGCTCCCTGGCCTAAGAATATAAGAACATAAGAAATAGGAGCTTGCTCCGTCATTCAATAAGATCATGGCTGATCTAGGGCTCAAAGCCACTTCCCAGCTCACTCCCCATAACCCTTCACTCCCTTATCTTGAAAAAAATTGTCTATCTCCACTTTAAATGTATTTAATGAACCAGCCTCCACAGCTCTCTGGGGCAGAGAATTCCACAAATTTACGACCCTCTGAGAGAAGAAGTTCCTCCTCATCTTAGTCAAACCCCTCATTTCTGGAATTAACCTAGTGAATCATCTCTGAACTGCTTCCAATGCAAGTATATCCTTCCTTAAATAAGGAGAGCAAAACTGTACACAGTACTCAAGGTGTGGTCTCACCAATACCTTGTACAGTTGTAGCAGGACTTCCCTGCTTTTTTACTCCAACCTCCTTGAAATAAAGGCCAACATTCCATTTGCCTTCTTGATTACTTGCTGTACCTGCATGCTAACTTTTTGTGTTTCCTGCTCAAGGACCGCCAGGTCCCTCTGAACTGCAGCATTTTGTAATCTCCCCATTTAAATAATAGTTTTCTTTTTTATTTTTCTTGCCAAAGTGCATAACCTCACACTTTCCCAAATTATACTCCATCTGCCAAATTTTTGCCCACTCACCGAGCCTGTCTATATCCCTTTGCAGATTCTTTGAGTCCTCTGCTCAACTTGCTTTCCCACCCATCTTTGTATCATCCGCAAACTTGGCTACATTACAGTCGATTCCTTCATCCAATTCAATAATGTAGATTGTAAATAGTTGGGGCCCCAGCACCGATCCTGGTGGCACCCCACTAGTTACCATTTGCCAACCAGATAATGCCCCATTTATCCTAACTCTCTGCTTTCTGTTAGTTAGCCAATTCTCTAACCATGCTAATATAGTATCCCCAACTCCGTGAGCTCTTATCTTATGCAGTAACCTTTTATGTGGCACCTTATCGAATGCCTTCTGGAAATCCAAATACACCACATCCACTGGTTCACCCTTGTCCACCCTGCTTGTTACATCCTGAAAGAACTCCAGCAAATTTGTTAAACATGATTTCCCTTTCCTAAAACCATGCTGACTCTGTTTATCTGCAGAATGTTTTTCCAAATGCCCTGCTACTGCTTCCTTAATGAAGGACTCCAGCATTTTCCCAATGACAGATGTTAGGCTAACTGGTCTATAGTTTCCTGCTTTCTGTCTCCCTCCTTTCTTAAATAGGGGTGTTACATTAGTGGTTTTCCAATCTGCTGGGACCTCTCCAGAGTCCAGGGAATGTTGGTATATTGCAACCAATGCATCCACTATCTCTGCAGCCACTTCTTTTAAGACCCTGGGATGCAGGCCATCTGGTCCATTATTTCCTTAGTGATAGTGATTGTCTTTGGTTCCCCATTCCCTGTGGCCCCTTGATTATCCATTATTGGGATGTTGTTAGTGTCTTCTATAGTAAAGACAGATGCAAAATATTTGTTCAGAGTCTCTGCCATTTCCCTGTTCCCCATTATTAATTCCCCAGTCTCATCCTCTAAGGGACCAATGTTTACTTTAGCTGCCCGCTTCCTTTTTATATACCTGTGGAAGCTCTTACTATCTGTTTTAATGTTTCTTGCCAGCTTACTCTCATAATTCATCTTCTCTCTCTTTATTTTTTTAGTTATCCTTTGCTGTTTTTAAAAAAATTCCCAATACTCTGGTCTCCCACCAATCTTGGCGACATTGTATGCCTTTGTTTTCAATTTGATACTATCCTTTACTTCCTTCGTTAGCCACAGATGGTGCTCCCTTCTCTTAAAATCTTTCTTTCTCATTGGAATATATTTTTGTTGAAAGTTATGAAGTATCTCCTTAAATGTCCGCCACTTTGTTTCCACTTTCTTACCCTTTAATTTGTTTTTCCAGTCCACTTTAGCCAGTTCTACCCTCATGCCTTTGTTTACTATCAGGACACTGGTTTGAGATACAACTTTCTCACCCTCCAACTGAATTTGAAATTCAACCATGCCATGATCACACTTTCCCAGAGGATCCTTTACTATGAGATCATTAATGAATTCTGTCTCATTACATAGTACCAGATCCAAGATAGCCTGCTCCCTGGTTGGTTCCATTACATACTGTTCTTGGAAAACATCCCAGATGCACTCTATGAACTCCTCCTCCAGGCTACCATGGTCAATTTGATTTGTCCAATCAATATGGAGATTAAAATCACCCATGATTATTACCTGTGTGGCGGTACCACTTGTTGTCCCTTACATTGAGACACATAATTCCCTTTAACTTACCTTTTGGGGCCGTTGCCCTTTTAACTTACCTGTTGGGGCCATTGCCCCTTTAAGACGCGCCCTAGCGCGCTGATGTCACGTCACGTACAACGTGATGTGCGTGCGCTGGCACAGCCCGGCCTAGCGTCTTCGGCCTCAACGGCCAGCCGACGGGAGCGACGCAATCTTCCGCTCCCGCGGCAAGCACCGGCATAGCCCGGCCTCCCGACTTCGGCCTCAATGGCCAGCGACGCAACGACGCGCATCACGTGACGCCCTAAGCGCGGGAAACGTGAGCAACGTGATGACGTCACAACACAAACACGATGACATCATCACGCTCCCCACAGGACTGCGAACTCAGTCCTCGTGGAGTCCCCGCTGGGACAAGACCTACACCACGGTGCTCCTACAGTCAGCCATCTTACCTGCTATCTTACCTGATGTAATTAGCCTGTTCCTGTAAATAAACAACTTATTTATAGTTCATCGAAGTCAAACTCTCTTATTTAGTGGCGATCTACACGAACCGCTACATTGGTGACCCCACGACGTGAGTACGGGAGCTCATCAATTCCAACGCTACAATTGGTGAACCCGTATCCGTGAACGATTTTCACGGTAGCAACGCGTGCCTGAACCTTGTCTTCATTCAAGATGACCAACGTACAACCGACGAACAATCACGGAACAGCAACCACCTATCATCGATTCCACCACAAGCGACCCCGTCTTTGCGAACGTCTTTGCAATGGAAGCGCAGCTTGGAGGTGAGCCCGTTTTTCACGAACGATTTCACAGAGGTAGAGCACGACCAATGGCAACCGTCGTCCACCAGCGCTACAATTGGTGGGTTTGTGAACGTCTTTCACAAACGAAGCACGCTATGGAAGCATCAGCCGTTCTACTGTCGCTACCGCAATCCAGGGAGCCACGGTCTCCCTCGTGCTTTATGAAGGTAGAAGCCCTGTTCGTCGAGAACATCGATGCGGCACAGACCATGCACGTGCTCATGGTCTCCGTATTCGACTCTTCTATCGCCACACGGATTGTCCGCCTCTACGTCCAAAGCAACAGCAAGTATACATCTCTCCAAGCGCGGGGTACAGCATGTTCGGGCCCACAAGATCGGAGCGCGCCCCACGGGGATACCACGAGGACTCACCCCCGCAAAACACGAGGACGCACTCCTCGCGCACGAGGACCCATCCCTCGCGAACCACGAGAACCCATCCCTCGTGAACACCGACGACTCTTTCCCCGCCGACGACGCACCAGCCCTTCAGCCTGCTGGTTGTGTTACCTACTACACAATTCGGCGTGAACAAAAAGCGTGCCGCCCTCCCGGCTGTTTTCTCCTAAATCTACAAGTGTTGACGCCCTCCAGGCAGAGTTACCCCTCCTGAAAGCAACAACAACCTGGACCGTTGCCGCCCTTTCTCCAGTTTTCCCTTTAACAAACGCAAACGTCTACTGAAGCTGCACACATCGAGGATGGGTCCAACGGGCATCTTGCGGCCGCAATCAGCCACGTGAAAGTCGCTAGCCTCACCGATCACTGATCAACGCAGCAAATCTTCACCCTCCGTTGTGTTCACGTCATAGCACTATGGCATGCACCGTTCCGTGTGTTCCAGCCTCCCGAAGGTTTCGCTCACCTGTCGGCGAGTTCACCGACCTCACCAGTCAAGTCCTCCTGGAGCGCCCGTCGGCGTTCCTGCAGATTTCGTCGGAACAAGGGCTTGTTTCAACATCAACGGAGACATCGCCCGCGTCCGCCCAACCTGCCCGTCACTCTGACATGGCCTGCTGTTTCGCACGTCTCCACAGTCCTTCGCCTGACGGATACGTTTTATTCGCCACGACGCGCGTAAGGATCCGCTCATGAGCAGCATCTTCAAACCTCGCCTACCAAGTCGAGACAGCACGACCGTCGTGACCACCAGCTCATCAGACCATCTCATCCTTGGACTTTCGTTAAAGCGAATTCTGGGGAGGCCTGTGTGGCGGTACCACTGGTTGACCCTCACATTGAGACACATAATTCCCTTTAACTTATCTTTTGGGGCCATTGCCCTTTTAACTTACCTGTTGGGGCCATTGCCACTTTAAGACGTGCCCTAGAGCGCTGACGTCACGTCACACACAACGTGATGTGCGTGTGCCGGCACAGCCCGGCCTAGCATCTTCAGCCTCAACGGCCAGCCGACGGGAGCGACGCAATCTTCCGCTCCCGCGGCAAGCACCGGCACAGCCCGGCCTCCCGACTTCGGCCTCAACGGCCAGCGACGCAACGACGTGCATCACATGACGCCCTAAGCGCAGGAAACGCGAGCAACGTGATGACTTCACAACACAAACGTGATGACGTCATCACGCTCCCCACAGGACTGCGAACTCAGTCCTCGCGGAGTCCCCGCTGGGACAAGACCTACACCACGGTGCTCCTACAGTCAGCCATCTTACCTGCTATCTTACCTGATGTAATTAGCCTGTTCCTGTAAATAAACAACTTATTTATAGTTCGTCGAAGTCAAACTCTCTTATTTAGTGGCGATCTACACGAACCGCTACACCATACCTTTTTTACAGGCCTCCATTATTTGTTGATTTATACTCTGTCCAACAGCATTGCTACTGTTTGGGGGCCTGTAGACTACGCCCACCAGAGACTTTTTCCCCTTATTATTTTATATCTGTGCTGAGTTCGCCAGCATGGCAGTGTTCATTCACAATTGGGTCTCAGTGGCCATGGGATTAGGGAAAAAAGAAACAGCCAAATTTCCCATTCCTGATTGCCATTCATGGACCCCTGCTGGGAAGTTTGTGAGTGTTGACATAAAGTGACTACAGGATTAAGCATGGTTGTGATGACCTCTAAAGTAAAATAACCTGCTGATGCTCATTGTCCAGCTTCATTGTGCTTCAGAATGTCTGCTTGAGTGATGTGCCTCTCCTCCAGTCAGTGATCCTATGGGTGCATGAATGTCGTCAAAAAGTGTAAAAGAACAATCAGATAACTATGAAAAAGTTTCAATTTAATGAAAAGAAATGAACTTTCTGGGCAGTTATAATGCAAAAATAGGAATTGACTTTTGACAATTTGGAAATTGAAGGGGCTAAATTCGATAGCCCGCAGAAACGGCGTGGGTCTAATGATGCGCAATTAGCCTGTGCCCATTGAATCTGCTGCATGTAGACTTTGTGGTGCCTGCTAATTTAATTGCTAGTAGCGCGCAGCCCAGTGCTGAATGCACTGTTCAGTAGCTGCATCCCTCAGAAGGTGGCCCAAATTTGTGCGAGGTTAGCTCCAGTTAAAGCTAGTGGCACTACTTAAATCCAGCCTGCACCTCTTAAAGGGGAGGTGCATGCTGACTGGAGCAGGTGCTGAAAGTGGCTGGGGAAGACATTCTAAGCAGGAAGAGGACATATTAATGGCACAACAGGGGAGTGCGTGGGCTCCAAGATTTTCCGGCGCAGCACTGTAGGCCTTGGTGCAGGAGGTGGACAGGAGGAGAGAGGTCCTCAATCCACAGGGGGCCAGGAGGCTGTCCAGACAAACTGTGTGAAAGCAATAGGAGCAGATAGCCATCGCAGTCAATGCCAGCAGAGTAGCCCGAGGACCTGGATGCAGTGCCTGCAGAAATGTAATGACCTCATGCGAGTATGTCAAGGTCAGTGAATTCATCTTCAAATGCCATATTCTTACAATGGAATCACTCGGCGCAGGCACTGCTCAATTCACCACTCCACCGCCCCCCCCCCCCACCCCCCGCCCCTTCACTCAACTACCAACAATTTCTACCAATCATGACTCATACTTCACATTCATAGCTTCACCTCACTCTCACAAACTCAGCACTGCTGCAAGCCTCACACCCACATCTCACAGCTTGCACACACTGGCAGCTATTTAACCATGACAGGCATATCACCCAAACACGTTGCACCACACTCACTGACACAATTCCCTCTCTCTTGCAAGACAAGGTGGCTCATAACCAGAGGCAGCAAGGGCTACCCGCAGGGAGACAGGCGTGCCTGCAGGATCTAACACCCATGATGGAGGTGGTGCTGAAGATTATTGGAGTGGCCATCACTGAGCCCGTGGCCAGTGGTGGGGATGGAATAGTCGAAGATGATGGTATCCTCATAACTAAACCTTCTTCTTTCATTTTACTTCCCCCTCATCCCACAATCGCTTCTGATGGTGTAAGCATGCACCTCTTGCTTTCCTCCCTCCCCTCACTGCAATCCTACCTTGTGCCTTTCTCCTTTCAGGTAGCCAAGAACTACAAGCTGGCCAGGCAGTGGTGGAGGAGTATGAACTGGAAAAGGAAGAAGGCAGTAATGCTGAAGGCACAGCACCATCACTCGCTTTCACACTCGCAGTCAACAGCTCAGATACTGACACTCCGCCTACTTTAAAGAATAACTTAGACATGGGATCTGCAGATGGTGAGATACTGGGCATGAGTGGCCTGCAGCCAGGACAGGGGGCAAGGGAAATGCAGGTGCCAGCTCCCCAGAGGGCGAGATCGCTCACGAGTTCTGCTGCAGAGGACTCGGATGAGGACATCGACGGGGCGGCTGACAGAAGATGGGTATGCACAATTAAATGCTTGGTGCATTGGCAGCCCTGCCAGAAAGCCTGCGTGCAATCTCAAAGGGCATGGAGGATTCTGGCACCAACCTTGCACATGGCTTTGCGCAGAGCTTGGAGCTCATCCTTTCCAGCATGGGATAGCCAACTCCATTAGCACACATGTGGACACAGCCATAATGCAACGTCTGATGGCCATGTCTCAGCTTCCATTGCAGCACAAGCAGAAGCCACCCAATGTCTGGGTGTTGCCACAAAAGCTCAGACTGCTCTCATACAGGCTCAGCTTGTTGCCGCGTAAACTCAGACTGCTGCCATTATGGCTGCAGTTACCAATATTGAAAGGGGCTTGCAGGGTTTCACAACAGTCCAGCAATCTGTCCTCCAACAAATTACTAGGATTGCTGAGGCACCGCCCTATTGGAGTGGCAGTGACTCTGTGGAGCACAAACCTGCTGTCCTCTCTCAGGGTGACAGCATTCATGTGGCTGGTCCAGTTAAGTTTCTGGTCAATGGTAACCCCCAGGTTGTTGATAGTGGGGGATTCGGTGATGGTAATGCCATTGAATATCAAGGGGCGGTGGTTAGACACTCGTTTGTAGGAGATAGTCATTGCCTGGCACTTCTGTGGCGTGCATGTTACCTGCCACTTATCAGCCCAAGCCTGAACGTCGTCCAGGTCTTGTTGCATGCGGGCATGGACTGCTTCATTATCTCTGGAGTTGTGAATGGCGCTGAACACTGTGCAGTCATCAGCGAACATCCCCATTTCTGACCTTATGTTGGAGGAAGATCATTGATGAAGCAGTTGAAGATGGTTGGGCCTAGGACACTGCCCTGAGGAACTCCTGCAGCGATGTCCTTGGACTGTGATGATTGACCTTCAACCACCACAACCATCTTCCTTTGTGCTAGGTATGACTCCAGCCAGTGGAGCGTTTTACCCCTGATTCCCATTGACTTCAGTTTTACTAGGGCTTCTTGATGCCACACTCGGTCAAATGCTGCCTTGATGTCAAGGGCAGTCACTCTCACCTCACCTCTGGAATTCAGCTCCTTTGTCCATGTTTGGACCAAGGCTGTAATGAGGTCGGGAGCTGAGTGATCTTGGTGGAACCCAAACTGTGCATCAGTGAGCAGGTTATTGGTGATTAAGTGCCGCTTGATAGCACTGTCGATGACACCTTTCATCACTTTGCTGGTGATTGAGAGTTGACTGATGGGGCGATAATTGGCCGGGTTGGATTTGTCCTGCTTTTTGTGGACAAGACATACCTGGGCAGTTTTCCACATTGTCGGATAGATGCCAGTGTTGTAGCTGTACTGGAACAGCTTGGCTAGAGGCGCAGCTAGTTCTGGAGCACAAGTCTTCAGCACGATAGCCGGGATGTTGTCAGGGCCCATAGCCTTTGCTGTACCTAGTGCGCTCAGCCGTTTCTTGATATCACGTGGAGTGAATCGAATTGGCTGAAGACTGGCTTCTGTGATGGTGGTGATCTCGGGAGTAGGCCGATATGAATCATCCACTCGGCAATTCTGGCTGACGTTGGTTGCAAATGCTTCAGCCTTGTCTTTTGCACTCACGTGCTGGGCTCCACCATCATTGAGGATGGGGATATTCTTGGAGCTTCCTCCTCCCGTTAGTTGTTTAATGGTCCACCACCATTCACGACTGGATGTGGCAAGGCTGCAGAGCTTTGATCTGATCCGTTGATTGTGGGATCACTTATCCCTGTCTACAGCATGCTGCTTCCGCTTTTTAGCATGCATGTAGTCCTGTGTTGTAGCTTCCCCAGGCTGGCATCTCATTTTTAGGTATGCCTGGTGCTGCTCCTGGCATGCTCTTCTACACTCGTTGTTGAACCAAGGTTGGTCCCCTGGCTTGGTGGTAATGGTAGAGTGAGGGATATGCCAGGCCATGAGGTTACAGATTGTGGTGGAATACAATTCTGCGGCTGCTGATGGCCCACAGCACCTCATGGATGCCCATTTTTGAGCTGCTAGATCTGTTCTGAATCTATTCCATTTAGCACGGTGGTAGTGCCACACAACATAGAAGATAGGAGCAGGAGTAGGCCATTCGGCCCTTCGAGCCTGCTCTGCCATTCAATAAGATCAGGGCTGATCATCCAATTTCAGTATCCTGTCCCTGCCTTCTCCCCATATCCCTTGATCCCTTGAATATATTTAATGAACTGGCCTCCACCGCCCTCTGTGGCAGAGAATTCCACAGGTTCACCACTCTCTGGGTGAAGAAATTCCTCCTCATTTCAGTCCTAAATGGCTTACCCTTTATCCTTAGACTATGACCTGCTTCTGGACTCCCCGGCCATCAGAAACATCCTTCCTGCATCTAGTCTGTCCAGAACTGACAGAATTGTATAGGTTTCGATGAGATCCCCTCTCAATCTTCTAAACTCCAGTGAGTATAAGCCCAATCGACACAATCTCTCCTCATACGTCATTCCTGCCATCCCAGGTATCAGCCTGGTGAATTTTCGCTGCACTCCCTCCATGGCAATAATGTCCTTCCTCAGGTAAGGTGACCAAAACTGCACACAATACTCAAGGTGCAGTCTTAACAAGGCCCTGTACAACTGTAGCAAGACATCCTTGTTCCTGTACTCGAACCCTCTTGCTACGAAGGCCAACACATCATTTGCCTTCTTAACCGTCTGCTGCACCTGCATGCTTACCTTCAGCGACTGGTGCACACTAACACGCAGGTCTCTTTGCACTTCCCCTTCTCTCAATCTATTGCCATTCAAATAATAATCTGCCTTCCTGTCTTTGCCACCAAAGTGGATAACCTCACATTTATCCACATTATAGTGCATTTGCCATGTTTCTGCCCAATCACCCAACCTGTCCAAATTGTACTGGAGTTTCACAACATCCTCCTCGCAGCTTACCCTCCCACCCAGCTTTGTGTCATCTGCAAATTTGGAGATATTACATCCAATTCCCTCGTCCAGATCATTAATATATATTGTGAACAGCTGGGGTCCTAGGACAGATCCTTGCGGTACCCCACTAGTCACTGCCTGCCACTCGGAAAACAACCCATTTATTCCAACTCTTTGCTTTCTGTCCGCCAACCAGTTCTCTATCCAAGTTAATACCTTGCCCCCAATCCCATGTGCCTTAATTTTGCATGCTAATCTCTTATGTGGGACCTTATCGAAAGCCTTCTGAAAGTCCAAATACACCACATCCACTGGTTCTCCCTTATCTATTTTACCAGTTACATCCTCAAAAAATTTCTGTAGATTAGTCAAGCATGATTTACCTTTTGTAAATCCATGTTGACTTTGTCCGATCCTGTCACTGCTTTCCAAGTGCTCTGCTATTACATCTTTTATAATAGACTCTAGCATTTTCCCCACTAATGATGTCAGGCTTACCGGTCTATAATTCCCCGCTTTTTCTCTACCACCTTTTTTGAATAGCGGGGTAACATTAGCTACCCTCCAATCCATGTGTACCGTTCCAGAGTCTATCGAGTTCTGGAAGATGACCAGCAATGCATCTACTATCTCTAGGGCCACTTCCTTAAGTACCCTGGGATGTAGACCATCAGGCCCTGTTGATTTATCGGCCTTCAGTCCCATCAATTTTCCTAACACCATTTCCCTACCAATACTGATTTCTTTCAGTTCCTCCCTTTCATCAGACCCTAAGTTCCCCGGCATCTCTGGGAGGTTATTTGTGTCCTCCTTTGTGAAGACAGAACCTAAGTATGTATTTAGTTGGTATGCCCTTTCCTTGTTTCCCATTATAAATTTGCCGAATTCTGACTGTAAGGGACCTACACTTGACTTTACCAATCTTTTTGTCTTCACATATCTATAAAAGCTTTTACAGTCAGTTTTTATGTTCCCTGATAGCTTACTCTCCTATTCTATTTTCCCTTTCTTAATTAATCCCTTTGTCCTCCTTTGTTGACTCCTAAACTGCTCCCAATCCTCACGATTATTGCTTTTTCTAGCCAATTTATATGTCCTCTCCTTGGATCTTATGCTATCCCTAATTTCCCTTGTTAGCCACGGTTGAGTCACCTTTTTTGTTTTATTTTTATGCCAAACTGGGATGAACAAATTCTGTAGCTCATCCATTCAGTCTTTGAATGTTTGCCATTGCCTATCCACCATCAACCCTTTCAGTGCCATTCCCCAATCAATCCTACCCAACTCGCTCCTCAGACCATCGTAGTTTCCTTTATTTAAATTGAGGACCCTTGTCTCTGAGTCAACTACTTCATTCTCCATCTTAATGAAGAATTCGATCATATTATGATCGCTCCGACCCAAGGGGCCTCGTACAACAAGATTGCTAATTAATCCTTTCTCATTACATTATACCCAGTCTAAGATGGCCTGATCTCTGGTTGGTTCCTCAACATATTTGTCCAGGAAACCATCCCGTAAACACTCCAGGAATTCCTCCTCCACAGTATTGTTACTAATTTGGTTGGCCCAATCTATATGTAGATTAAAGTCACACATGATGCCTGCTGTGTCCTTATTGCACGCCTCTTTAATTTCCCTTTTAATGCCATCCCCAACCTCCGCCTTACCGTTTGGAGGTCTATATACCACTCCCACTAATGTTTTTTCCCCTTAGTATTTCTCAATTCTACCCATACAGATTCCACATCATCAGAACTAATATCCTTCATTACAATTGTATTAATCCCTTCTTTATCCAGTAATGCTACCCCACCTCCCTTTCCTTTTTGCCTATCTTTCCTGAATATCGAATACCCCTGGATGTTGAGTTCCTAGTCTTGGCCATCCTTGAGCCATGTTTCCGTAATCCCAACCAAATCATATTCGTTTACCTCTATTTGCACAGCCAATTCATCCACCTTATTACAAATGCTCCTCGCATTAAGACACAGAGCCTTTAGGCTTGTTTTTTTAACGCTCTTAGACCTATTAGAATTATTATTTACTGTGGCCACGGTTGATTTAAACCGTTGATTTCTCTGACTGCCACTTTTGTTTTTCTGCTTCCTACCTTTTTCTTTTATCCCTGTTTTCCTTTCCTCTGTCTCCTTGCTCAGGTTCCCAACCCCCTGCCATTTTAGTTTAAACCCCCCTGAACAGTGCTAGCAAACTACCCGCAAGGATATTTGTCCCGCTCTGGTTCAGGTGCAACCTGTCCGACTTGTACAAGTCCCACCTTCCCCAGAAGCAGGCCCAGTGCTCCAGGAAACTAAAGCCATCCCTCCTGCACCAACTCTTTAGCCACGCATTCATCTGCTCTATCCTCCTATTCCTATACTCACTAGCACGTGGCACATGGAGTAATCCAGAGATTACAACCTTTAAGGTCCTACTCTTTAATCTGCTACCTAGCTCCCTAAATTCTTGCTGCAGGACCTCATCCCTCTTCCTACCTACGTCGTTGGTCCCAATGTGAACCATGACCTCTGTCTGTTCACCCTCCCCCTTCAGAATGCCCTGCAGCAGTTCAGTGACATCCTTGACCCTGGCACCAGGGAGGCAACAAACCATCCTGGAGTCACGTCTATGGCCACAGAAACGCATATCTGTTCCCCTTATGATAGAATCCCCTACCACTATTGCGTGGAGCATGTTCTCAGTGTGAAGACGGGATTTCTTCTCAACAATGACTGTGCAGTGGTCACTGCTGCCAATGCTCTCATGGACAGATGCATCTGCGACAGGTAGATTGGTGAGGACGAGGTCAAGTAGGTTTTTCCCTCATGTTGGTTCACTCACCACCTGTTGCAGGCCCAGACTGGCAGTTATGTCCTTCAGGACTTGGCCAGCTCGGTACCGAGCCACTCTTGGTGATGGACATTGAAGTCCCCCACCCAGAGTACATTCTGTGCCCTTGCTACTCTCAGTGCTTCTTCCAAGTGGTGTTCAACATGGAGGAGTACCAATTCATCAGCTGAGGGAGGGCGGTAGGTGTAATCAGCAGGAGATTTCCTTGCCCACGCTTTACCTGAAGCCATGAGACTTCATGGGGTCCGGAGTCAATGTTGAGGACTCCCAGGGTGACTCATTCCCGACTGTATACCACTGTGCCACCACCCCTGGTGAGTCTCTCCTGCCAATGGGACAGGATATACCCAGGGATGGTGATGGAGTAGTTCGGGACATTGGCTGAAAGGTATGATTCTGTGATTATGACTATGTCAGGCTGTTGCTTGACTAGTCTGTGGGACAGCTCTCCCAATTCTGGCACAAGTCCCCAGATGTTGGTGAGGAGGACTTTGCAGGGTCGACTGGGCTGGGTGTGCCGTTGCCATGTCCGCAGCCGGTGCCGAGGTCGATGCCGGGTGGTCCGTCTGGTTTCATTCATATTATTGTGTTTCGTAGCAGTTAGTTACAACTGAGTGACTTGCTAGGCCATTTCAGAGGGCAGTTAAGAGTCAACCACATTGCTGTGGGTCTGGAGTCACATATAAGCCAGACCAGGTAAGTACGGCAGATTTCCTTCCCTAAAGGACATTAGTGAACCAGATGGGTTCTTATGACAATCTGGTAGTTTCATGGTCACCATTACTGATACTTGCTTTTTATTCCAGATTTATTTAATTAACTGAATTTAAATTCCCCAGCTGCCACGGTGGGATTATGAACTCACGTCTCTGGATCATTAGTCCAGGCCTCTGGATTACTAGCCCAGTGACAATACCACTATGCTACCATTCCCAATGCATGATAGGGAGAATGAGCAGAGGCGACACAGAAGAGGGCATGCTGCTCGAAGAGGGAGGAGGTGAAGGGTGAGAAGGACTCTCAATGGGAGGCCAGTAACAGAGGGAAAGTAAGGTGTGGGACTGTTGGTGAATGGGGAATTGGGTTTGCGTTCACTGGTACCGCAGTCGGATGATGCGATCACGGATCGACGAGATGTTGGTTGCCTCCTTCCTTCCTCCTCCTTCTCCCCCTCTTCTTCCTCCTCCTCAGCTCTTCACCATATACCCGATGGCAGGGGCTGTTCCCTCATGATGGCGAGGTTGTGCAGCATGCAGCAGATCACAGCGAATCTTGAGAGGCACTCTGGCAAGTACTGCAGGGCTCCTACAAAGCGCTCCAGACAGCGAAAGCATTGTTTAAGCACCTCAATGGTCTGTTTGATTAATTTCCATGTGGCAGCATGGCTTTTGTTATATGCATGCTGCCCACATGTGCTTGGGCTGCACACCGGAGTCATGAGCCAGGTGGTTAGCATGTAAAACCAGGGGTCACGCTCTAAAGATAAGGGGTAAGCCATTTAGGACAGAGATGAGGAGGAATTTCTTCACCCAGAGATTGGTGAACCTGTGGAATTCTCTACCACAGAAGGCAGTTGAGGCCAAATCATTAAATATATTCAAGAAGGAGTTAGATATATTTCTTAAGGCTAAATGGATCAAGGGATATGGGGAGAAAGCAGGGACATTGTACTGAATTTGGATAATCAGCCATGATCTCATTAAATGGCAGAGCAGGCTTGAGGGGCCGAATGGCCTACTCCTGCACCTATCTTCTATGTAGCCCTCATCACCCACTAGCCACCCTCTGGTTTGTCGTGGTGTTTCAAATGTGGATGGTCCAGCAGACTGCTGCAGGCTGAAGGCATCATGACTGCTGCCAGGATACTGGGCATTGACCTGCATGATGCACAGAGTATGGTCGCACACCAGCTGGACATTGAGAGAGTGGAATCCCTTCCGGTTGTGGTACATCTCCGAATTGAGATGCGGCACCCGCAAAGCAACATGTGTGCAGTCAATGGCCCTCTGCACCATGGGGACGCCTGCTATCCTGGCGAAGCTGCATTCTCACTCCACCTGCTTCTTTCTGGCAAGACAGAATGAAAGATATTCACCTCTTTTTGCATACAGTGCCTCAGTGACCTCCCTTAGGCAACTGTGCACAACAAACTGGGAGATGTTGGAAATATCGCCTGCTCCAGTCTAGGGGGAGCCTGACACATAAGAATTCATGGCCACGCTCACCCTCACAGCCACTGGCAATGCCGCCCTCTCCCGGCTCTGATGCTGCAGGTCTGCCTGCAACAGGGGTCAGGTTTCAGTGAGCACCTCCTTAGTGGAGCGGAGACATTGCACACACTATTCCTCACTGAGGTTGAGGTAGGACAATTGCTCCCTGAAGACCCTGGGTGGATATGGCCTCCTGCTGAGAGCCCTTCTCTCACTCTGCCTCCTCCCTCTTCGAGCAGCTTGACCTCTTGTGTCGCCTCTGCTCATTCTCCCTGCCATCCTGCAGGCCAAGGTGCATACAAACTACAGCAATCATGTCTGGGAGCAATTGGTCTGAGCAGAAGTAACCTGCCACACCACTCCCTGGGGACCAGCAACCTCAAATCAGATTTTTTTCAAAACCAATCACTTCTACAAACTCAACAAGAGTCAGTAGAAATCAATCAGCAACTAACCTGAAAGCAGTCGATGATCCCTTTAAATAGTGCTGAAGAGATCGCAAAGTCTCTGAAGAATGGACTCAGTCAAGAATATTTTTGTGGACTTTATGGGATTTTTCTGAGGGTATTTTCCCTGTTATGGGATCGCCCTGTGCAGATATGTGAAAGACTGGTTTGTTAAAACTCCAGAGAACGCATGGCAGTTGGCTATGACAAAAGAACTGTCCATCATCCAGTATGTATGGGTTCGCCCGACAGTCCTGGAAAAAGGAAGGGGGCCATTGAACTTGATTAGAAAAACCACTCTAATATGCAAAACACTTCTCATCTCCATCTCAGAATAGAAGCATAACAATGAACCCACTGGCCTCAGCCAGCCAAAAGGGAGCCAGTTTTTTTCCCAACACAAAGACCGAAAGATATGTCCCAGACTTAGGGCCATTAATCCAATATGCATGGGTCCGAGGATGACTCATCACAGATTAAGCACCGGAGTGCTCAGAAGCAAATTGATTTTAAAGATTGGCGGGAAAGGATAGGGACTACTATAAAGATAAACTCTTTTCCACCACTCTCTGACTCTCTCGCTCCCTGCTCCTACAAGATCGAACTAACAAGAAGTACCAGAGAAGCCGATGAGCAGAGCAATCAAAACCGACTGCATGTGGTGGTAAGCATAGTCTCTCAGAAGTGAAGCTTTTGGGCTATTCCGAGGGTGGGAGCTTCGTTTGGTTCAGCCAGGCGAAGGGGTTTATGCGACTGGGTAATTTGTTGATAGGGGTGGCATTATAGTCCACCATAGTCCAAAGATGTGCGGGTTAGGTTGATTGGCTATGATAAATTGACCCTTAGTGTTAGGGGGATTAAATACGTGGGGTTACGGGGATAGGGTGGGATATGTGTTGGTGTAGGGGTTACGGGGATCGGGTGGGATATGTGTCGGTGCAGGCTCGATGGGCTGAAATGGCCTCTATCTGCATTATGGGGTTTCTGTGATTCTGTGATTCTGTGATCTCTTGGCGACCGCTGCAGGACTCGAGTTAAAGGAGTGTAAATCAATCATGGACAGCACTTCTGGTGAAAGATCCCAAATGGAAAAAAGGATTTCTTCATATGTTTTTAAGAAGGTTAACATCACTAAGAAGTGGGTGCTAGGCTTGTTGCGTGCTGAGCGTCCGGTGGACGCAGCGGCAGAATGGACGGAGGGCAAGGTGCATAGGCGCAGCATTGAAAAGGCAATATGGCTCGTCTGTCTACAAAGACAAGTGCAACTGCTAGATAAGCAGGTTGTTCAGTTAGAGGCAGAGCTCAGGGAGTCCGAGGCACAGCCAGACGCAAGGGCTGGTTATGCACGGAGCTAAGGGATGAGAAGCAAGGAAGAATAAGCCAGGAGAAAACCTTCCGTAACCATAAGTAGTTCCTGCAATGCCAAGTAACTGAGGCAAAGAGGAACGAGAGGGTGGTTAGGGAGGAGAACGCTCGATTGTTGAGTGAGGTAAAGTTGCTGGGAGAGCAGTTGAAGGATATTCAGGTGGCATACAGAGTCGCCAGCACGGGAGGGTTTGATAAGGGTAATCATGGTCCTTGCCAGGAGCAGATCCAGAATTTGACCGATGCTCTATGTAAGGCCAAAGGGATGGTCTGCTTGGTAGCTCTGGGAGTGGTTCGGGTAGATGAGGAAGAGCAGGCGGGAGATAAGGAGGACTGTGAGGCAGAGGAGGACGATCGACCACCACCCGAAGTGCCAGGACCAGGACCTATGTGCCCTGTCCGGCAGCGGAAATACGGTGCGCCTGTAGACTGTCAAGAGCAAGGAGCACTGCAGAGTGACTTTGTGGTCCTGTATACGACCCCCCAGCTGCAGGCAATGGTCTCTAACCTGACCAAACTGACCAGCACAGGGGACCCATCTGTCCATTTTACGGATGTGGAGCAGGTGGGGGCGATCAATAATTGTAATGAAGCTGAGACAGCCAAATTACTTTTATTTTCCCTGGATAGTAGCTTGTACCAGTCGCTTTCAGTGGGTAGCAAGAGGGGGCAGGGTACGTTAGGGGGGATAAAGGATGACATCCTAGAGGCTATGGGCCTCAACGATGGTAGTCCCTTCTCCCGAGTGGAAAGGACACTGCAGTCAGCTGGGGAGGCACCGCAGGCTTTTGCGGACAGGCTTTGGCCCATCTACCAGAGTGCCTGTGCGGGGTTGCCCGACTGTGCGCAGCTGCAGGGGGTGCCTCGGGCTCATTGGCTGAGGACCCTGGTGGCAAACAGCCTGCCCAGGATCAAGGCCACAGCAGAGGGGTGGTTTGATTCCAGGGATCCCCAGACCACAGAAGAGAGTGTGATCTGGCAGTTAACTCTCTCTTTTAAGAATGGTAAGGGTGAGGATGACAAACCAAAGGACAGAGTACACAAGTTAAAGCCTAGTGGAAGCAACGTTAGAAGAGAGTGGCGCCAAGAAGTGGGTAGCTCAGAGAAGAAGCAAGGTTGTTATTGGTGCGGGAGTAAAGAGCACTGGAGGAAAGACTGCCCAGTCTCTGACAAAAGGAGTGGGAAAGGGGATCCTCCAGCGCCAGTGTAGAAAACCGCAGATGTGACAGGAAGGAGCACTGATCCGTTTGCGGTATTAGTGGCTGCTCTCCGTGCAGTCTTTCCGGCAGGGCAGGGTAGGGTGGACGCGGCAGCGGGCAACATACTCCCATCCACCCCGAACAATCCTGACCCATGACTAGGGGCTTCTCAGCCCGTTTACCTGTGCCCACTAAGTTATGATGCTTGGAAGAGACCGTCCATGAAAATGGGGGTGGAGAAGGTGCAAGGACACTGGAGCTTCAAGCACCATTGTTTATGCGGATAACCTGACCACATCACCTCTATAGAGCGGGGTCCCACATAACTTAGTAGGATTCACTGGTAATGAACAGGCTGGGTCTTTCTCCATCCCGCTAGCCATCAATCTGGGTACACTCCATATGGAGTGGAAATGTGTCCTGATGCAGTGGGAGCGGGAGGAAATAGGCAATTTGGGGGCAGACTTCATACTGGCCCACAAGACATTGGTGGATTTCTGGAATCACTGTCTTTGGGGGCAGTATGCACGGGAAAGAAGAAGGAGGTGGTAGTTATAACAGGGAAGCAAGGCAAGGGAACTGTGTGCACGATGAAGCCCAAGGGTAGTTATGACCTTGAACTTTTGGTTACTTCTACCCCGGCGGAGTACATAGCGGATGTGCGAGCCTGTAAGGGGTTTTCCTGGAGAGATTTCCCTGAGGTTTCTCTCTCTAGAGGCCTCTCTCTCTTGCACAGTAAACCTTGAGTGGTTCGACCCACTCGCCCCTTAGATTCTATACTCTGGATTAGGCACAGGAACTACAATGTAGAGAAAACTCTTGTAGACCAAGTTTGATGAAACAAAATGAAATTTTATTGCATAAGGAAAAATATCAAATCAAATGCAAGCAGATAAGGGAGTACATGGGAGGGAAAAACACACAAACAAATCATAACGACACAGTACTAACTAAAGCAAATACAGGCATCTTATACTCTACAAAGATCATCATGAAATAAGGAAACACACGGAACATCGAGGGACAACAACTCATGTTAATTGTACCCTTAAATCCACCCCCTTATTAAACCTATCTAGATCTGATTGTGAAGGGCCAGAAACATGCTCACCAATCCCACTAGGAAGTGCAAGGTTTTGAAATCGAGTCTGTGTTTGGTCCTTTCAGGCGTTTCATCTCCATGTGGATCATGGAGCCCCTGCGAGCTGCGCCACACCTCTCTCCTGAGGTGGGGGTCGGGGGCGGCTGGACATCGGCGGGCCTGGATGTCGGCGGGGTCGAGGATCGTCGGCTTGACCCTGGTGAGAGGAGCCTTGGGCTGGCTCCCATCACTTCTTCATGTTCCTTTTCTCTCTTCTCCCGAGCCGGGGAGGCTGGAAGGTTTCTTCTCTTGGGACTTTTATTTTTTTTGTTTCTTCTCCCAAGTTGGGTCGATGGCCTCTTGTTCCAGCAACGGCCCGGGGAAGGTCGATGATCTCCCGATGTGTTTCCCCAGGGCGGAACGTCGGTTTCGAGACGGCCTTCTCGATGTTGGCTTTCTTCTTCCTCCTGCGATTGACTGCTTCTTCTGGGTGTCCGGATTCAAGCTGCGTGTTTCCAGCTCTCCAACCCGGCGTGTCTGCCTGTGTGCCTGCATGTCCTCCAGCTGCCAGCTTGCCCTTCAACTGCCGAAAGGTCTCTCCAGATATACCTTTCTTGCAGAGGCTTCACTTCCCGCCCAAAATCAGGTTAGTCTTTTTTTTATTCTTGGCGGGCTGCGAGCACAGTGGGGTAACCATTATATTTTAAAATGTCTTAAACGGCTGGTAATAGGCCCATCTCTGGTCTGGAATTACCTTCATTGTTTCGAATGTCCTGCTGATCTCGTTATCTAGTCCTGGGTGCTGTTCTCATGAATATGAAATTGTCCCCTTTTGTCTGGGGCAACATTTTGATGGCCTCTGTCTCCAGGCTGATCTTGACTAGATCTGCATCTAATCCATATGCATACCTGTGGGACTGGTTTCGTTCTCTCACAAACGGCTTCCAGAACTTACTGTGGGTTGAATCCACAAATCTGTCTGAAGTTGCGCAGGAACCATTTTAAAGTGTACCAATAAGCTGGTCACATGGTATGGTGACCATTTTGTATGCCCCTTTTCCTGAGCTTCTTTTAAAACAGTCTTGAAAATCACGGCCTCTTCTGCCATTTGATCCTTATTAATAAAAAGTCCAATTTTGCGAATCCTACACTCCCCCCTGATGATACTGTAACTTGCTTAAAGTATCATAATTCTGGGTGAGCAAAATTTTCTGACTTTCCACAATCTAACCATCCCCAGTATTTACCGATCTATGACCCCACGACACATGCATTTCCCATTTCAGAAAAATCTAGTGTACATTAAGCATCTATAAATGGCAATACCTTGGGGTTAAAAAATTTAACAACTTACTTCCAGGTGTGGAGGGGGTCCTTATACCCCTACATCACCTAGTGCATACACATTACTTTCTAATAATAACATCGCATCTAATAAAACTTCAATTAGAAAATAAAGTACATACACAAAAAATTCAAAATGCACATGAATACATATCAAAAATAATACAGAGGAGGGAGGGAAAACTTTAACTTTATACAAAGCAGCAAAATATAAAGGTGTGTCTCTTCTTCTACCCGCACATAATGCTCCCTCCATTCCCCTCTATTCTCATACTTTTGCGAACTATTGTGTCGGTACCTTTCTACCTAGACACAATTTAGGACTCAGAACTCAGAGATTCAAACATGAAGTGCTTTATTGGAAGGAAAGGACGTTCTGGCAAGTTCCGAACAAAGACAGCTAAACTTAACAGAGAACACCCAACCATTTATCGCCTGTGACAGCGCCACCACAGGTGGGAGGAGAACACACAATAGAACACACAATACATAACACGAACGTTTGACCCTTTTACAGTGTACAAACAGTAAATAAACTACAATGACAACCTGGCACACTACAAGAATGTGGGAGGCTATCCTAATCCAGGAAGGGATTTCTATATTAGTGAACAGGTCCCACCATGGTGGGGTCACTATATCCAATATGTCTGCCCCTATCTCTAAAGTCTTCTGCTCCAGTGTGTAGAAATGTTTTTGTGAAACAACAACGGCTTTTAATATCTTGGTGAGGTGTTCAGGGAGAGGGGGAATGATATATCCAAAATGTGCAACGAATCGCTAATAATCGGTGAAATTCTCTTTCACAGTGATGTGAACAGTGGAAGGTTCAGGAATGGGGACAATTCACTCTTGGGCCACTTGAACTTCTGCCCTGGGCTTGAAACAGAAGCTGCTGTCACTAACCAGACACCAACCGTGCTGTCCATGCTGGTAGTGGGGCGCTGCAGTGGTGACACAGTATGTCCCACCTCCTATATATGCCACCTGCGGGGGCACATGGCCTTGTGCCATTGCCTCCATGGTGCAATTTATAGGCTTCGCGCCAGCAGTTCTGAACCCGCACTGTGGTTTTAAATGGGCATTCAAGTGCTGGGGGCACAGGATGATGTGTGCTCCCCGGCTCTGGCTCCCCGAGAGGTCGGTACCCATCATTGCATGCTCCCATCGAATGACGTAATGTGGGACCCCCGTGTACCGAATGTGCGCACCCCCCTGAATGACTCCACTGTTCTCCACCCTGTATACCGGGGCAGGATTGGCTGTCTTTCCCATCACCGGCGTTCTTACCACTATACCCATAATGGTGTGATTAGACTGTCCACAGTCCATTGGGACTGGGTAGGCTTCTGAAGCTAGTCTGAGCTGGCAAGGACTCAATGTATTCTCAAAAGGGTGGAGGGCTGCGAGGTGCTTGTTGCTGATCCAGGAGGGGACTAAACCTTGCTTTAAATCCTTCAGATTACTGCAGCCCTCGCCAAGTAACCATGGCCCGTATAGCACACAAGCTTCATTCTGCGCAACCTGATCGGACACATTCCGATCCTCCCTGATGAGAGCATTTACCTTTCTGGCGTGTTTCTCCAGCTCAATTATTATCTCTTTTAAGTGTAGTGTCATGGCCTGGTCCTCATGTAACTCAGAACCCACTACCTTATTCTCATCAGTCGGTATCTTCCGTAACTGTGTTTTTAAACCATTGATCTGGGTTTGTAGCTCCATGTCATCCAGTGTGTTGATGACGGAAGTTCCTGTATTAAAAGCTGTGAAAATATCATTTACTGCACCCCTTCTTTGCCTCCCTATTCTGTCCAAGACCTCATGTGGTGTACAATTCAGCTCTGTCGACATCGGCAAAGTCGAATTCGTAAAACTGTTTAAACATGTTTGTTAACAGGACCTGGTATAATTGCTCCATTTCCTTGGGGCACCACGCTGGCAATCTTACCTCGGTGAGGTTTAAAATCACCGAAGCCACTGCGTAGTGGACCCCTTGGTACAGTACCTGACCTGTGGGTACCAATACCAATCCATTCCCGGGTCCCTTTGTCGTGGTGGGGCACCCTTCCTTGAGGACTTTAGCTACCAGAACTGTGGGCAGGGGCTTGCGGGGTCGGGTGATGAGCTCGGTGGCGTTTACTGGGATCTGAGAGTATGGGACTCCGCACGCCCGTGTGCTGATGTCCCACCTCATTCCTTGTCCAGCATCCTGCCACTGTCTTTGGAAAAAGATGGAGACGCCTGTGGGGCAAGCGCGTTCTGAACCCCACATACAGATGTAGATCCCCTCATCTGGTTCCCACCATTTGTCCCAACAGACACTCAACCCCCCCGTGAGTTCCCGTTATTGTCCGATGGGTGTTATTACCCAATCTCTCCCATTCCACCGTTGAATTCTTCATGGTGCTGCTCAACTTGCGCAGCCACCACCAGCGGTCCAAAGGTACATTTCCCAAACAGTTCAAGCAAATCTTCTTGCCCACGGTGACACTGATCCTGGGCACAATGATCCGCACCCTGGGGCACATCAGAGATGTTTCTCTGTATGCAAACCCCGTCTGGCTGGAGTATTCAGTAGAGTTCGACCCCAGCCAGCCTGGCCATCTTTCTTCATGGAAGTAGGCAGCAGTTTCTTCAACGTCCCGTGAGCCGTTTCCGTTAGTCGCGATGGGGCCTCTATTTCCAGAGCACCCATAAATCGTGGAGTCCTTGGTGCGGCCCCGATAGGCCCAGCTCCATCCGACCATCACGAACGTGACGAGGATCCCTCTCATCTTTCTCCTGGTTCCTGCAACAAATCACACAATATAGCCAGGCTCCCAAGAGATTCTGGCTTATGTGACGGCATGATCGGATCTTTCGACCTCGATCCAAAAAGAAACACACACATACTGGGCAAATTTAAAACTACTTGAACTCTAATCATTTTAATATTTACACACCTTAGATTTAAGCTTAAACTAAACTTATGTACAGCGCCGTCCGTCCCCGGGCGTCTTGCCTAATCCCTGATCGGACTGCAGCTTGCCGCTCCCTGTGGTGGGGCTGCAGTGACCTGTGGCTCTGGACTGCAGCTCGCCGCTCCCTGTGGCGGGGCTGCAGCGACCTGTGGCTCGGGTTCCCCGCAGACTTGTGCTGCTAAACGGGGACTGTGTTTATTCATGGATTTCTGAAGTCGGCGTCTACTGGGAGTGGGGGACTCGGGCCAAGGTTTTACAGGCTGAGGCGTTCGAGTCGACCTGCGAAAAGGTACTTTGGGCGTGGCTCCCGTAGCGAGTGGACCTTCGGGTGGGACCTTAGCTCTCACAGCCCGTGGCTCTTCCACGACTGTAGGCTTCGGCTCCCTTCCCTCAGGCTCCACCCCTTTGGGATTCGGGCAGGCTCCCTTGGCGAGTGGACCTTCGGGTGGGACTTCAGCTCTCACAGCCCGTGGCTCTTCCACGACTGTGGGCTTCAGCTCCCTTCCCTCAGGCTCCACCCCTTTGGGATTCGGGCAGGCTCCCTTGGCGAGTGGACCTTCGGGTGGGACTTCATCTCTCACAGCCCATTGCTCTTCCACGACTGTGGGCTTCGGCTCCCTCCCCTCAGGCTCCGCCCCTTCTGGAATTGGGCCTGTGGCAGATGGCTCCTCCTCACCTGTCCCTACAGGTGGAGAAGCTCTGCCCCCAATTTCTACCTCCCCCACGCTCGAGTCGAGGGCAGGATCTCCGTCCTCCGACTCCACCTCTTCCAGAATCGTATCGAGGGCGGGACCTTGTTGTTCGGGCTCGTCCGAGTCCCAGGCCATCGGAGAAAGCTCCCCCCAGGTGGGTGGGACCTGTTCTCCTTCCAAGCAGGCTACAATGCCAGCTTGTGTGGTCTGTGACTCATCGCGCGCCTCAGGCTGAGGATCTTTATCCTCAGACCTGGCTTCGGTTTGCTGATGCTTTTGCACCCGGTTTAAACAGTTTGCACCGCTTCATGCTAAACCACTTGTTGCGTCGGGACACCTCCACTGTGCGAGTGGCGTAGACCAGCGGATTTTGCATCGATTCCGGCTCATCCTCCTGGTCTATGGTTCTCTCGCCAGCGCACAGGTTTAGACCCAAGAATTTTACTTCTCGCCGGCCAACCCGCGCCTTCGTAGGGGTTTCCTTAACACTCTCTATCTCCTTCACACTCGTACCCTCTCCCCAGAGACAATGATTTCTCAGGTCCACGTGGATCCCATGGGCTACCAAGAAATCAGACCCCAGGACTCCCGTTCCACCTCCCACCTCCCACTTCATCAGGGTACACTTCCACGTGGTGTGGAGTGGTCCTAAACGAATGGAGAGGGGAAGGGAATATACACCAGCCTGTTCTTCGCCCGTGAAGCCCGACAGAAGGTATGGGACCCCGGTGGACAGAGGCGAGGTGGTGGGGTTATCTGCGTGGATTACAGTGCATGATGCTCCCATATCCAACAGATAGGTTCCCTTCACCTCCTCCATCTCCACGAGGGGTCGTCTACATACATCATATTGCAGCGCAGACAGGTAGACGGGCTGTGCCGACTCTAGTCACTTGGGTACAGCGATCGGAGTTTCGGGAGCGACAAGGCCGGTGGTGACAGCTATTTTTCCCTGTGAGGTCATCAGTGACCGCATTGTCTGTATGATTGACTCAATCGTAGCGGGATTCATAACTGCACCAGCTCCTTGCGCTGGGGCAGGAGCTACAGTTTGGGTTTGGGCTGGTGCTGGGGCGGCGGTCTGGGCTTGGGCTTGGGCTGCGGGAAATCTCCCTTTATTATCCTTCCACGGATTTCTACAGTCCTTGCGCCAATGTCCATCCTTCCCACACCCGTAGCATTTGAGCTTGGCTTGGACAGGGCGATTCCCCTCCTGACGCCACTCCTTCTGACTTGGGGCTGCGGGTTTTGCCTCATGCACCTTTCCCTTCTGGGGTGGTGTTTCCTGACCTCTACAATTCTTGTATGCCACATTAAGCTGATGGAGAACCGTCTCCTCCGTGACACCGGGACCTTGGGGATCAAACCATGATCTGGCTAGGGCCCATATCTCTGGCAAGCTGTTGGTGACCAAGCAACGGAGCCAATGAACCCGCTGTTTGTTGCTCATTAAAGCCCGTTCAGGCATACCCGGACAGCTGCGTCGATATACTGGCCACAGCCTTTCTGCGAAAACCCGTGGGGGTTCTCCAGATAACTGCATGATCCCTTCTACACGGTCGAACGGACTACCGTCGTCCACTCCCATTACTTCTAAAACTTCCTCCCTGAGATCCGCATACCCTTTTCGTCCCCTTTTACCATCCTCTGAGAGGCGCTGAAGGATTGTGGAATCCAGGGAGAAAAGCAACAGTTTCACCTGTTCCTGTTCATCACAGTCATTAATGGCTGCTCTTTCCTCTATCACTCTGAAATGAATCGACGGATCTCCCTTCACTGTGAGTCATGTGAGGTGGCTCACCATGGACCTTAATTGCGGGCCAGCGTAGGGCACCACGAGCTGGTTCTGGTGGGGTCCGACACTGCCATCGGCAGCGTTGGGACCGAACCTCTGGTGCCGAGCGGGACACATTGGTGCCAGTCCCGGCTTTGCTACCAGTGGTTCTTCCACAAACTCCACCTCGGCTACCTCCTCTTTCGCTACCCCCTCCTTTTCCAACCAAGTCTCACTATAGCTCGGCGGTGCTGATGGCTCGGTGGCTGGTACCCCAATTACATCAGCTGGAATCGGCTGTTTTGAGTCCTTTAAAAAGCCCATGTGACTGGCTTTCGGGCTGACGAGACATAATATAAAGTCCAATTTTGCGAATCCTACAAGCCAACCTCGTGGCATTCGCTAAACACAAGCACGACTGTGGGAGGGTAATAGGGGTGGAGGTCAGAGTAGAAGGGGACCCCATGGCCCGACCACAGAAACAGTGCAACTTCCCCAGAGAGGCAGAGGCAGATTTAGAGACGGCAGTGAGATCACTGGTTGAGCAGTGTGTGTTGAGACCCATAGCGACACATGTGAACTCTCCGATTTGGCCGGTTAGGAAACTGGACAATTCGTGGAGAGCCACTGTGGACTATCGGATTCTTAACAAGAACATCCCAGCCTGTGTCCCCACTGTCGCAGCTGTAGCCGACCTGATCGGGGGTATCCCAGCATCCGCGAAAACATTCACAGTGCTGGACATTTCGAATGGATTCTGGTCTATCCCTCTCAAAAGGGAGGACCAGTATAAGTTCGCATTCACTTTCAAGGGTCAGCAGTACACATGGACCTGCCTTTCCCAAGGGTTTCACAACAGTCCTTCTATTTTCCACCAATGTATGGCCAACTGTTTAAAAGGGTTTAGCAGACCACAGCAGCTTCTGCAGTATGTGGACGACCTGCTTTTGTTCTCCAACGAGTGGGAGGAGCATGGCCCCCTGTTGGCTGAACTATTGAGTCTGTTAAAGGAAGCTGGGTTCAAAGTTAATCTCAAGAAAGCACAGATCGGCCAGCAGGACGTATAATTCCTCAGGCTGACCGTGCATGCTGGGGAGAGGGCCATCAATGAGGCGAGGAGGAAGGCAGTACAGGAGCTACCTGCCCCAACCACGGTAACGGGGGTAAGATCCTTCCTAGGACTCACGGGGTACTGTAGGGATTTCATAGAGGACTATGTCGCTACGGCAGCTCCTCTACTCCGGCTCCTCCACAAGGGAGTGGGCTGGGAGTGGGATGAGGACTGCATGGCAGCTTTTAATCATCTGAAGAGAGATCTGCAGACTGCACTGGCTTTAGGAGCGATTGATGGGGGAATGGAGTTATTTTTGGAGGTTGCTGCCACAGGGGACAGTTTGAGCACAGTGCTGCTCCAGGAGTGGCACGGCAAGCTGAGGCCTGTGGCATACTCAGCAAGAATCCGCACAGATGTAGAGAGGGGGTACTCCAACTGAGAGAAGCACTTGCTTGCCACACATTGGGCCATGAGGAGATAACAAATCTTCATGGGTGCGTCCCCGGTGTAACGATCAATAACATGTCATTCTATAGTGGACACTAGGTGGAGCCGTAGCGCTGTATATAGCTGTATGTATAAGACTACACTACCCAGCTGTATATATATTAAGACTACATTACCCATGAGGCACTAGGCTACCCACAAGGCAACAGTCAAGATGGAAGCCTCTACAGATACTGTACCAGTCCACATGTGCTCAATAAAGTAACTAGCAAAAGCTAGCTGTGTTCATAATAAGAATGTCAATTTATTAATGAACATAAGATGGTACCAGGGTGGTGAAGATCTGCTGAAAATTGTGAAAAGCGACATGGAGAATTTGAAGCCAACAGAGCGTTTGAATCTCGAGGGAAATGTCAACTACAATTGGCGGATTTTTAAACAACAATTCGAACTCTACATTGCTGCCATCGGATTCGGTACAAAGCCAGACGCAAGAAAAATAGCATTGCTGCTTACGGTTGCAGGCCCACAGGCGATAGAGGTATTTAATACATTTGTATTTAATCCAGAGGAGAACAGAGAAAAATTAGAAGATGTGCTAAAAAAATTTGATGCACATTGCTCTCCCAAAAAGAATGAGGCCTATGAAAGATACATCTTCTGTTCTCGGACACAGCAGCAAAATGAGACTTTTGATAGCTTTATAACTGATCTGAAACTGAAAGCACAGACATGTAATTTCTCTGAGCTCAAAGCATCCATGATTCGTGACCAGATTGTGTTTGGTATTCATGATAAAAAAGTCAGGGAACGTCTGTTGAGAGAAACTGAACTAAATTTGGAAAATGCGGTGAAAATATGCCAAGCCAGCGAGCTAGCTCGAAAGCACGTGAAGACTTTCAGTGAAATCAATAATGATGCGATTGTAATGAGTGATAATGCTGCTGCCGGTGCTGTGTCCTATAAGGGGAAGAAACATGGGCAGAACAGAAATGAAAAGCAATCGGGGGATGAAATTTTTAATTGTATACGCTATGGTTACAAACAGCAGTTAAGACAATGCCCAGCATTTGGAAAAATGTGCACAAAGTGTAATGGAAAGAATCACTTTGCCAAACAATGCTTTTCAAAAGTAAAAACAATGAAAGGGCAACAAGTTAATGTGATTGAGGACACTGATTTAAGTGAGACATTTTTTGTAGGAATGGTGTCATGTGACGCTATCAAAAAAGATACAGAAAATGTGCAGCCCTCAGAAATGGACAATGCTGAACATAAAGTCAATGCAGTAAAAGTGGACAAATGGATGATCCCACTGCAGATAAATGGAGCATTAGTTACATTGAAACTGGACACTGGGGCAAAAGCAAACTTAATCAGTATGAGTGACATAAAAAATATGAAAGAAAAGCCCAAAATACAGAAAAAGTCAATACTACTGACGGACTATAATGGACAGAAAATAGATAGCTTAGGTTTATGCAGACTCAAAGTGACAGTCAAAGACAAAGTGCATCATCTCATGTTTTCTGTTGTGGCTGAAAAGCTTGATTCAATACTAGGTGACAAAGCTTGTGAAGACTTAGAACTGGTCAAGAGAGTCTACCGTATAAACTGTGCGATAAGCAGACCAGATGACTCAGGTGATGAAGCAGAGAACCCATCAAGGATGAAAAGGCCAAAGGGTATCCATGTCTTCAAAAAGCCTAGTTTCTCCAAGAAGAAAGAAAAAGACTTTAATGTCAAAGAGAAGCCAAAGAAAGAAAAGCACAAAGAGGAAAAACACAAGGAGAAAAAGTCCAAAGATATAACCGCAGCAGATGTTGTTAAGCAGTAGAAAGATAAAAAGAAAAAGAAGAAGCCTGCACCAGAGAAGGAAGCAGTTCCGGTGGATACTCCTTCTTCCCTCGGGCCAATCTTTGGTGTTCCATTAGCCGAGGCTGCTGAGAGGACTATGCTGTATGATGGGATCCAGCTGCCAGCAGTTTTTCGAGAGTGCATTGACTACATTGAGAGTTATGGCATGAAGAGTGAAGGAAACACTGAAACCCTCTCCAAGCAAAGATCGCAAGGAGACCTCAATCTATACAAGAGCAGATTGATGACAATGCCGCAACTGCATCTTGTCATTCACCGCCAGAACAATCTCATGAAGACACATCAGACTTACCCATGTTGAGAAGATCCACACGTGAAGTAAAAGAGCCTGATAGACTTAATCTTTGAGTACAATGTAAAGCTTTGAAAATGTGTTGACTGTTTTGAAAATGTTTATGTTTATAGAGCACTAACAAAAGTGTTACTGATATTATCTTTATTGTTTTCTTGAAAGTCGATTGATATAGATTTTGTTAAACCTCAAAGAAAGGGGGATGTAACGATCAATAACATGTCATTCTATAGTGGACACTAGGTGGAGCCGTGGAGCTGTATATAGCTGTATGTATAAGACTACACTACCCAGCTGTATATATATTAAGACTACATTACCCATGATGCACTAGGCTACCCACAAGGCAACAGTCAAGATGGAAGCCTCTACAGATACTGTACCAGTCCACATGTGCTCAATAAAGTAACTAGCAAAAGCTAGCTGTGTTCATAATAAGAATGTCAATTTATTAATGACCATAAGACCCGGTAACTCTCTTAACCCATCATACGCCCACTCAGATGCTTCTGGATGGGAGGATAAAGGACGACATGGTGAGCAGTGCACGCATGCTTGCTGGATTTTATTGCTCTCTCAGATGAATTTGACTGTGAAAGGCCTCTGTCAGCCCAAGCTCGCCGCAAAACTGATCTACCCAGGGGTGGCCCACAAATGTTCTGTTGAAGAGGTATGGGACGTAGACATAGGGTTGCGGGCTGGGATCCATCCCACGGGCCGCGAGATCTATGTAGACGGGTCCAGTACAGTGGTGGCCGGGGAGCGACTCACTGGATGCGGGATTTTTGACCCAAAGGCAGGGATTGCCAAGGCCATTAAACTCCCGAGCACCATGAGTGCCCAGCACACTAAACTGTTGATGGTGGTGTATGTGGTTACCCACCCCAAAGAGTTCCCTACACCCTACATGATTTGCTCGGACAGCATGTTCACTTGCAATTCGTGTACAGAATATTTAGCCATTTGGTCTTGTCGCGGGTTCACATCTGCAGACGGGAAATCCCTAGCAACCAAGCCATTGTTGCCAACAGATCTTAACATCAATAGGAACCCAGAGGGATTTCTATATCCACAAAGTCAAGGCCAGTTCTAATACAGAACCCCATGCAGAGGGAAATCAGCAGGCCGACGTGCTGGCCAAAGAGGGTGCTCGAATGGGCACGTTTTGGGATCCATATGAGTCGAGTCTGGTAGCAGCGATCAGAGACAGAGGTGGGACCCAAGGGAGTGCAGGGGTAGCATTGGCCCTGGACCTAAAGATGATCCAGGCACGGGATCCCGCCCTAAAGACTGTTCTGGAGATGCTGGCTAAGGGAGATAAGGTAGAGGGTCCATATGGAGTGGCAGGTATTACGGTAAAGGCAGGGATGGTTTTCAGAAGGGAACAGTGGGTAATTCTGCAGCAGCACCGGAGGGAATTCCTTCAGTTGGCCCATGAGGGTCCAGGAGCAGGACACCCCGGGCCAGAGACCACCTGGCAACGGGTGGAACAGGCAGGGTGGTGGCCGCAACTGAGGGAGGACATCCGCGACTTCTGCGCGGTTTCCTTGGTGTGTGTTGCAAATAACCCTGATCCCCAGAAAAGGAAGGTATCCATGGGACACACTAGGAGAGTGGAGGGACAATGGCAGTCCATAGCGGTCGATTATATCGGACCGCTGCCCACCGCTCATGGGGGTTACAAGTGCTACCTGGTCCTGGTAGATGTGTTCTCTAAATGGGTAGAAGCCTTCCCATGCCGAACAGCCACAGCTTTGGGGACCGCAAGGATTCTAGTGAGAGAAGTGTTCTCTAGGTGGGGGCTACCACAGTATGTGTAGTCTGATCAGGGGAGTCACTTCACAGGGGCAGTCATGCAGGTGACTCTGAAGATGCTAGGTATAGAGGGTAAATGGCATGTCGCACACAACCCGCAGTCATCGGGGATTGTGGAGCGAATGAATAGGACCATCAAGGAAAGGTTACGGAAGGAGACAGGAGACTCACCTAGAAAATGGGCGGAGGCCTTGCCATTAGTTCTGATGGGGGTCCGAGCCGCCCATCTAGAAGCACAGGTTATTCCCCGCATGAGCTCGTGACTGGCAGTGTCATGAGAACGTCCAGCCATATACTGGCCCCGGTTCTCATGGAAGGTCAGTTGAGAGAGGTGAACCGGGACAGGTTTGTTAAGAATTTGCTTGAGCATCTCAGGCAGGTCCATTGGCAGGCTGCCAGTAACATGGGGAAGTAACATCGTAAAAATCGTTTATTGCTTGAGCCTCAGAGGCACCGCGAGTGGGAGGTCGGAGATAAAGTAATGGTTAGAAACTTCGCCAGGGTAGGGACTTTTGAACCGCTATACATAGCACTGTACAGTATCGTGGATAGGGCGAGTCCGATGGTATATGCGGTCAAAATGCCCCAACGCACCAAGTGGTTCCATATCAATCAGTGCAAGCTTTTTAACCCTGGGGAAAGAGCTGATAAGAGGAGGAAACAGCAGGGAGTGGTGAGCTGCGCTACAGGTGGAGGTCTCCAGCCCCTAATCTGGGACTGTGAGGAGCCCACAGAGGGACCAGTCATTCCACCTGTGGGGGCAGGAGTGAGAAGGAGTGCCAGGATCCCACGGCCGAGGGTGCCGTGGGTGCCTCCTTACACACCGGTGAATGACAGAAGCCGGAGTCGTAAGAGGCCCAGGGTCGAGGAGACCTAGTGTGGCCACCCGGAGATGGGTGGCGCTGTACATAACTTCTTTCTCTCCTGTCTGTTGCCTTAGCTTGTCTGTATAGTTTGGATTTTAATCATGTGTAGCTGCGTCTTGAAAGGTGAAGCATCACCCAAGGACATTGTTGCATTCTGTTTTCAGGGAACGCCTAAGAACAAGATGAAGTCAGCCATGGCAGTCCTGATTGTCATGATTGAAGCCAGCACGAGTCACAGGGGCGACACCGAGGAATCGGTTGTCTTCAGCTGCACCGGCGGAGACGGACCGACCGTGGCCACTGGAGGTGGCTCGAAGGATGGGGCAAGCGTCTATCTCCACGAGGGAAGATGGCCTGGATGGCTGGGGTCGAATTCCACCCAGTATTCCAGCCATGGCAAGTTCATCTATGGTGAAACATCCATATCATGCCTGAGGATAGGGGTTACCACCTCCCTGGTTAGGGTAACAGAGGGTAAATAGGTGTGCCTTAGCTGTAGGGGACACATTCCACTGGGAAGGTGGTGGTGGCTCAGGAAACTGAGCATGGATACAGGGGACCAGACAGCTGACTGGGAAAGACTAAGTAATGACACGTACTGGACGATCACGGGTTCTCAGGGAGGAGTGAATGTGTGTTGGGATAAGTGGTGGGAATTCGAGGAAGGGATTTATGTGTGTATGTGGGGGTCGGAAAAGATCTGCCCAGCAGGTGTGTCGATCGCGTTTAGCAGGCGATGGCAGGACACCGGGGGTGGGATCAGTTGGGATCGGAGTGTGGACTCCTGTGTGATCCCAAAACCCCCGAACACCATCAACGCCACAGAGCTCATCTCATACACCAGGAAGCCCCCGCCCAGAGCCCTGACGGTACAGATGGCTGTAGATGGGTGTCCCACCACCACCAGGGGTCCAGGGAATGGGTTGGTGTTAATCCCTACTGATAAAGTGTTGTTTCAGAACGTGCACTACGCTGTGGCATCCGTGATCCTGAACCTGACTGAAGTCAATTTGCCTGTGTGGTGTCCAAGGAAGACGGAGAAGCTTTATGAAGCTCTGTTAAAAGCGATGTTTCAGGAATTTTATGAACTGGACTATGGAAATGTAGAGAAAGAACAGCTTTATAATCTGAATGTTGGGGGTAGTGTGGGGTCCGGGAGTCAGAGAAGAGGGACCTGGAACGATGTAGCCACAGCGTTCAGTACAGGAACGGGTATTATTAATAGTATGGATGATGCACAACTCCAGATGCAGATCAATGGGTTAAAGAACCAACTGTGTAAGATTCTAGGGGAAGAGAATACAGTGGTGGGTTCATGAGGACCAGGCAATGACCGTTCATTTAAAGGAGGTCATTGCAGAGCTGGAGAGGCACGTAAAAACTGTCAATGATTTTATACGGGAGGACAGGAACGCCTCGGAGCGGGCTGCACGGAATGAGGTGTGTGTGTTGTATGGAGCATGGTTGCTGGGCGAGGGACGCAGTAACCTGGAGGACCTGAGGCAAGGTCACATCCCTTCATGGTTAAGCAACAAGCATCTCGCCGTGCTGCACCCGTATAGCAATTCGTTGAGCCCGTGCCTGCTTCGTTTAGCCTCTGAAGCCTACCCTGTCCCTGTAGATTGCGGTCAGTCCAACCATACTATGTGGAGCATTTCGGGTACCCGCTTCCTTTTCTGCCAGAACACCTCACTGAATTAATAAAGAGTGTTGAGCTCTCCCAGAAACATTTTTAACTTTAGAGCAAAAGACAGTAGAAGTGGGGGAGGAGATCAAAGGTATTGTCTCGCCACCATGGTGGGACATCGGTCTGAGTATAGAGATTTCTCCCTGGATCCGCATCTGTTCCCATGCATTAGTTATCATATAATTGTTGCTTGTAAGCTACTTGTTTTACACCAGTTGCAGGCGACGGAGCCAGATGCTCCAAGCGCAGTGGCAAGGGGTGTTAGATCGATCCAGAAAGGTGTAATTCGAATTGTGTTGATGATGGTTTCTCCCTGCAAGACTTGTAATGTACCAAAGTTCTGTAAGCAAGAGTATTGTATTCTGGTATAACAACAGAAAATGCTGGAACAACTCAGCAGGCCAGGCAACATCCGTGGAGAGAAAATAGAGTTGACGTTTCGGGTCTAACCCTTTTTCAAAACTGGAAAGGAAATGAAATAGATCAAAAGGCAGGGCTGGGAGAGAACAAAAGAAGTGAAGAGACAGTAAGAGATATTCAAAATGAGACGAGATGGTGATAGGACTAGTGGAGACAAAAGACGGCTCTAGATTAGGCGTGAAATGTTCTGGCAGAATGAGAGACAGCTGCCATGTGGGAGAGAAAAAAAAAAGTCGGGGGGGGGGGAAAGGGCCAAAACAAAGGTGTGGATAAAATATACGCAAAAATGTAATGGGGGCCGAGAATATGATCTGAAATTGTTGAACTCGATGTTGAGTCCGGAAGACTGTAAAGTGCCTAATCGGAAGATGAGGTGCTGTTCCTCGAGTTTACATTGAGCTTCTGTATTCTGGTTATAGTTTTGCACTCTGTATTACGCAATGTGCACTGTTGCATTTTTGTAATGTGTTACCACCTGTCAATGCTGTACTGTGTGATGTGTGCGGTGACTTTTTTGATAACATCCTGTGGATCTTATTAATGTTCTGTATTTTGACTTGAAATTTGTCAGTGGGAATTGGAACCCAGCCGTTTGAATGTGTTAAGAAGCCGTTTCGCTGATGTTTTGACTCGGTAAAAGGGAACTATGACACGCAGTAAGGGGTAGCGTTCCGGGGTTTTAAAACGTAAAATCAGGGAAACCGCTTCACTTGTGGGAGACTTTGGCCTTTGCTCTCTCGTCGAGTGATGCTTTGTGGAAAGAAAAGCATCAAACAGGGGACTGAAGAGATCGCAAAGTCTCTGAAGAATGGACTCAGTCAAGAATATTTTTGTGGAATTTATGGGATTTTCCCTGTTATGGGATCGCCCTGTACAGATGCATGAAAAACTGGTTTGTTAAAACTCCAGAGAACGCATGGCAGTTGGCTGTGACAAAAGAACTGTCCATCATCCAGTATGTATGGGTTCGCCCAACAGTCCTGGAAAAAGGAAGGGGGCCATTGAACTTGATTAGAAAAACCACTCTAATATGCAAAGCACTTCTCACCTCCATCTCAGAAGAGAAGCAGAATAATGAACCCACTAGCTCACTCAGCCAGAAGGGAGCCAGTTTTTTTCCCAACACAAAGACCGAAAGATATGTTCCAGACTTAGGGCCATTAATCCAATATGCATGGGTCCGAGGATGACTCATCACAGATTAAGCACCGGAGTGCTCAGAAGCAAATGGATTTTAAAAATTGGCGAGAAAAGATAGGGACTACTATAAAGATAGACTCTTTTCCACCACTCTCTCTCTGTCTCGCTCCCTGCTCCTACAAGATCGAACTAACAAGAAGTACCAGAGAAGCCGATGAGCAGAGCAATCGAAACCGACCATGTGGTGGTAATCATAGTCTCTCAGAAGTGAAGCTTTTGGGCTATTCTGAGGGTGGGAGCTTCATTTGGTTCAGCCAGGCGATGGGGTTCATGCGACTGGGTAATTTGTTGATAGGTGTGGAATTATAGAGTCACCATAGCAACAGGGGAATTACTGTTTGTTATAGTCCCCAGTTTTGTACTGTATGTATGTTGATTGTAATCTGGATTTTATTCTCCACAGGGATAGTGATTTCATTTAGTAGTGCATGTTTTAGCCAGTGTATGTTAGACCAAATGAATACAAGTTTTATTTTTCACCGAAGCATTCCTGTCCGTGACTTATTTCATTTACACTCTGAATAATAATTCCCGGGTATAGAACTTTCGTAAGGCGAGGGCGATTTGAACCGTCCATCTAGCAATTGGGCTAGGATCAAAAATTGCTTACAGTGCACACAAATCCTCCCAGTTGATACTTCCCACTTAACAGAAACCATGAATGAAATTTTGTATCCTTTGGATTTGTGTGGCTTCAGTACCATATCAGGTGCTACATTTATCCATCAACAGAAGCTCCGTGTAATATTGAATAGCAGTACTGTTCTGAAGCAGGATAAAATATATGAAAACAAGTGACAAGAAAAGGCCAGTTTATCTATATATATAAATCGGTACTTCTGTCCTTCTGTCTGTCTGTCATCGCGTGTGCGTCTGGCGGGCTATGCGCTCGAAAGTTACAGGGCGTACCTACGCGCGCGTTACCTCCAAAGAAAGCTTACGCTTCCGAGACGGTTTTAAGCGTATTTACGTTTCGGCCGGGCTAAAATCACGCCCGCGGTATCCCAAAAACCTTCAACGTTCCGCTCATTAGCATCTCATTATCCGCTCATTAGCGACAGAGTGACCTCGAGCTCGACCAATCGTACGCCGGGTTGCTGGCGTGTGCCGCCGGGCCAATCGGTGCGTGTGTGGCCGGGCCTTATCGTTCTGAACCGAGGTGAGTCGCCGCCATCTTGATTCCAAACTTTTCCTTTCTTTTTCCCGCTTTCTGCGTCTTAAAAAAAAACGTTGCTTTTAAAACACATATTGTTTTAAAAAAAAATGATTTAGAAAGTAATTAACTTATCTAATTTCATTAATTTTCCTACCTTTCCCCGTTTTTCCAGGTAGGCCTAGAAGCCTCGGCGTCTCCTCCGCACCCACGCCCGAGCTAGGCACCTCCCGGCCCCACTCGAAGGCTGGAGGGCCGAGCCTCAGCCCAGCGCCGCTAGGGTGCGCACGCAGCAGGAGCTGAGATGCGGCGTCTCTCTCTGGCTCGGCCGGGGGGCGGGGCTTGCTGAGCATCAACGGTTACCCTGGCAACCGGCCCCGCCAGCCGTCTCGCACAGCCGCAATCGGCGGTCTTCACCTCGTGGGGGGGGGCCGCGACCCTCGGGGGGGCCGCGCGCACAGCAGGAGCAGCTGAGACGCGGCGTCTCTCTCTCTGGCTCGGCCGGGGGGCGGGGCTTGGTTAGCGTCACGGTTACCCTGGCAACCGGGCCCGCCGGCCGAGCCAGAGAGAGACGCTGCGTCTCAGCTCCTGCTGCGCGCGCAATCGGCGGTCTTCACCTCGGGGGGGTGCCGCGACCCTCGGGGGGGGCGCGACCCTCGGTGGGGCCGCGACCCTCGGGGGGGCCGCGACCCTCGGGGGGGCCCCCGCCCTCCCCACCCTCCCTCCCCCACGCCCTCCCTTCCCACCCCTTTTCCCCCCCCGCCCTCCCCCCCTCCCTTCCCTCCGCCCTCCCTTCCCCGGCCTCCCTTCCCCCCCCGCCCTCCCTTCCCCCCTCCCTTCCGCCCTCCCTTCCCCCCCCGCCCTCTCTTCCCCGCCCTCCCCTCTCCCCCTCCCCCCCTCCCCTCCCCCCTCCCCCCTCCCCACCCCTCCCCCTCCCCGCCCCCCCTCCCCTCCCCTCCCCTCCCCAGTCGCTCTCTCTCTGCCCCCCAGTCGCTCTCTCTCTTCCCCCCAGTCGCTCTCTCCCTCTCTCTTCCAACAACAACATGCCCTCGAAAAAGCCTCGGCACCGCCGGGCACTTCAGCTAGTCTTTATATAAGGTAACTAGCAAATCAACCAGAGGGGAGATGAGATTTTTTTTTTTAACGCAGTGAGTTGTTATGATTCAGAATGCACTGCCTGAAAAGGTGTGGAAGCAGATTCAATAGTAACTTTCAAAAGGGATTTGTATAAATTCTCGAAAAGGAAAAAAAATTGCAGGGCTCTAGGGAAAAACAGGAGAGTGGGACTAATTGGAAAGCTCTTTCAGAAAGCTGGCACAGGCACGATGAGCTGAATGATCTCCTTATATGTTGTAAGATTCTATGGTCCATCTGTCCTATAGTGTCATGGTGTGACTTCACTTCTATTCGCTCTCCCTCCCACCCTGCTTCGCAGCAGCCAGACAAACTCCAGGAAGACACAACAAAATAGAGAAAAATAAATTAGGCCAATTTAGGATAAAACTCTTGGAAATTCTTCGAGGGCCCCTGAAGGCAATCCAACAAGTTTCAAGAGTTCACAGTGACTGGAAGACACATCTCCCAATAACCCACCTGCCTTCCACACAGAGTTATGTTGGCCTCACTCAGGAACTCATCCAGCTCCCCTGTGAATGCTGGAAGCAAATCTGCACTCACTGCACATGGCAGCAACTTGGTCCAAAAGGTCAATGACTCTCTGCGAAAAGAACAGTCCTAATATTGAATCTAGTTCTATGCTTAATTAATTTATAATCATGTCCCCTGGTCCTCCCTAACCTATCCAATTCAAGTAGTTTATCCACATGGATCAAGTCTAATCCTTTCATTAGTTTAAAGACCTCAATCAAATCTTCTTGACTGGGAGTGATATTGAGGCTTTCTATTGATGAATAGTTGTAAAATCCCCATGGACCTGAAGAGCCCTGTGCTCAATTTCCTGCTGTGCTGTCCCAGTATGCAAAGCCTTCTGCTGGAAGCACAAATTCATAAAATCTACCCGATAAACTCAAACTTTCTGTAATATTTATTTTAAGAAAGAAAGAATTGCATTTATATAGCGCCTTCCACAACCATCAGACATCACAAAGCGCTTTCCAGCCAATGAAGTAGAGTCACTGTTGTAATGTAGGAAATGCGGCAGCCAATTTGCACACTGCAATGTGATAATGAGCAGATAATCTGCTTTTGTTATGAAAGCTGAGGGGCAAATATTGGCCAGGACATCAGGAATAACTCCCCTGCTCTTCTTCGAAATAATGCCATGGGATGTTTTACATCCACCCAAGAGGGCAGACAGGGCCTCAGTTTAACATTTCATCTGAAAGACAGCGTCTCCAACAGTGCAGCACTCCCTCAACACTGCATTGGAGTGTCAGCCTAGATTTATGTGCTCAAGTCTCTGGTGTGGGACTTGAACCCACAACCTCATGACTCAGAGACAAGTGTGCTACCAACTGAGCCACAGCTAACACATTTTACAACTGTTCAGCAACCTCTAGCTGAATGCTTACAAACATTATTTGGCCCAGAACTTCGGGTCTCCACGGGTGAGTACGCACGGGGTACTCACCCGTAGGCCCAATGGAAGTGCCAGTTTCCTGCATGCACTGCGCATACACGGGAAACCGGCACTTCCGTTCCCCTGAAAGAAGGGGTTCAGAGTTCAAACGCGTGCGCAGGAGAGGCTGCGCGTGTGCATCGAACTTACGTTTCTTTTGCAGGATTTCCCGGGAGGGTAAGTCTCCAGGAGTTACACATTTAAAAAGCAGTCGTAAGGCCTGCTTTTTACAAGGTAAGTTGAATTAAAACATTTTTTCCAAAGGTTTATTATTTTTAAATACTTTAAAGAAAGGTAAGTTTATTTTTAGCCCCATTAGAAAATAAAATTATTTTTTTCAAAAATTTAAATTATTGTTCAAAATAGTTATTTCGTGTAATTTATAGTTTATTTAAAAAATGTGATTTAAAAAAAATGTATTTGAAGATTTAGCGATGTTTTGGGGCCCGTAGTATTTATAAGTTTTGACAGCTCTTCCTGTCAAATTTATGAATGAATCATTTCCTGCTCTGATTGGCTCCCCATGGCCCACGTGATCCCAGGGGATGCATCAAACTAACTGCGCCCCTGGGATATGCAAGCACTGCGCGCCGGCAGTTGGAGCAGGCCCAGGATCGGAATTCCACAGGGGCCCACAGCTCAATGGCCAGCGCGCAAGGTAAGTGCAGGTTGGGGGCTTGCACCCGCGGGAAGGCCCCGACCCGAATTTCTGGGCCATTATATTTCTCACATATTAAATATTATTATTACTTATAGTGTATTGGTTCAAATTCATTAACAGATATTTTTAATTTTTTCTTTTTTTGCATAGAATATACAGCAAAGAAACAGGCCATTCAGCCCATCTAGTCTCCTCCCATTCCATCTACATCATCTCAGCCTTTCAGCATATCTTTCTATTCCCTTTTCTGTCATCTACTCGCCTAGTTTCCTTTTGAAAGCATCTAAGATATTTGCCTCAACCACTTCCTGTAGTAGCGAGTTCCACATTCTAAGCACTCTCTGAGTAAAGAAATTTCACCTTATTTGCCTATTGGATTTATTAGTAACTATCTTGTATTTATGACCCCTAGTTTTAGATTCTCCCGCAAGTGGAAACATCCCCTCCACATCTACCCTGTCCGACCCATTCATAATTTAAAGACCTCTACTGGTCACCTCTAAGTCTTCTCTTTTTTAAAGAAAAAAGCCTCCAAACTGTTCAATCTTTCCCGATAGCTGTAATCTCTCAGTTCTGGTACCATCCTTGTAAATCTTACTTTCACTTTCTCCGGTGCTTCTATGCCCTTTTTATAGAAACATAGAAACATAGAAGCTAGGAGCAGCAGTAGGCCATTCGGCCCCTCGAGCCTGCTCCACCATTCAATGCAATCATGGCTGATCATCCAAATTCAGTACCCGGTCCCTGCTTTCTCCCCATACCCCTTGACCCCTTTAGCCTTAAGAAATATATCCAACTCCTTCTTGAATATATTTAATGAATTGGCCTCTACTGCCTTCTGTGGTAGAGAATTCCACAGGTTCACCATTCTCTGGGTGAAGGAATTCCTCCTCATTTCTGTCCTAAATGGCTTACCCCTTATCCTTAGACTGTGATCCCTGGTTCTGGACTCCCCGACCATCGGCAACATCCTTCCTGCATCTAGTCTGTCCAGTCCTGTCAGAATTTTATAAGTTTCAATGAGATCCCCTCTCATTCTTCTAAACTCCAGCGAGTACAAGCCCAATCGACCCAATCTCTCCTCATATGTCATTCCTGCCATCCCAGGTATCAGTCCGGTGAATCTTCGCTGAACTCCTTCCATGGCAAGAACATCCTTCCTCAGATAAGGTGACCAAAACTGCACACAATACTCAAGGTGCGGTCTCACCAAGGCCCTGTACAACTGTAGCAAGACATCCTTGTTCCTGTACTCGAACCCTCTTGCTACGAAGGCCCACATACCATTTGCCTACTTAACCGTCTGCTGCACCTGCATGCTTACCTTCAGTGACTGGTGCACAAGGACACCCAGGTCCCGTTGCACTTCCCTTTCTCCCAATTTATTGCCATTCAGATAATAATCTGCCTTCCTGTTTTTGCCACCAAAGTGGATAACCTCACATTTATCCACATTATACTGCATCTGCCATGCTTCTGCCCAATCACCCAACCTGTCCAAATCATCCTGGAGTTTCTCGGCTTCCTCCTCACAGCACACACGCCCACCCAGCTTTGTGTCATCTGCAAATTTGGAGATATTACATCTAGTTCCCTTGTCTAGATCATTAATATATATTGTGAATAGCTGGAGTCCAAAGACTGATCCCTGCGGTACCCCACTAGTCACTGCCTGCCACTCGGAAAACAACCCATTTATTCCAACTCTTTGCTTTCTGTCTGCCAACCAGTTTTCTATCCAAGTCAATACCTTGCCCCCAATCCCATGTGCCTTAACTTTACACGCTAATCTCTTATGCGGGACCTTAACGAAAGCCTTCTGAAAGTCCAAATATACCACAGCCACTGGTTCTCCCTTATCTATTTTACGAGTTACATCCTCAAAAAATTCCAGTAGATTAGTCAAGCACGATTTATGTTTTGTAAATCCATGTTGACTTTGTCCGATCCTATCACTGTTTTCCAAGTGCTCTGCTATTACATCTTTTATAATGGACTCTAGCATTTTCTCCACTACCAATGTCAGTCTTGCCGGTCTATAATTCCCCGTTTTCTCCCTACCACCTTTTTTGAATAGTGGGGTAACATTAGCTACCCTCCAATCCATGGGTACCGTTCCAGTTTCCATTGAATGTTGGAAGATGATCAGCAATGCATCTACTATTTCTAGGGTGTAAGGGGTTTTTGCTAGCTCTCTCTCTCTGGTGATACCTCTCTCTCTTTTGCACAGTAATTTACCGAGTGGTTCGACCCACTCACCCCTTAGGTTCTGTACACTGGACTTTGAGGCAGGAACTACAATGCAGAGAATACTCTGTAGAACAAGTTTAATGAAACGAAGTGAAATTTTATTGCATAAAGGAAAAATTGAATGTTAGCCAATAAGGTACATGGGAGGGAAAAACAAATCATAATACAATACTAACCAATATATGCACAGGCATATTATACTTTACAAGGTTCACCATGAAATAGGGAAACACACGGAACATCGAGGGACAACAACCCATTGTTAATTATCCCCTAAAATGCCCACCCCCTAAACCTAGCTAGATTAGATTATGAGGGGCCAGAAACATGCTCACCAGTCCCAGTTAGAAAATAGAGGTTTTGAAGTCTGCTTTTTGGTCCTCTCAGGCGTCCTGTCTCCACGTGGTCAGCGGAATGCAGCGGGCTGCGACACACTCTTTTCTCCCTCGAGGTAATGGACACGGACAGGCTGGATGTTAGCAGGCCTGGACGTTGGCGTGGAGAGAGCCCATTTGTTTGACCATGTTCATAAGATTTCCTCTTGGAGGGTTGTTGTCTTCTCATCTCATCAATGGCCCGGGGTTTGTCGATGATCTCCCGATAGCTACCCCGGGTCTGGACGCTGACTCAATCTGAACCACCAATGGCTACTCTGAGTCTTCAAAACGTCTCCCATCCCAATCGTCTACCGAATCCTCTTCTTCTTCCGAGTCTGAATGGCCTCTCTACTGAACCCAAACTCCTAACCGAACTGTACCTTCTTCGGACCCCCGAACGATCTCTCGAAAATGATCTCTACAATGCTCATCTTGCTCTTCCGCACTGCTCTCTCTCCGAACTCCTAATGACTACCCCAGGTCTCCAGTTATACTTCTCATGGAGGCCCTTATCTCCCGCCATATCAAGGTTAGTCTTTATTTAAATTTTGGCGGGCTTGTAGCACAGAGGGGTAGTCATTGTGTTTAAAGTACTTTCGGGATGGCCAGTAACTGCCATCTCTGGTCTGGAATGACCTTGTATTGTCTTTAATGGGTCTTGATGTCCCCCTTTGAACTTGAGGCTGTTTCCCTTTGTCTGGGAAAACATTTTGATGGCCTTTATCTGCAGGCCGATCTGATTGGATCTGCATCCAATCCATATGTACGGGGTTCTGTCTGGTATCGCATTCTCCGAAATTGCATTCCAGAACTTACTGAATCCATAAATGCTGTCTGTGGACTGCAGGAACCATTTTAAAATGTCCCAAAAAGCTGGTCACGGGGTCTGGCAGCCATTTTGTATGCCCCTTTCTCTGGGCTTCTTTTAAAACAGTCTTTAAAATTAAGGCCTTTTCTGCCAATAGACCCTTATAGGACAATGTTCAATTTTGCAAATCCTACAAGGGCCACTTCCTTAAGTACCCTAGGACGTAGATTATCAGGCCCTGGGGAGTTATCGGCCTTCAATCCCATCAATTTCCTTAACACCATTTCCCTACAAATACTGATTTCTTTCAGTTCCTCCCTTTCATCAGACCCTATGTTCCCCGACATCTCTGGGAGGTTATTTGTGTCCTCCTTTGTGAAGACAGAACCAAAATATGTATTTAATTGGTCAGCCATTCCTTTGTTCCCCATTCTAAATTCCCCTGATTCTGACTGCAAGGGACCTATGCTTGACTTCACCAATCTTTTTTTTTATAGTATTGAAGAGATCGCAAAGTCTCTGTTTGGAGAATGGACTCAGTCAAGAATATTTTTGTAGACTTTATGGGATGAGGGTTTTTTCCCTGTGGTGGGATCGCCCTGTGTAGATGTGTGGGGGCTGTTTTGTTAAAACTCCAAAGAACGCATGGCAGTTGGCTGTGACAAAAGAACTGTCAGTTATCCAGAATGTATGGATTTGCCCAACAGTCCTGGAAAAAGGAACTTGAACTTATTAGAAAGCCACTCTAATATGCAAAAGCACTTCTCACCTCCATCTCAGAAGAGAAGCAGAACAATGAACCCAGTAGCTTCAGCCAGCCGAAGAGGAGCCAGTTTTTCCCAACACAAAGACCGAAAGATATGTCCCAGACTTTGGGCCATTAATCCAATCACGGAGTACTCATGGGTCCAATGGTGACCCATCACTGATTAAGCACCAGAGTGCTTAGAAACAAAAGGATTTTAAAGATTGACAGGAAAGACAGGGGTAGCAGAGACTCCTATAAAGATAGATTCTTTTCCACCATTTTTTCTCTCTCTCTCTTGCTCCCGCTCCAACAAGATCGACCTAACAAGAAGTACCAGAGAAGCCGCCGAGCAGAGCAATCGAAACTGACCGCGTGTGGGGGTAAGCATAGTCTTGAGTATCCCAAGCCGGTACCCCGATATCCCAGGCGAGCTGGGTGAGCTGTAAGGGCTCAGAGTTTTCTCAGAAGTGACGTTTTTGGGCTATTCTGAGGGTGGGAGCTTCGTTTGGTTCAGCCAGGCGAAGGGGCTTATGCGACTGGATAATTCAATGGTAGGGGTGGAATTAGAGTCCACCATAGCAACAAGGGAATTATTGCTTGTTATAGTCCCCAGTTTTGTACTGTATGTATGTTGTTGGTAACCTGGATTTTATTCTCCACAGAGACAGTGGGCAGGATTTTCATTGAGCCGTGGAGGCGGGATTGGAGGCATGTGGGGGGTTAAAATCTTGAAATTGGGGGGCAGTAACCATCCCGCACCCAACCCGCCTCCATGCCAGTTTCAAAGGAGGCGGGTACCCGACCCACGCTGGGACCCGCCTCCCCGAGGCAGGAAGGGGATTAGTACCAATTAACTGCCTATTAACAGGTAGTTAACAAGCACTTTTTAGCCTAATCCCTATTTTTATTGGTGAAGTGTGGGATTCCCGATGGCTCCAAACCACGCCAAGTTAGCGAGGCGGGCCATCGGGATGAATGGCTTGGAGGGGTCAAGATGTCCGATGTTCAGGTGAGTGATGGGTGCATGAGTGCAGAGGTAAGTGTGTTTGGTGTGTGTAAAGTGTTTAAAGGAGTTTTACTTACATGTACTTACCTTTACAGCCTTCCTTCCTTCAGGTCTCAGGAGTCCCTCATCTCATCGGCACAGAAAGCAGAATGGCCGCAATCTTTCAAAATCTGCACCATTCAGCTTTCTGTTCCGGAGAGATCTCTAAATCATCCTGAGAGGAAGGAATTAACTTAGAGTACAGATTGTCAGTGTTTGACAGCTTCAAAAGCTCTTGACAGATGAAATGTCTGCCTGTGTCGTCACTGTTATGTTCATTAATAACGAGACATTCTTATTATGAACAGCTAGCTTCTAGCTAGTCATTTATTCAGTACACGTTCTCTAGGTACAGCATCTGTAGAGATTCAGCATGTGTACTTCTGTGTGCAGGCAGCCATCTTGACTACTGCCTCGTGGCTAGCCTAGTGCATCGTGGGTAGTGTAGTCTTAAACACATACAACTAAATATAGAGCTCTATACAGCTCCATGGCTCCATCTAGTGTACCACTCTAGAATGACATGTCATTGATCATTACATCCCCCTTTCTTTGAGGTTTAACAAAATCAATATCAATCAACTTTCAAGAAAAACGATAAAGATGATATCAGTAACAATTTGTTAGTGCTCTATAAACATAAACATTTTCACAACAGTCAACACATTTTCAAAGCTTCACTTTATACTCAAAGATTAAGTCTATCAGGCTTTTTTACTTCACGTGTGGATCTTTTCAACACAGGTAAGTCTGATGTGTTTTCATGAGATTGTCCTGGTGGTGAGTGACAAGATTCAGTTTCGGCATTGTCATCAATCTGCTCTTGGATAGTCTCATGTTTTTAGGAGGGAACGGCATTTCCTCCTGAGAATCTGTCCTTCCTCAGTTCTAACAGTGTATGACCTTGGTCCTACTTCCTCAAGAACTGTAGCTTTCCTGTTCCATGCATCTGGATCCTCAATCCTGACAACATCATCTCTTGTCAATGGTTTCAGAGTTCTGGATGACTTGTCATAGTATGATTTCTGTTTCAGCTTTAACAGTTGAAGTCTCTGTCTCAGTTCCTTACTTTGCTTTTCTTTTGCACAGCAGGGTAGCATGGTGCGCAACTGGTGACCCATTAGTAGTTCAGCAGGTGAAGAACCAGAGTCTAAAGGGGAGGCTTGGTAGCTCAGCAGGGCTAGCTAAGGATCAGACTTGCTTTCTGTCACTTTCTTCAATAGCTGCTTGAGAACTTGAACACCTTTCTCTGCCTTACCATTTGACTGAGCATACAAAGGACTGGATGTGATGTGCTGAAAGTCATAATGTGCTGCAAACTGTTGCCACTCCTTACAGTTGAAGCACAGACCATTGTCGCTAATGGCAATCCTGGGAATTCCATGTCTGGCGAAGATGGATTTCACATGCATTATGACACTGCTTGCTGTGGTGCTTGAGAGCAGCGCAATCTCAAGATAGTTAGAATAGTAGTCAATCACTAATAGATAGCCTTTACCATTTAAATGAAAGAGGTCCATACCAACCTTTTGTCATGGTGCTGTTGGTATGTCAGCTACGATCATTGGTTCCTTCGCTTGTTTGTTTTGGTGTTTCTGACATGTCTCACACATGCCTATCATGTTCCCAATGTTCTTATTTATGCCAGGCCAATAAACAGTGTCTCTTGCTCTCCTTTTGCATTTTTCAATTCCGAGGTGTCCCTCATGAATCCTTTTGCGCATGTCTTGACGTAGAGCCTGTGGAATGACTATTCTGTTCTGTTTTAGTAATAGTCCACTTGCGACACTCAATTCTGACCTTATGTGAAAGTATTTTGGACAGGAACCTTTTGGCCAACCATGATGAATGTTCTCCATTACTGTTTGTAACACTGTATCTTTTACTGTTTCTTCTGCTATTTGCTTTGATTTTGTGTCTGACATGGGCAGCGCAGCAGTGACCATACTCACATGAACATCCACGTCTTCTTCAGTAGAGCTCACATGACTCATTGTGGGTGCTCGGGATAGTGCATCTGCTAACACTATGTATTTGCCTGGTGTGTCGATCAGTTCAAAGTCATATCTTTGCAGCTTCATCATAAGTCATTGAATCCTTGGAGACATCTCATTCAGATTTTTTTTAATGATGGCAACCAGTGGGCTGTGGTCTGTCTCAACTGTGAAGGTGGGAAGTCCATATATGTAGCCATGGAACTTTTCTAATCCAACTACCAAGCCTAGACATTCCTTTTCAATCTGGGCGTATCGACACTCAGTATCAGTCATAGACCTGGAGGCATAGGCAACAGGCTTCCAATCTTCACCCTCTGCTTGTAGCAAGACCATGCCTAGGCCATTGTTTGATGCATCCGTTGACACTTTGATTCTCTTTGTCGGGTCAAAGAAAGTGAGTACAGGTGTGGTTGTTGTAATGATCAATAACATGTCATTCTAGAATAGTACACTAGGTGGAGCTATAGAGCTGTAGAGCTGTATAGAGCTGTATATTTAGTTGTATGTGTTTAAGACTACACTACCCATGATGCACTAGGCTACCCAGAAGGCAGTAGTCAAGATGGCTGCCTGCACACAGAAGTACACATGCTGAATCTCTACAGATGCTGTATAGTAAAGAACATGTACTCAATAAAGTGACTAGCAAAAGCTAGCTGTTCACAATGCAAACGTCTAGTTATTAATGAACATAACATGGTACCAGGATTGGTGAAGATCTGCTGAAAATTGTGAAAAGCGACATGGAGAATTTGAGGCCACTGGAGTTTTTAAATCTCACGGGAAATGTCGACTACAATTGGCGGACTTTCAAACAACAATTCGCACTCTACATTGCTTCCATTGGATTCGGTACAAAACCAGACGCAAGATAAATAGCGTTGCTGCTCACGGTTGCAGGCCCACAGGCGATAGAGGTATTTAATACCTTTGTATTTAATCCAGAGGAGAACAGAGAAAATTTAGACAATGTGCTAAAGAAATTTGATACACATTGTTCTCCCAATAAGAATGAAACCTATGAAAGATACGTGTTCCGTTCGAGGACACAGCGGCAAAATGAGACTTTTGATAGCTTTGTGACTGATCTGAAACTGAAAGCACAGACATGTAATTTCTCTGAGCTGAAAGCATCCATGATTCGTGACCAAATAGTGTTTGGTATTCATGATAAAAAGGTTAGGGAACGTCTGTTGAGAGAAACCGAACTAACATTGGAAAATGCTATGACAATATGCCAAGCCAGCGAGCTAGCTCAAAAGCATGCGAAGACTTTCAGTGAAATCAATAATGATGCGATTGCACTAAGTGCTGCTGTCGGTGCTGTGTCCTACAAAGGAAAGAAACGTGGGCAGAACAGAAATGAAAAGCAATCGGAGGATGAAATGTCATGTAAAGAATCACTTTGTCAAACTTTTTCCATATCTGGCTCTATTCCTTTACCAGATAGAATATCTCCTAGGAAAGTGACTTGCTGGATGCCAAACTGACACTTGGCTTTGTTGAGCTTCAGTCCATTCCGGCGTATGCCCTGTAGCACTTTAGTCAGTCGCTCATTGTCTTCTTTCAGTGTGGAGCCCCAGATGATGATGTCATCAACATAGACCCGAACTCCTTCCAGACCTTCAATTATGTGTTCCATCGCTCTATGAAAGATTTCAGATGCAGATATTATCCCGAAAGGCATTCTGAGGAAACAATACCTGCCAAATGGTGTGTTGAAGGTACAGTATTTGGTGCTCTCTTCATCCAGTTTTAGTTGCCAAAATCCTTGTGAGGCATCGAGCTTTGTAAAGTATCTGGCACCTGACATTTCAATGGTGATTTCTTCTCGCTTGGGAATCTGGTAGTGTTCACGTTTTATGTTTGCATTTAAGTCCTTTGGATCCATGTATATTCTTAGATCATTGTTCTTTTTCTTTACACATACCATGGAGTTAACCCAGTCTGTTGGCTCTTCGACTTTCCTGATGACTCCTAGTGTGGTCATTCTGTCCAGTTCATTCTTGAGCCGGTCACGCAGGGGTGCTGGAACTCTTCATGGAGCATGCACCACTGGCTGAGCATCCTCCTTTAGCTGGATCTTGTAAGTGAATGGTAGAACTCCAAATCCTTTGAACACATCCTGGAAATTATTTACTACAGAATCCACCGAGTCATCTGGTCTGCTTATGGCACAGTTTATACGGTAGACTCTCTTGACCAGTTCTAAGTCTTCACAAGCTTTGTCACCTAGTAGTGAATCAAGTCCTTCAGCCACAACAGAAAACATGAGATGATGCACTTTGTCTTTGACTGTCACTTTAAGTCTGCATACACCTAAGCTATCTATTTTCTGTCCATTATAGCTCTTCAGTAGTACTGACGTTTTCTGTATTTTGGGCTTTTCTTTCATGTTTTTAATGTCACTCATACTGATTAAGTTTGCTTTTGCCCCAGTGTCTAGTTTCAATGTAACTAATGCTCCATTTACCTGCAGTGGGATCATCCATTTGTCCTCTTTTACTGCATTAACTTTATGTTCAGCATTGTTTATTCCTGAGGGCTGCACATTTTCTGTATCCTTTTCTATATTGTCACATGACACCATTCCTACAAAAAATGTCTCACTTAAATCAGTGTCCTCAATCACATTGACTTGGACTTGTTGCCCTTTCTTAGTTTTTACTTTTGAAAAGCATTGTTTGGCAAAGTGATTCTTTCCATGACATGTTGTGCACATTTTTCCAAACGCTGGGCATTGTCTTAACTGGTGTTTGTAACCACAGCATTTACAATTAAAAATTCCTTCCTCCGATTGCTTTTCATTTCTGTTCTGCCCATGTTTCTTCCCTTTGTAGGACACAGCACTGACAGCAGCACTTACTACAATCGCATCATTATTGATTTCACTGAAAGTGTTCGCATGCTTTTGAGCTAACTCTCTGGCTTGGCATATATTCACAGCATTTTCCTGACTTTTTTATCATGAATACCAAACACAATCTGGGCACGAATCATGGATGCTTTCAGCTCAGAGAAATTACATGTCTGTGCTTTCAGTTTCAGATCGGTCACAAAGCTATCAAAAGTCACATTTTGCCACTGTGTCCTTGAACAGAACACGTATCTTTCATCGGTCTCATTCTTTTTGGGAGAACAATGTGTATCAAATTTCTTTAGCACATTGTCCAAATTTTCTCTGTTCTCCTCTTGATTAAATACAAATGTATAAAATACCTCTATTGCCTGTGGGCCTGCAACCATGAGCAGCAACGCTATTTTCCTTGCGTCTGGCTTCGTACCGAACCCGATGGCAGCAATGTAGAGTTCGAATTGTTGTTTGAAAGTCCGCCAATTGTCGTCGACATTTCCCATGAGATTCTAAAACTCCGGTGGATTCAATTTCTCCATGTCGCATTTCACAATTTTGAGCAGATCTTCACCAATCCTGGTACCATGTTATGCTCATTAATAACTTGACATTCTTATTATGAACAGCTAGCTTCTAGCTAGTCATTTATTCAGTACACATTCTCTAGGTACAGGATCTGTAGAGATTCAGCATGTGTACTTCTGTGTGCAGGCAGCCACCTTGACTACTGCCTCGTGGGTAGCCTAGTGCATTGTGGTTAGTGTAGTCTTAAACACATACAACTAAATATATAGCTCTATACCGCTCTACGGCTCCATCTGGTGTACCACTCTAGAATGACATGTTATTGATCATTATAGTCACCTGTTGCCGGGTGGCCCTTAATTGGCCTGCTGAGCCCACTGGGCTGGCTCAACAAGGTCAATCAAGTGAAAATCGCGTCGGTTGGCCACAACTCGATGGAGGCGGGACTACAACCCTGAAAGTTGTAGTACCGCCTCCTACATGCCTCCAAAATGAAAATCCAGCCCAGTGATTTTGTTTAGTAGTGCATGTTTTAGCCAGTGTATGCTAGACCAAATAAATATACGTTTGATTTTTCACCGAAGCATTCCTGTCTGTGGCTTATTCCATTTACACTCTGAATAATAATTCCCGGGTATAGAACTTTCGTAAGGCGGGGGTGATTCGAACCGTTCGTCTAGCAATTGGGCTAGGATCAAAAATCTCTTACAGTATGGAGACCAGAACTGTGCACAGTAATCTAAGTGCAGCCTGACCAGGGTCCTATACAAGTTTAATGTAACTTCACTACGTTTGAATTCTACACCGCTAGAAATAAATCCCAGTGCTTAGTTGGCAATCAATTAATTACTCTTTTGAAGTGTAGTTGCTGTTGGTATGTAGGTAAACACAGCAACCAATCTGCAAACAACAAGGCCTCATTAACAGCAACAAGTTGAATGCCAGTTATTCGGTTTTTGATAGTGTTTGTTGAGGAAGGAATATTGGCCAAGACGCCACAAGAATTCTGCAAATAATTGCCAACCACCTGCACAGGTAGACTGGCCTTAGTTTAATATCTCATTTGAAAGTGTGCACCTCCTACAATGCAGCTCCCCCTCAGTACTGTACATACATACATAAATCACTAATGTATATGTATATATAATTATATTAATTCCTCCCATGATATTCAAAACGTTGATTTTAAGTTTTATTTTTTTCCTTTGCAACGCTGTCCATTCTTTTTTTGAAGGTGTTGACTTCCTGCTAGGTTATAGTTCCATAGGCCCATGACCCGCCAATGCCCCAGCTTTAAGGTTATTCAACTGTGATAGACATTAACAAAGACCGATTTATTCAATGACAACATAACCAAACTCCCACAGCATTTACTGTATGGCATCTAGGTATCAGTTTCATTGCTAATTACCTCAGCGGCCAGATCCCTGGCATGGGAACGTACACCATATGTAAAGCTCTCTAGTGAGCTTGAAACTTCCTTTGAAATCTTTGTGGGAAAAATTCAGTATCGCCCCGCTTGGAGTGCGATTATCAGCCGTGCGCAAAGTTTAGCGCCTGGCGTTAATTATCGCCTCCAAATGCAAATTTGGCTTTTATCGCCCCTGAAGGTGATTGGAGCGCTAAATCAGGTGCTTCACACCTGTCTTAAGGCGCAAAGGCCGAGGCGCTACCTCAGAGCGCTGGCGAAGCTCATGTGATGTCAGTCAGCAATGGAACACAGACACAATGGGCTGGATTTTCCTAAGCCCCTGGAGTCGGGTTGGAGGCATGCGGGCGATAAAAATCGGAGATCCAGGGGTCCCGACCCCATCCCGCCTCCAACCCGCCTCCATGTCAATTTCATAGGAGTCGGGTTGCCGACAAGTGCTGGAACCCGACTCCCAGAGGCGGGAAGGGATTAAAGGCAATTAAACTGCCTGTTAACAGGTAGTTAACAGGTAGTTTTTTGCCTATTCGCGATTTTTATTGCTGGTTTGTGGGCTTCCCGACAGCTCCAAACCACGAAAAGTTTTCGAGGCGGGACGTGGGTCTGAGGTCTTGGAGGGGTCGAGATGCCCAGTGTTCAGGTGAGTGAGGGGTGCAGGAGTGCAAAGGTAAGTGTTTTGCAAGTGTTTAAAGTGTTTAAATAAGTTTAACTTACTTTTACTTACCTTTACAGGAGTCCTGCATTCCGGTGTCGGGAGTCGGCTGCAAGAAACACAGAAGCTCCGATTTAAAAAAAAAAATCAGCTTCTTGGTTTCTGCAGCAAAATGATTTAAAAGTTATCCTGAGAAAGGACTGAGGCTGAATTAGCAGTTTTTCAGTGCTTGACAGCTTCAAACAGCTGTTAAACACTGATATTTCATCTGCCAAAAGCTTTTGACAGATGAAATGTCAATCTCTGACGTCACCTGTTGCCGGGTGGCCCTTAATTGGCCTGCTGAGCCCAGAGGGCGGGCTCAACAAGGTCAATCAGAGGAAAATCCAGTGGGTTGGCCACATCTCCATGGAGGCGGGACAACAAGCCCGAATGTGGGTTTCCCACCTCCAACCCGCCCCCGTAGCAAAATCCAGCCCAATGACACTGGCCAGTTCTTAAAGGGCAGGGTTGATCTTGTTCTCCATCCACATCCTGCTCATTGCAGCCTTGAATCTCGGCCTGGAGAGACCTGTACATCAAAGCTGCTGAAAAGAACAATGGAGAGACCCAGGGAAAGAGCTCAGAGTGCAGCCCCCACAGTCTCTTCTAAATTGATAAAAGGAAGGGCAAATCAAAATGAACCTGCACAGTGCTGCTCAGTTCCCAAAACTCCTTCACACAGTGTTGAATCTCTCCAGAATCTCTCTCTCTCTCTCTCTCTCAGAATGCGTGGTGCAAAAATGTCACCAACAAAAAAAGGCAGGAAACGGTCGCCTTTAAATAGCATCCCCCAGTCCCTTCCTGACTGCAAAACGCTCCCCTCAACCTGTCGTTGCTAGCAGCAGGCGATAAGGCAGGGGGTGCCCCTCAATTTCCGGTCCGGGGTGCTACCGGGGCATTGCACACTCGACTGACGTCACGATCGGCTGGCGCAGAAGATCGTGGCGGTAGTGTTTAGCGCCGCCGCAAAATGTCTAGTTAATTTTGTGAGCGCTGCAAACATCGCCGCGCGCGGGCATGAGTTAGTTTGTGCCCCATTAGCGCCCTCTTAAGGCACTAACGGGAGGCGCAAACCAACTGAATTTTCCCCCTTTATGTTTTAAAATTAAAAATTTATAAATTAATAAAATCTAGAACCTTTAAAATCAGCTTTTACCAATTTCCAAATTGTTTTGGGACAGTGAATCAGTAAAAAAAAATCCTCCTGAATGTGAGAAAAAAATCCTAAAATTATCCATTGTTTTCTACCAAAAATCAGGTCTGAAGATGCACAGGCGTCATATCCAGAATGGAGTTGGGGTACAGATCAATCATGATCTAACTGAATGGAAGAACAGGCTCGAGGGGCTGAATGGCCTCCTCCTGGTCCTATGTTAAGGGAATGATAGCATAGTGGTTATGTTACTGGACTAGTAATCCAGAGGCCTGGACTAATGATCCAGCGAGATGTGAGTTCAAAGCTGCTGGGGAATTTAAATTAAATTAATTAATTAAAAAAATTTGGAATAAAAATCTAGTATCAGTAATGGCGACCATGAAACTCTCAGATTGTCGTAAAGGAGTGGCCCTGGGAGTCCTCAACATTGACCCCGGACCCCATGAAGCCTCATTTATTCAGGTCAAGCATGGGCAAGGAAACCTCCTGCGGATTACCACCTACCGCCCTCCCTCAGCTGATGAATCAGTACTCCTCCATGTTGAACACCACTTGGAAGAAGCAATCAGAGTAGCAAGGGTACAGAATGTACTCAGGGTGGGGGACTTCAATGTCTACTGGCCAAGTCCTGAAGGACATACCTGCGAGTCTGTGCCTGCGACAGGTGGTGAGAGAACCAACATGAGGGAAAAACCTACTTGACCTCGTCCTCACCAATCTACCAGTCACAGATGCATCTGTCCAGGACAGTATTGGTAGCAGTGACCACCGCACAATCATTGTGGAGACAAAGTGCCATTTTCACACTGAGGACACCCTCCATCGAGTGTAGAAGAGCATGCCAGGAGCAGCACCAGGCGTACCTAAAAAATGAGGTGCCAACCTGGGAAACTGCAACACAGGGCTACATATGCATGTTAAAACGAGGAAGCAGCATGCTATAGACAGGACTAAGCAATCCCACAATCAATGGATGAGATCAAAGCTCTGCAGTCCTGCCACATCCAGTCATGAATGGTGATGGACCATTAAACACTAATGGGAGGAGGAGGCTCCATGAATATCCCCATCCTCAATGATCGCGGAGCCCAGCATGTGAGTGCAAAGGACAAGGCTAAAGCGTTTGCAACCATCTTCAGCCAGAAGTGCCGAGTGGATGATCCATATCGGCCTCACCCTGAGGTCCCCACCATCACAGAAGCCAGTCTTCAGTCAATTCGATTCACTCCACGTGATACCAAGAAATGGCTGAATGCACTGGATACAACAAAGGCTATGGGACCCGACAAAATATCAGCTGTCGTGCTGAAGACTTGTGCTCCAGAACTAGCTGCGTCTCTAGCCAAGCTGTTCCAGTACAGCTGCAACACTGGCATCTATCCAACAGGTGTGGAAAACTGCTCAGGTATGTCTTGTCCACAAAAAGCAGGACAAATCCAATCATGCTAATTACTGCCCCACCAGTCTACTCTCAATCATCAGCAAAGTGATGGAAGGTGTTGCCGCCAGTGCTATCAAACTCACCAATAACCTGCTCACTGATGTTCCGTTTGAGTTCTGCCAGGACCATTCATTACAACCTTGGTCCAAACATGGACAAAGGAGCTGAATTCCAGAGGTGAGTTGGGAGTGACTGCCCTTAACATCAAGGCAGCATTTGACTGAGTGTGGCTTCAAGGAGCCCTAGTAAAACTGAAGTCAATGGGAATCGGGGGAAAACTCTCCACTGGCTGAAGTCATATTTAGCACAAAGGAACATGGTTGTGGTGGTTGAAGGTCAATCACCATAGCCCCAGGACATCACTGCAGAAGTTCCTCAGGGCAGTATCCTAGGCCCAACCATCTTCAGCTGCTTCATCAATGACCTTCCCTCCAACATAAGGTCAGAAATGGGGATGTTCGCTGATGACTGCACAGTGTTCAGTGCCATTCACAACTCCTCAGATAATGTAGCAGTCCATGCCCGCAGCAACAAGACCTGGACGACATTCAGGCTTGGGCTGATAAGTGGCAGGTATTTATGCGCCACACAAGTGCCAGGCAATGACTATCTCCAACAAGCGAGAGTCTAACCACCGCCCCTTGACATTCAATGGTATTGTAGGAATCATCGGATTCCTAACTGAATCACTGAGGTCGAGTCAGTTCAGTAAATCAGCCGAATTTAATTAAACAAGTGAACAAAACAAAAACATGCAGGAGCAACAGCAAACAGGTCTACACAGCAGCTTGTTCCACGAGGTCTGAACTCAGGACCTCCCACTCTCTGACGTCATGGCGTCATCACGTTTCCCGCCGTTCGGGGCATCACGTGACCAACGTAATGACGTCATCGCGTTGTTTCAGGGCTTTTACAGAAAGCCTGTTTACACTCAGCAAATGAACATAGATGCTGTAACATTGGTTTAAAGACAGTTATGCGTTTGTACAGGAGTTCATTGGTGGTTTTGCCACAGTATTACCATTGCCGAATCCCCCACCATCAACATCCTGGTGGGCATTATTGACCAGAAACTTAACTGGACCAGCCACATAAATACTGTGGCAACAAGAGCAGGTCAGAGGCTAGGTATTCTGCGGTGAGTGTCACCTCCTGACTCCCCAAAATCTTTCCACCATCTACAAGGCACAAGTAAGGAGTGTGATGGAATAATCTTCTCTTGCCTGGATGAGTGCAGCTCCAACAACACTTAAGAAGCTCGACAACATCCAGGACAAAGCAACCCGCTTGACTGGTACCCCATCCACCACCTTAAGCATTCACTCTCTCCACCACCGGTGTACCCTGGCTGCAGTGTATACCATCTACAAGATGTACTGCAGCAACTCACCAAAGCTACTTCGGCAGCACCTCCCAAACCTGCAACCTCTTCCACCTAGAAGGACAAGGGCAGAAGGCGTATGAGAGCAACACCACCTCCAAGTTCCACTCCAAGTCACACACCATCCTGACTTGGATGTATATCACTGTTCCTTCATCGTCGCTGGGTCAAAATCTTGGAACTCCCTCCCTAACAGCACTGGGAGAGTACCTTTACCACATGGACTGCAGTGGTTCAAGAAGGCGGCTCACCACCACCTTTTCAAGGGCAATTAGGGATGGGCAATAAATGCTGGCCTTGCCAGCGACGTCCACATCCCATGAATGAATTAAAAAATGTGAGGCTGCACATTGAAGACTACAGTGATGCTATCAACACAATGGATAAACTGCAAATAAGAATCGCAATATAACATTCATGCAAAATTAAATATTAGCATCAAATATTTCATATTTCAGTCGGACTTTTCAGATATTTGTACATCTTGATACTTTGGTGGTGATATGCGATTTCAAACAGTCATTTTATCAATCAAAATTTTGTAGCACAAAGTATATTCACAAATGCTATTTATATATTTTATTGCCAAAGTAGGTTGACAGCATTTTGCGATTATTGAAACTTTCATTACTTTTGGAACTGCCATTGAGGCTGATAAAAGTTGTTTGGAACTGTATAAATAATTGTAGGTTGTCAGTTAGTGCAACTTTGCTTGTTTGTTTTCTTGAGGTTTACAAATGTTGAAAATAAAAATTGATTTTTACTGATTTATTTGAGCTCTTATCCTCCTCGATTTTCTCCCACTTTTTGATGTTTAAAAATGAAAACAGCAAAAACCTAAAAAAAAAACAAGTTTTTAAATCGGAAAGGGAAACCGATTTTAAATGAATGAATTATAAACTTGCAGGTGTAAATATATTCAATTCATTAAACAGTAGGAAGGCAGCGATCACTTGGAGTTACAGTTTGATTGAGAATCTCTTGCTGCGTTTAATATGGACTGCATGTTGTTTCTTAATAGCTGTGAGGAAAGGGACCAGCATTTTAGTGCAGTACACCAGTGCAGTAGCATAACATTCCATTCATATTACATCACTACTTTTCAATACCTAGACCAATTAAGGAGATGAGTTAATGAATAGTAGATGGAATGCAAGGCACAGTGTAATAGGAATCAGCAAATCCAGAGGAAGGGGTTCTAATAGCTGAGATAAAAATAAGACAAAAAATGGGCAGGATTAGTGATTACTCAAGGGAGATTTCCAGTCAATATGCTTTCACAAATTTAATCAAGTACTAAGATAATCTCAAGGCCAATTAATTATTGGCTAAATTCAGTGGCTCTGTGCTCTCAGTGGGAAATGTCACTCAGTGGAAGTGCAGGTTGGAGAAAGGACTCCAACACTGCAGCCCCAATTCTCTGGCTCAATTCTGTGTCAAGCATGGCTTCCCGTTGGAATTGTTGAATTTACCCACACAAGACAAAACATGTTATTCTAACTTTGTGTAGATAATTGGTATAGCCACGTTAAGGGTAATTTCACACTTTGATACTTCCAGCAGGGAGCTATGCTCACAAGGAGTGTAGATCACAGAACCTGGGCTATAACGTTGTAGTTGTATGAATCGTCAGATCCCTAACTGAAGCACTGAGGTCGAGTCAGTCCGATAATAAAACAAAGTTTAATAGAAACTAGAGAACAAACAATTGCATGCAGGAGAAATAATCAACAGGTCTTTTCTGGTGCTGGTTTCACGAGGTCTCAGTTGGGAACCTCCCACTCTCTGACGTCATGACGTCATCACGTTTCCCACCGTTCGGGGCGTCACGTGACCAACATGATGAAGTCATCGCGCTGATTCTGGGGCTTATCCAGAACGGCTATTTACATACAGTAAACAAACATAGGTGCTGTAGCACTCTGTTAAAGGCAGTTATACATTTATACAGGAGTCCGTTGGTGGCTTTGCCACATGCGCCCCCCCAGAAGTGTCTTTAACTTCAAAAGTCAATCGCAGAGGAGGTCGGACAAGCCTGTCAGAATAACTCCGATATTCCCAGAGAGGAATGGGCTGGTCAGACGATGAGCTGGTCTACGGAACAGTCGGGTCAGGCGAGGTGGTCACGGGCGGCCGCCCACGACGCGGTGGCTGCGCTGCCTCGACCGGTTGCTCAAGGTCCAGGTGTGCGGCCTTGAGGCGGTCCACGGAAATGTGGTCAGGCTTGCCCCTGACGTCCACTAAAAAACTTTTGCCGCCTGCCTGCAGTACCTGGAAAGGGCCTGTATATGGAGGCGTGAGAGGACTACGGTGGGCGTCATGCCGGACGAAAATGAATTTAGCCCGCATAAGCTCCAGCGGAACGTGAGATGCGGGCAACCCATGATGCGACGTTGGAATGGGCCGGAAAGATTGCGCTGTGGCCCGGTGAGCCTCCAGTTGTTCGGCCGCCGACCAAGGACGCGTTGGTGATGGAAGAAACTCGCCGGGCACCCAGAGCGGCTGGCCATAAACCAGTTCAGTGGCCGATGCCTGCAGGTCCTCTTCAGGCACTGTGCGTAACCCGAGCATCACCCACGGCAGCTTGTCCATTCAAGTGGTCCCCTGGAGGGTGGCCCTCAGTGACGCCTTCAAGAACCGGTGAAAACTTTCGCATAATCCATTGGCCTGCAGATGGTAAGCCGTGGCCCAATGGAGCTTGGTGCCCAAATCCAAGGCTACAGCATTCCACAAAGCAGACGAGAATTGCAGCCTGCGATCCGACGAAATATCAGACGGAACACCGAAACGTGCAACCCAGGATGAAAGAAAAGCCTGGGCAACATCCACGGAGGTGGTGGACGTCAAAGGAATGGCCTCCGGCCACCTGGTGGTACGGTCGACTATGGTCAGAAGATGTGTGAAACCTTGTGATGGCGGTAGTGGGCCCACGAGGTCGACATGGACGTGATCAAAACGCCTCTCCGGTACCTCGAATATGGCGACGGGAGCTTTGACATGGCGCTGCACGTTAGCCCTCTGGCACACGATGCAGGTGTTGGCCCAGTCACGGACATCTTTTCGCATTCCCCTCCAGACGAACTTGGACGCCAGCAATTTTTGTGAAGCCCGCACGCCCGGATGCGCAAACCCATGAATGGCATCTAAAACGTTCCTACACCAGGACAGCGGAACGATCGGGCGGGGATCTCCCAAGGAGACGTCGCAGAGCAAGGAGGTGCCAGCCGAGTGGAAAAGCACATCAGCTGGCTGCAGGCAGGACGAGTCAGTGCGGAAAGCCTGTGTTTCCGGATCAGCTGCTTGGTCAACAGCCATGAGTGAATAATCGAGTCCCAGATGGACGGCCTGGACAGTCGCACGCGAGAGGCTATCAGCGACCATGTTGTCCTTGCCGGCCACGTGCCGGATGTCGGTGGTGAACTCGGAAATAAAGGTGAGCTGTTGTTGCTGTCGAGCTGACCACGGCTCAGCCGTCTTGGCCATGGCAAACGTCAGGGGCTTGTGATCCACAATCGTGGTGAATTGGCATCCTTCCAATAGAAAACGAAAATGGCAGATGTCCAGAAACAACGCCAACAGCTCCCTGTCGAACGTGCGTAGCTACGCTCGTTACGACGCAATTGGCGACTAAAAAACGCCAGCGGTTGCCACGTCCCATCAACCCATTGCTCCTGCACGGCGCCTACAGCATAGACTGAAGTGTCCGTCATGAGCGCGATGGTGGCGCCAGGCAGCGGGTGCGCCAACATCGTTGCGTTTGTGAGAGCATCCTTCGTGTCCACAAAAGCGCAATCCATCTCCGGCGTCCAAACCACAGGTTCCTTCCCCGGCTTCCCTCTGAGTGCCTCGTAGAGCGGCCGCATCAGCTGCGCGGCCCGGGGGACAAACCTATGGTAAAAGTTTACCATACCAAGGAACTCCTGGAACGCTTTAGCGGATTGTGGACGCGGGAAAGCAGCGATGGCCGCCACCTTCGACCGAAGCGGCAGTGCCCCTTTCGCAGTGATGCGGTGGCCCAAAAGGTCTATCTGTCGCAGTCCGAATTGACATTTGTTCGGGTTGATTATAAGGCCATGCTGATGGAGGTGTCGAAAAAGGAGACGCAGGTGTTGTAGATGTTCCTCTTTCGAAGCACTGGTGACCAGGATGTCATCGAGATAAACAAAGAGAAAATTAAGATCCCACAGCACTGAATCCATAAGGCGCTGGAACGCCTGCGCTGCATTTTTGAGTCCGAACGGCATTTGGAGGAATTCAAACAGTCCAAAAGGGGTAATGACTGCTGTCTTCTGGATGCCCTGGGGGTGGACGGGCACTTGATGATACCCTCGGACGAGGTCGATTTTGGAAAAAAATGAATTGCCTGCCAAATGAGCGGAGAAATCTTGGATGTACGGTATTGGGTACCGGTCGGGAGTCTTGATCTCATTGAGGCGCCGATAATCGCCGCAGGGCCGCCAACCACCGCCGGGCTTAGGGACGATATGAAGCGGCGACGACCAGGGACTATCCGAGCGGCGAACGATTCCCAGTCACTCCATGGTGGCGAACTCCGCCTTCGCGGCCTCGAGTTTACTGGGCTCCAGCCGTCGAGCCTGGGCCTAAACCGGGGGGCCGGTCGTCGCGATGTGGTGTTCTACACCATGTTTAGCGATCATCGCCAAGAAGGTGGGTCGAGTGATATCCAGAAATTCCCCAAGCAGGCGGGTGAATTCGTCGGGCGATGGCACGGTGCAGGAACCCGCGTGGGGCGTGCCTGAGCCCCGAAAACAGGAGATGGAGGCAAGCGTGGCGGCGTGAATCAGACGGCGATTACGTAAATCAACCAATAGGCCATTGGTACAGAAGAAATCAGCGCCGAGTATTGCCTGTGCAATTTTGGCAGTTATAAACTCCCAGTGGAAAAGTTGCCCGCCGAAACACACCTGGATCCACCGCTTCCCGAACGTATGAATAGCGCTGTTGTTGGTGGCCTGGAGTGGAGAACCACACCTCCCTGACCTGATGCCGAGGAGCGAAGCGGGAAGGATGCTGCACTGAGCGCCCGTGTCGCACAAAAAACGCCGGCCCGAAATGGAGTCGGTGATGTACAATAATTTCCCGGAATCGCCAACTGCCATCGTAGACGCAAAACCGACCTCGGGGTCGTTCTTCCGTTCACGCAATCGGTGCTGCTGCTTTCTCGTTGCAGTTGGCGCGAAACTGCATGGGTGTCGGCAGCATCTGGCTTTTGGACTGAAACAGGTCTGGTAGTAGCAGAGGCCGGTCGGTGGAGGCGCTGAGGTGGGATTCTTCGGGGCGGGACTCTTCGAGGTGGCACAGTACTGCTGCATCACCGCATAAATGGTGTCGGCTTCGGCTGCGAGCGCTACACCGTCCGTAGCCTCCAGCCTGGCGAGGGCTGCTTGCACCTGCTCGGGGAGCTGGCTCAGGAACAGTTCCCGAAACAGAAAACACTGCGGCTCAGACCCAAGGAGCGTGAGCATCTGGCTCATCAACTCAGATGGCTTAGCGTCGCCTAACCCGGGCAGTGTGAGTAAACGTCGCGCGCTCTCCGCTTTCGTGAGGCCGAAAACCTGCATAAGTCGCGCCTTAAGCGTAACATACTTGTTATCCACGGGTGGGGTCTCCAGCAGACTGATGATCCATGAAGCCATCGAGCTGTCCAGTGCAGAGACCACGTAAAGATAACAGGTCTGATCCAGCACGATGTTCCGAAGCTTGAACTGAGCCTCCGCTTCGACGAACCAGGAGGCCGCCTGTTGTTCCAAAAATTGAGGGAGCTTCAAAGTTGCTGCATTAACATCCATCATATTGTTCTGCGTGTACTCCGCGAAAATCGTCCACGAAGTCTCGGGGTCACCAATGTAGGAATCGTCAGACCCCTAACTGAAGCACAGAGGTCGAGTCAGTCCGATAATAAAACAAAGTTTAATAGAAACTAGAGAACAAACAATTGCATGCAGGAGAAATAATCAACAGGTCTTTTCTGGTGCTGGTTTCACAAGGTCTCAGTTGGGAACCTCCCACTCTCTGACGTCATGATGTCATCACGTTTCCCGCCATTCGGGGCATCACGTGACCAACGTGATGATGTCATCGCGCTGATTCTGGGGCTTATCCAGAACGGCTATTTACATACAGTAAACAAACATAGGTGCTGTAGCACTCTGTTAAAGGCAGTTATACATTTATACAGGAGTCCGTTGGTGGCTTTGCCACATAGTCCTACCTCTGACCGACATTTCATTCAATCGTGGTTTCCTCATTGGCAAGGCATAATTATCACTCGTGTATGTAATTTTCAACATCGTACCTTCAAAAAATGGTTTCGAGAAATGCGACAAGGGTGATCCCAGCACTTAAGACTCTATGGCTTAGAAATTCCAGTGTGGTGAAAATCTGCCGGTGCCACCGCGGGCCGAGGTTAACGGCTGCCCGAATTAATTGCGCAGGCAGCACCTGCTAATTTAAATTAGCAGAGCGCTAAACTTACCGTGTAAGGCTGGTTATCCGGAGCTACTCTCAGCAGGAGGCCCAATGTAGCATGGCCGTAGTGTTCCTGCAGCAAGAACAGATTTATCTTAAAGCTAACCTGTCATTTTAGAAAGCAGTGTTGGTCCCTTAAAGGGGAACTACCTTCTAAAATGAAAAAAAAGAAAAATCATTTAAAATTAGGCAGTCTTTAGCCATTAGAGTTCAACTGCTTTCTGAAGAAAAAAAACATTAAAAATAATTTCCAAATGGCAGTCTTCAGCTTTTAAAGCTAAATGCCTTCAACACCTAAACAAATGGTAAAAGTGCTTTAGCACTAACACAAATTACTCAACAAGCCAGGGAAGGGGCACCCAGGGTCTCAGACGCAGCACTCCAGCTTTGTGCAGGGGGCCAGCACTGCAAGCGAGGTCCTCTACCCACAGGGGCGAGGAGGCCTTCCAGAAAGAACGCTGTGGGACCAGATCACTGAGGCCGTCACTGCCAGCAGTGCTGTCCCCACCTCCTGGCTCCAGTGCCCAAAGAAGCTTCATGACCTCAGACCACTCATCAAGGGTCAGTGAATGCAGCTTCAAAAGTCATCTCCTACCAACTGCACCACAAGCCTTGCACACTGCTCATTGCACTACCCCCCCCCCACACCTCATCTACCAACAACCTGTACCTAACACGAGGCACACCTCCCATTCCTAGCTTCACCTCACCCCCTTGGAGGAGACAGTGCTAGCCATTCTTGGCTGGGGCATGACTGAGCCCTTGGCCAGCGACGGAGTTGAAAGGATAAAAGATACTGGTATCCTCATACGTTATCCTCCTTCTGGCATGCGCCTCTTTCTTTTCTGCCCTTCCCTAACCACAACTTCACCCTTGTGCCTTCCTCATTTCACACACCCAAGAAATGCAGCCTGCCCAGCTAGTGGTTGACCAAGAAGAGGGAGAGGAGAGTGAAGAAGAAAAAGAAACAGCGTCATTCTATTTGACACTCCCAGCCACCAGCTCTGTGAGGTCATCCTGCAAGGCCATCTGCAATGTTCACCACTGAAAGTCAGCAGCCTTACACCAGCCATGCTGCAGCCACTGGGATGGCTCTGCATGACATCAGTAGGATAGGCAAAGGCGCACAAAAGACAGTCATTAAGGGAATGCATAAGGTTAATTAGTTGACTTCTTTATGTCATATTGAATGGATAGATGTATAAAGTTGGATTAGAACATGTGCCTTCTGGTAGTTTTTAGTTCAGCATTGTGGCCAAGAGGACGCTCTGATGGTCAGTAACAGAGGGAAGGTAAGGTGTGGAACAAATGTTGAAAGGGGAATTGGGGTTGTGTTCACTGGTACCGCAGGCGGATGGTTCCATCCCGGATATCCCGGCCAGAAAGGGGTTGTCTGGGTTGCATCCTTCCTTCTGCTTCCTCCTGTTCTGCGTCTTCCTCTTCCCTCTGCGAGTGGATGCTGGAAATCTGAAATAAAAGCAGAAAATGTTGGAAATACTCAGCAGGTCAGGCAGCATTTCAACCTGAGATGTGAACTGTGTTTCTCTTTCTACAGATGCTGCCTGATCTGCTGAGTATTTCCAGCAATTCCCGTTTTAATTTGGGATTTCCAGCATCTGCATTTGCTTTTGTTTTGAAGGTATTGGTTTTTTAATGCTGAGAGGCTTCAATGATGTAGATGGAAGCAGGTTATTTAATTTGGAACCAGGAATGCAGAGCTAAAGGACATAGGTTGAAGATTAATAAACCTGAAGTGTGACTAGAGATTGGAACCTTTACTTCTATTCAAAGTAGTGGATGTACAACAGCGTCCCAGCAAAAGTAATTGATACTGTATTGGCTAACTCCTTTAAGAAAAATGTTGCAGGTTAGTATCAGGTTAGGAAAAGATTTGGAGATTATGCAGAGAGTTTTGACTAAGATGATCAAATACTCTATAGACACAATTAGTCGTGTATTGCCGGGACTGAAGGAGGGTACTATCCATGGAGGACAGTCAGCCAAAATGGACAAGTAGGGATGTTCAGATGGATAATTATTCATGGTGTTTAATTGTACGACCATGTTAGAACTTGTTTGACTATCTTTAGGAGTATTTGTGCAGAACCAACCCTCAAAGTATAAACAGATCCATGGTGAGATAGATTTTACCTGGTCTGTGTAGGGGTTTTGCAAAATTCCACTAATTTCCCTGAAGATAAAAGAAACATTGGTCCACATCATGGATGAAGATTTATGTGTTTTGAATTGCCTCTGGGTCAGATCAATGTTTTAAAGCTTACTCAGAACCACAAAATACTGCTGAGCTGGGCTGAGCTGGACTACAATGAAATCGAGGAAATTCGTGGAAATATTCACACACATTGAGATAGTACATCTTGATTAAAATTTGTGCCCTTGAGCCCGGTCAAACACAAAGGTTTTAAAATGGCCATCAGAAAAAGCTTGGCAAAAGCAGCTAGGCAGCTTGTAATGTGTCTGTGTGAAAGACCTGTCAATCAAACCAGGGAGGCCAGGAGTTGCCCACTTGACCCGAGGCCGCAGAGACAGGTTATTATGGCTGCTATGTTTAAACAAGCAATTCAGCAACCAATCATAGTCCTTTTTTTTTGTGTACTGGAACTTTAGGCGGGAATTTTCCAGACAGAATGGCAGGAGCACACAGGTATAAAGATAGCTGCTGAGAAGCTATCTTTCTCTTTTTTACTTCGCTGGACCACAGGTGAGCAGGGTGTTCTGACTCCTCAACAAGACAACCTAGCAAGGAGTTTGGGGTGATGATTTAAGGGAATTGCTAAGATTGTTTAAATAACATTGTAGCCATTGTATACCTCGTTTTCGCCGTCTGTACCACCCCCCCCTCCCTGCCCCCTGTTATACACTTTTACTGCATTTACTGTGTTCGTGTGGTATAGTTTATACTTGATTATGGTTTCTTTGGTTTAATAAATTTTGACTTTTCTCGCATCCAAACCAATTGTCCGTTTTAATATCATTAATTATAAGTCCTCCAGTCAGAACTGAAAGGTGGGGTAGCGATTCGGAAACACTGTTAAAATTGGTTTACAGTGCAGCAGGCAAAAAGGCTGCTGGCCAGGTATGTTACCATAAACCAGTTAACAGATTCCCCCCCTACAAAATGGCGACCCAGATGGGACTGGAGGCAGTTCTTGATTTGATGAGTGATTTGGATCTGCAGCAAGCATCAGCTCTTCTCTTTCTTGCTTTCAGTCTGTGGGCAGTCCTGTGGAATGTAGTGGCAGCATGTAGGCTGTCCTATCGGGGTATAGGTGGCTGGGTTAGGAAGTGTGAGAGGAGAGAGCAGGAGGAGGTTAAAGAGGCCAAGAGACAGGAGTCCCAGTTTGAAAAATGCCAGGCGGGGGTAGAATGCCTCATAAGAGAGGTGAATGAGGCCAGAGCTAGTGAGATGAGGGAGCGGGAAGAAAATGCATGCCTCACACTAGAGGTCACGAAACACCAGGCACTTATAGAACGCCTTGTGCAGGAATCACTGAAGCCAGGGAAAATGAGAAGAGACTGCGGGAAGAGAATGCCCGGTTTAGTTAAACAGATCATGGCCCCTGTAGGGCAGAGATAGAAAGCCTTAACATGGCTTTAAAGGTAGCAAGGGGAATGATTTGCATGATCAGCCCGAAGGCAGGTCAGCCGGATTTTACTGGCAGCCCAAGTGAAACCATCCCACAGGCAGCACCCAGAATGGGGCTGGATAGGGAATTAGAGATTCCAAGACCACAGCCCACAGCTCTGAGTCTTCAGGAGCTCTGGCAGCAAAGAGGGGTGGACAATGGGGTGGTAGGAGAACACCAGCAGGTCCCGCTAGGCAGGCGGGGACCAGGACCAGTGTACCCCCTCCGACAATGGAGGTACGATCCGCCCGTGAGGAGTGAGCCTGAGAATAGGAATCCTCAGCCCACAGTAGGTACAAGTTCACAGGCAAGTGCTGTGGCTTGTGTGGGGGGAGGAGCCATTCATGAGCAGAGTAAGCTGCCTAAGCAGGGGAACAGGGAAGGAGAGTTCTGGGACCCCTGTAGAGCAGGTCCAGTAGCAGAAATCCGGGACAAGGGAGGCACAAAGGGGATAGTTTTGGCCCCAGACCAAAGGCAGGTCCAAGTCCAAAATTCCCCATTTAAAGCCACCCGGGTAAGGGAACAGGGCCTAGAAATTCAGTGCCCTTAGCGCCGATTTTGCAGCGCTAGAGGGCCTGGCGCTGCAATTGGCGCCGGCGCCTAAATTGCCTGGGGCCCTTCCGCCGCGGTAGACCGGTAGCGCTGCGCCGGCACCGATGACGTCATCGGTGTGCGCAGCGTCCCGGTTGCCGTGGTGACGGGCCCCAGCGCCGAAATTGACTTGCGGCCGCCTCGCCCGTGGCAGCCGCAAGCAACGTTCTGGCAGAGGTGCCTTGCACAAGTTTGCGCCGGCGCATTAAAGGCCCCGCGGCAGCCGGCCGCTTTCCCGCCGCCCGCCTGGCCGCAGCTCCCTCCCCGGACTTCCCCCCCCCCCCCCGGAACAGAAGCAAGCCCGGCACATGTCCGAGGTGCCGGGCTCATTTTTAATAAGATTATCGCGGGCCGCGGCCGGGTGCAGGCAGCTCCTCCTTAAGGGAAGGAGGAGGCCTGCACTTCCCGAACCTGCCGCACCGCAGCGGGCGCCGCAGCACCGGAATAGCGCCGAAATTCAGCGCATAGCGCCAGTTTTCAGGCGCTAACAGCTTTCAGCAGCGCCGGCAGCCGTTTGGGCGCAGAACCAGTGAATTTTGGGCCCGACCAGCGCGACTTAGCTCCGGCACTAACTTCCGGCGCTAAAGCCCTGGCAGCGCCAAAACTCAATTTCTAGGCCCATGAGTTTGCTGTCCATGCAAGTGCAAGTCCACAGACTGTAAAGACAGGGGCCTAGAAATTGAGTTTTGGCGCTGCCAGGGCTTTAGCGCCGGAAGTTAGTGCCGGAGCTAAGTCGCGCTGGTCGGGCCCAAAATTCACTGGTTCTGCGCCCAAACGGCTGCCGGCGCTGCTGAAAGCTGTTAGCGCCTGAAAACTGGCGCTATGCGCTGAATTTCGGCGCTATTCCGGCGCTGCGGCGCCCGCTACGGTGCGGCAGGTTCGGGAAGTGCAGGCCTCCTCCTTCCCTTAAGGAGGAGCTGCCTGCGCCCGGCCGCGGCCCGCGATAATCTTATTAAAAATGAGCCCGGCACCTCGGACAAGTGCCGGGCTTGCTTCTGTTCCGGGGGGGGGGGGGAAGTCCGGGGAGGGAGCTGCGGCCAGGCGGGCGGCGGGAAAGCGGCCGGCCGCCGCGGGGCCTTTAATGCGCCGGCGCAAACTTGTGCAAGGCACCTCTGCCAGAACGTTGCTTGCGGCTGCCACGGGCGAGGCGGCCGCAAGTCAATTTCGGCGCTGGGGCCCGTCACCACGGCAACCGGGACGCTGCGCACACCGATGACGTCATCGGTGCCGGCGCAGCGCTACCGGTCTACCGCGGCGGAAGGGCCCCAGGCAATTTAGGCGCCGGCGCCAATTGCAGCGCTAGGCCCTCTAGCGCCGCAAAATCGGCGCTAAGGGCACTGAATTTCTAGGCCAGGCACTGTGGCTTGTTTCCAGAGTAAAGTTGTCCAGCCCACAAATTAATGCAGTTAATGTATTACAAGCTAAATGTATGTTGAATGTTTAAATGTCTTAATCGAAATGTACACTCTCGGGAGCCGCAAGCCGAAATTTCGCTGTACTGCACCTGTGCACTAACAATGACAATAAAGTTGATTATGATTATGATTATGATTTTGAAATTGGGACACTTCCCCGCTCCAATGGGACCCAAATTTTGGCAAAAGTTCGAATTTGAAATGGTTAGGTGGCTTAGGAACAGAGAAACAGCAGCCTGGGATCAGAAATCTGCAGGCTGCTGCCACTCCATCCACTGAAACTGTTTGCGCAGGCGTGGTTCCCCAGCCTGTACCCCCAGCGGATCCTCCTCAGCTTTCCCACGAAGGCGCGGTCGCGCACCTGAGGGGAGAGTTTTGCCAACAGGTGGTCCGCGCAGGTGCAGTTGCGGACCCGGAACCCCCAGCGGCTCTTGCTCACAGTGAGGCCGAGCACGCAGGCGCAGTTGGCCATTTAAAGATCCCTGCTGCTAAGCTTACACGCGAAGGCGCACAGGCCTGCTTGGAAGACTCAGCGGTTCTTCCAACCCCTGTTAAACAAATTGAACGCACAGGCGCGGTTGCCTGTGGGACCCTAGCAGCCCCTCTTCTGTTTTCCCGCGCAGGCGCGATCGCCTGTTTGAAGCCAGAGGCTTCACAGCCTCTGCCGTGGGACAAGGGGGAGGAGGTTTGCGCAGGCGCGACCGCCTGTGTGAAGACAGAGGCTTCACAGCCTCTGCCGTGGGACTCCGGGGAGGAGATTTGCGCAGGCGCACTCGCCTGTTTAAAGGGACCAGTTTCTCAGCCAGCCTCCAGGGGGGTTCCCCCTATGATGTGGGACCCTGGGGGGGGCAGGGATAGCAATCCCTCTTGCAGGAGACATAGGGAGGGAGCTGACACCAGGTTTTGGATCAGGAGAGATAGATTTGTACCGGCAGGCTGCCAGATATATTATACAGTGCGGGCTATTTGGACATGGGGGAGAAGGCTCCCAGCCAGCTAGGGCTGCGACCCTGGCTCAGGGTCCGCCAGCCAAAGTTTCCCCCACAGAGATGCCCCTCACAAGGTCTCAGCGGGTCTGCAAACACGAGACAAGTTGGTCACCCACTTTACAGTGGAGTAAGGCGGCCTCCCGAGCCAGGGAGAAACCAAAGAACAGGGGTCCCCACTCAACAGCCAGAAGCTGCGAGGGACCAGCAGCAGGAGGAAGTCCAGCTTCGCTGCAGCCAGCAGCAATCTGCGATGGGGCCAGAGATTAGCCTGGCCGCCTGGAGACGGGCGGCATTTGTATTATAGCTTTGTATTGATTGCGTTTTGATCGTAGCGTGCTTTTAAGATGTACTTTAAGTTTAGAATGTTTTCAAATGTTTTGAGTTTAAGTGTAAGTTTAAGTTTACAAGTGTGCCAAATGTTTGTGTTTTGGTCCGAGGTCGAGGGACCCGACTGTAATGATCAATAACATGTCATTCTATAGTGGACACTAGGTGGAGCCGTAGAGCTGTGTAGAGCTGTATGTAGCTGTATGTATATTAAGACTACATTACCCATGAGGCACTAGGCTACCCACAAGGCAGCAGTTAAGATGGATGCCTCTACAGATACTGTACCTAGTCCACATGTGTTCAATAAAAGTGTCTAGCAAAAGCTAGCTGTGTTCATAATAAGAATGTCTATTTATTAATGAACATAAGATGGTACCAGGGTGGTGAAGATCTGCTGAAAATTGTGAAAAGCGACATGGAGAATTTGAAGCCACCAGAGCATTTGAAACTCACAGGAAATATCGACTACAATTGGCAGACTCTTAAACAACAATTCGAACTCTACATTGCAGCCATTGGATTTGGTACAAAGCCAGACGCAAGGAAGATAGCGTTGCTGCTTATGGTTGCAGGCCCACAGGCGATAGAGGTATTTAATACATTTGTATTTAATCCAGAGGAGAACAGAGAAAAATTAGAAGATGTGCTAACAAAATTTGATGCACATTGCTCTCCCAAAAAGAATGAGAACTATGAAAGATATACGTTCTGTTCAAGGACACAGCAGCAAAATGAGACTTTTGATAGCTTTATAACTGATCTGAAACTGAAAGCACAGACATGTAATTTCTCTGAGCTGAAATCATCCTTGATTCATGACGAGATTGTGTTTGGTATTCATGATAAAAAAGTCAGGGAATGTCTGTTGAGAGAAACCGAACTAAATTTGGAAAATGCAGTGAAAATATGCCAAGCCAGCGAGGTAGCTCGAAAGCACGCGAAGACTTTCAGTGAAATCAATAATGATGCGATTGTAATGAGTGATAATGCTGCTGTCGGTGCTGTGTCCTACAAGGGGAAGAAACGTGGGCAGAACAGAAATGAAAAGCAATCGGAGGATGACATTTTTAATTGTAAACGCTGTGGTTACAAACACCAGTTAAGACAATGCCCAGCGTTTGGAAAAATGTGCACAAAGTGTAATGGAAAGAATCACTTTGTCAAACAATGCTTTTCAAAAGTAAAAACTAAGAAAGGGCAACAAGTTAATGTAATTGAGGACACTGATTTAAGTGAGACATTTTTTGTAGGAATGGTGTCATGTGACAATATCAAAAAGGATACAGAAAATGTGCAGCCCTCAGAAATGGACAATGCTGAACATAAAGTTAATGCAGTAAAAGAGGACAAATGGATGATCCCACTGCAGGTAAATGGAGCATTAGTTACCTTGAAACTAGACACTGGGGCAAAAGCAAACTTAATCAGTATGAGTGATATTAACAATATGAAAGAAAAGCCCAAAATACAGAAAACGTCAGTACTACTGAAGAGCTATAATGGACAGAAAATAGATAGCTTAGGTGTATGCAGACTTAAAGTGACAGTCAAAGACAAAGTGCATCATCTCATGTTTTCTGTTGTGGCTGAAAGAATTGATTCACTACTGGGTGACAAAGCTTGTGAGGACTTAGAACTGGTCAAGAGAGTCTACCGTATAAACTGTGCCATAAGCAGACCAGATGGCTCGATGGATTCTGTAGTGAATAATTTCCAGGATGTGTTCAAAGGATTTGGAGCTCTACCATTCACTTACAAGATCCAGCTAAAGGAGGATGCTCAGCCAGTAGTACATGCTCCACGAAGAGTTCCAGCACCCCTGTGTGACCGGCTCAAGAATGAACTGGACAGAATGACCACACTAGGAGTCATCAGGAAAGTCGAAGAGCCAACAGACTGGGTTAACTCCATGGTATGTGTAAAGAAAAAGAACAATGATCTAAGAATATGCATGGATCCAAAGGACTTAAATGCAAACATAAAACGTGAACACTACCAGATTCCCAAGCGAGAAGAAATCACCAGTGAAATGTCAGGTGCCAGATACTTTACAAAGCTCGATGCCTCACGAGGATTTTGGCAACTAAAACTGGATGAAGAGAGCACCAAATACTGTACCTTCAACACACCATTTGGCAGGTATTGTTTCCTCAGAATGCCTTTCGGGATAATATCTGCATCTGAAATCTTTCATAGAGCGATGGAACACATAATTGAAGGTCTGGAAGGAGTTCGGGTCTATGTTGATGACATCATCATTTGGGGCTCCACACTGAAAGAACACAATGAGAGACTGACTAAAGTGCTACAGAGCATACGCCAGAATGGACTGAAACTCAACAAAGCCAAGTGTCAGTTTGGCGTCCAGGAAGTCACTTTCCCAGGAGATAATCTATCTGGTAAAGGAATAGAGCCAGATATGGAAAAAGTAAACACCATACTCAAAATGCCCCGATCCAATGATAAAAAAGGAGTGCTACGCATCATGGGGATGATAAACTTCATTGGAAAGTTTATTCCTAACTTGTCAGCCAAGACAACCTGTCTGCGAGACCTGCTACATAAAACAAATGAGTTTGCATGGACAGAAAGACAAGAACAAGAGTGGATGAATCTCAAAACAGTGCTGACAACCACACTTGTACTCACCTTCTTTGACCCAACAAAGAGAATCAAAGTGTCAACGGATGCATCAAAGGATGGCCTAGGCGCGGTCTTGCTACAAGCAGAGGGTGAAGATTGGAAGCCTGTTGCCTATTCCTCCAGGTCTATGAATGATACTGAGTGTCGTTACGCCCAGATTGAAAAGGAATGTCTAGGCTTGGTAGTTGGACTAGAAAAGTTTCATGGCTACATATATGGACTTCCCACCTTCACAGTTGAGACAGACCACAGCCCTCTGGTTGCCATCATAAAAAAGAACCTGAATGAGATGTCTCCAAGGATTCAACGACTCATGATGAAGCTGCAAAGTTATGACTTTGAACTGATCTACACACCAGGCAAATACATAGTGTTAGCAGATGCACTATCCCGAGCACCCACAATGAGTCATGTGAGCTCTACTGAAGAAGACGTGGATGTTCATGTGAGTATGGTCACTGCTGCGCTGCCCGTGTCAGACACAAAATCAAAGCAAATAGCAGAAGAAACAGTAAAAGATACAGTATTACAAACAGTAATAGAGGACATTCATCATGGTTGGCCAAAAGGTTACTGTCCAAAATATTTTCACATAAGGTCAGAATTGAGTGTCGCAAGTGGACTATTACTATAACAGAACAGAATAGTCATTCCACAGGCTCTACATCAAGACATGCTCAAAAGGATTCATGAGGGACACCTCGGTATTGAAAATGCAAAAGGAGGGCAAGAGACACTGTTTATTGGCCTGGAATAAATAAGGACATTGAGAACATGATAGGCAAATGTGAGACATGTCAGAAACACCAAAACAAACAAGCAAAGGAACCAATGATAGTAGCTGACATACCAACAGCACCATGGCAAAAGGTTGGTATGGACCTTTTTAATTTAAATGGTAAAGACTATCTAATAGTGATTGATGACTATTCTAACTATCCTGAGATGGCGCTGCTCTCAAGCACCACAGCAAGCAATGTCATAATGCATGTGAAATCCATCTTCGCCAGACATGGAATTCCCAGGATTGCTGTTAGCGACAATGGTCCGTGCTTCAACTGTAAGGAGTGGCAACAGTTTGCAGCACATTATGACTTTCAGCACATCACATCCAGTCCTTTGTATGCTCAGTCAAATGGTAAGGCAGAGAAAGGTGTTCATGTTCTCAAGCGGCTACTGAAGAAAGCGACAGAAAGCAAGTCTGATCCTTATCTCACCCTGCTGAGCTACCAAGCCTCAACTTTAGACTGTGGTTCTTCACCTGCTGAACTACTAATGGGTCGCAAGTGGCGCACCACGCTACCCTGCTGTGCAAAAGAACAGCAAAGTGAGGAACTGAGACAGAGACTTCAACTGTTAAAGCTGAAACAGAAATCACACTATGACAAGTCATCCAGAACTCTGAAACCATTGACAAGGAATGATGTTGTCAGGATTGAGGATCCAGATGCATGGAACAGGAAAGCTACAGTTCTTGAGGAAGTAGGACCAAGGTCATACACTGTTAGAACTGAGGAAGGACAGATTCTCAGGAGGAACCGCCGTTCCCTCCTAAAAACACAAGAGACTATTCAAGACCAGATTGATGACAATGCCGCAACTGCATCTTGTCAATCACCGCCAGAACAATCTCATGAAGACACATCAGACTTACCCATGTTGAGAAGATCCACACGTGAAGTAAAATAGCCTGATAGACGTAATCTTTGAGTACAATGTAAAGCTTTGAAAATGTGTTGACTGTTTTGAAAATGTTTATGTTTATAGAGCACTTACAAAAGTGTTACTGATATTATCTTCATTGTTTTCTTGAAAGTTGATTGATATTGATTTTGTTAAACCTCAAAGAAAGAGGGATGTAATGATCAATAACATGTCATTCTATAGTGGACACTAGGTGGAGCCGTAGAGCTGTGTAGAGCTGTATGTAGCTGTATGTATATTAAGACTACATTACCCATGAGGCACTAGGCTACCCACAAGGCAGCAGTCAAGATGGATGCCTCTACAGATACTGTACCTAGTCCACATTTGCTCAATAAAAGTGTCTAGCAAAAGCTAGCTGTGTTCATAATAAGAATGTCTATTTATTAATGAACATAAGACCGACCACGCCTCCAACTGAAGCAGCATGTCCGGGAGAGACCTGGCTTCATGTCCTTTTATGTTTTGCAGGAGAATGGATGAAAACCAAGGAGCAGCCCTGTTTGCCCAGCCCGAGCTGGGCATCGAATGAAGATATGGAGACAGAGTGTTGGGGCTCACCTTGCCACTGGACAAATCCAGGAGACCCCGCAGCGATCTTCGGGAAAAACCGGACAGGGTCCGGAGGAACTTGCCTACTCCTCCTACGGGGAGGAGATGGCCCCAGCTGGGTGGGGCATGGCCCCCAACCCAGCACTATCCTGACTGAAGTTCACTTGCGGGAGACCTCGCTGTTGAGGAGTCATGGTGGGGAAGCGCGGGCGCCTGGTCAGATTAGGATGTGTTCCCCGGGAGTGGGTGGTAATGGCCCGGGAAAGATTGGATAGGGGAGGGGGAGACCCAAGAGTTGCGTGGGTGTGTTCGGGGGAGGGAGGAACTCACCCGGGGGCCCACAGGCAAAGTTAGATTGTAAGTGTGGCTGGGGAGGATGAGTGGGTGGCCGGATCTGGGATCCAAGGTTGAGTGTGGGGCCAGGGAGAGCCGCCACAAAGGCACCCATCATTTTCTACAGCCAGTCGAGGGTAGACAGGAGGGGGAAAGACTGGGAGTTGAGATCCCATGCTCCCCGGTCTCGGTCTGTGCTAAGATATATTTTAAACATGAGGGGTACCCCCCCTCCACAAAGGGACAAGGGAACGGCTCGGGGCTGGTGGAGCGGACTGTTCGGGAAAATCCATTCTGTCTGTTTTTAAAGTTTAAGACCATTAAAGGGGGGGGGTGGAAGGAATATTTACTGCCCAGGTGGGAGGAGCATTACCCACTCGAGTTTCATGACCCATCATTGGCACGGGATGGTCGTGGTTCTATTTCAGCATTTTGTTTAAAATGTTTAATGGATTTGTTTTTTTTGTATTTTGTGTTACAGCCCCAAGTTGAGCAGAGGCGTAGGTCCCTCTCCATGCTTGGGATTATTTTGATTATAGCAACATTTTGTAATAAGTTGTAATGTAACCAGCGATTGTAAATTTTGATTTATAATATAACAAATGATGCATAAGTTGTAATGTAACCAGCGATTGTAAATTTTGATTGATAATGTAACAAATGATGCAGGGGTATGAGACACCTTATTGTAAATTGATGTATCTGTAAGATGCCTACCGTACTACGGTTTTGTTTTTCTCGAATTTTGAGGGGAATAGATGGGATGGGGATCAGTGGCAGATAACTATTAGGTAAATACAGGGGATGGTTGTTTGTGAGGGGGTCAGAGAATTTTGCTCACTCCTTCGTGTCGATACTACAATCAATTTGAAGTATCAAAAGGGGGGAATGTAGGGGTTTTGCAAAATTCCCCTAATTTCCCTGAAGATAAAAGAAACATTGGTCCACATCATGGATGAAGATTTATGTGTTTTGAATTGCCTCTGGGTCCGATCAATGTTTTAAAACATACGCAGAACCACGAAAGACTGCTGAGCTGGGCTGAGCTGGACTACAATGGAATCGAGGAAATTCGTGGTAATATTCACACACATTGAGACAGTACATCTTGATTGAAATTTGTGCCCTGGAGCCTGGTAAAACACAAAGGTTTTAAAATGGCCATCATCAAAAAGCATGGCAAAAGCAGCTAGTCAGCTTGTAATGTGTCTGTGTGAAAGACCTGTCAATCAAACCAGGGAGGTCAGGAGTTGCCCACTTGACCCGAGGCCGCAGAGGCAGGTTATTATGGCTGGCTATGTTTAAACAAGCAATTCAGCAACCAACCATTGTCCTTTTTTTGTGTACTGGAACTTTAGGCGTGTATTTTCCAGACAGAACGGCAGGAGCACACAGGTATAAAGATAACTGCTGAGAAGCTATCTTTCTCTTTTTTACTTCGCTGGACCACAGGTGAGCAGGGTGTTCTGACTCCTCAACAAGACAACCTAGCAAGGAGTTTGGGGTGGTGATTTAAGGGAATTGCTAAGATTGTTTAAATAACATTGTAGCCATTGTATCCCTAATTTTCACCATCTGTACCCCACCGCCCCCCCCCCCGTTATACACTTTTACTGCATTTACTGTGTCCGTGTGGTATAGTTTATATTTGATTATGGTTTCTTTAGTTTAATAAATGTTGACTTTTCTCACATCCAAACCAATTGTCCGTTTTAATATCATTAATTATAATTCCTCCAGTCAGAACTGAAAGGTGGGGTAGTGATTCAGAACCGCTGTTAAAATTGGTTTACAGTGCAGCAGGCAAAAAGGCTGCTGGCCAGGTATGTTACCATAAACCAGTTAACAGATGCCCCCCTACATCTGTGGAATGAGTAAAGTTTGTGAGCCTTTTGTCATTCCATGTTTCCTTATCTCTACTATCCTACCTTCCATTCTCAGTAGATCACTGCCGTTCCATATCCATACTCCCCTTCCTTATCCCTATACCCCTACCCACAATTTGAGTAGCTCACTGCCTTGTCATATCCCTACAGGGTTACGGTAGCATTGTGGTTATGTTACTGGATTAACAATCCAGAGACCAGGACTAATGATCTGGAGACATGATTTCATAATCCCACCATGGCTGGGGAAATTTAAATACAGTTAATTAAATAAATCATGACTAAAAATCAGTATCAGTATTAGTGACCATGAAACTATTGGATTGTCATAAAAACCCATCTATTAATGTCCTTTAGGGAAGGAAATCTGCTGCCCTTTCCCAGTCTGGCTTATATGTGACTCCAAACCCACAGCAATGCGGTTGACGCTTAACTGCCCTCTGAAATGGCCTAGCAAGCCACTCAGTTGTATCAAACTGCTACAAGAAACTATAATAAGACCTTCACCACAAGGACTGCAGTGGTTCAAGAAGACAGCTCACCACATTCTCAAGAGCAATTAGGGATGGTCAATAACTGCTGACCTACACCTTTACCTACCTTTCTCAGTAGATCATTGCATTTCCATGTTTATTGTCCCTCAATATATAAAATGTAATCAAAAAATCCACCTCTATTAATTCAAGCAAAGCCATTCAAAAAATTTCCAGAAAAAATGCTCAGTACTGATCAAAAGCACAAGCATTCGGTGACCCAGACAGCTGAAAGTGGATACTCACTGGAAAGTAGGTATATTCTGAAAATTCTGAAGTTGCTTTTCAATTCAAATAGATTTTCTTTCCTTTGATTTTATTACACAATACACTCCTAGGATTGTTTTAGGACAGTCTGAGAGGTAGGACTGCACTTAAAGGCTGTCTTAGGAGATGCTGAGAAGCTTTTGTTACTGTTGACATACACATGTTTCCCACATGTTTCCCAAATGATACAAATGTTTTATTTTAGTTGTATAACTAATGAGTAAATGATTAATCTTGGTTCCTTTATGGTGCAAGTCGTTTGATTTGGTTGTTTTGTGGTTATCCTCCAATTATTTTTTGAAGTTGGATGATCAACATTTTTACTGTAATGACACACTTTACTTAGTTGCTGTCATTCAGTTTTTACCTTCTCACACAAATAAAGGTTGTTCTTTATATGAAAAAATGCAAACTGATATATTATTGTAAAGCTTTGGTCTGAAAATAAAAGGTTTTTCAATCAAAATACCTAAGACGCCATATCAAGTAACGTGGCCCTAAAATAAGGCTAATCTAATTCAAGTTATTCAGTGACTGAGTCTATATTCATGTCTTTTACACATTACAGCCTTTGACAATTCTAACAGACCAGAGCAGTAGCGGACACCCAATGGTCTCTAAACCCTTTAATCTGTCCTTGGATTCTTTGGTCACAAAAATATGGCTTCTATTAGCTCATAACTCCGAGCATTTACTACATTTTAGTTTTGCTTATTACGTTCAGGTTTAAACATTTTTAAGGAGGCACTGTGTGGTTGTTCATTTCTGGCTTGCTGGTAAAAATTGACATATGGCCATACGCGTGAACTCTGATAGTCATAAGTAAAGGTGATTTTGAAAAGTTAGAGACTAAATTTAGATCATAGAGGTGAGAAGTGAGCCAGAGTGCAAACCTAAATTCATCCAAAATTCAGAAGAAAATGGGAAAATTTAACAACTCGGATTGATTCAAATAAAGGATCTCTGAAGACCAAACAGGTGTTCACTGACAGACTTTCTAATATTAACACTAGATTAGTATGTTGTTGTATTGCAGCCAAGATCAAGGTGATTAAGCTTGATAGGAGGTGGAATGACAGCTCTTCAAAGCAAAGGCAAAGATATTGATTTGGATTAGGGTAAAAATGACAAATGTGAAGACCCACATTGGATAATAGGGCTTCAACATCTTCCAAAGAAAATCCAGACAGAACAGAGCATTTAATAATAACCAGAAATGTGGTACAGGTCAATAGCACATAGCATTTCAGAACCTTTGTGGTGTTGCCTTATACGCCCAACTTCCCTCCCCCTTCTCCAGGGTTGCAGAGAGCCATAACTTCAACTTCTACAATCCAGCCCCTTACGATCATTGCTTAAACTACTGAAACAGGGAATTATTTTAAATAATCCCAAAATAACCTATACAGAAGAAATACGGGCAAAACCTTTGGGTGAAACTACAAAAGGACAAAAGAAAAACAAAATGGTGCTAGCCACTATTTTCTTATTTTGGTTGATATTTTTTCCCCTTTCTGGATACACACACGATGGTGGAACAGTTGAAGTTACGGACACCTGAATTGACACCATCCAAGCTGAAAATTGGGTGCTTGAAAAAAGTCCAACAGGAAACCCCTCCCCCACCTTGCCTCAGATAAGCTAGCTGAAGTGGCACCCCCTAGGGGATGCCAAACTGCAAATGCTTGCTGTGACTGGGGGCGGTCAGGAGCTGAATTTTAGTCCTCTCCACTCAGTGGAAATTGGATGAGGGGGGTAAGTTCAAATGGAGGGAGTGACTTACCTACTGCATTCCCGCCCCAATCTGGCTGATTGCAATCTTAAATTACAGGTGACGAGGACACCCACCAGGCCAAACCTGCTGGGAGCTGGATCAAGGCTCCCTTGAAGAGGACCAGATAAGTTTAAGCTTTTAGTTCTCCTCTGGACCCCACAAGGAAACTTTGGGCTTTCCTTGCTCTATGGCTCTTCTTCACTCCCATGACTGTGATCACTGACCTGACCGCCTCCCTTTTATATCTGACTACTTGGGACAATTCTCTCTGTTCCACAGCAGCGGCCCCTTGCCCCCCGAATTCCCACTCCTGCCACCCTGCCAGACAATGATTCCCATTGGGCTTGGGTGCAAGTCCTAGCTAGGTAATGAAAATGAGGCCTGGGAACTAAATTCTCTCTGGGCCTCAGGTGGCATGTGAACTTGTCATTCGCCCTGGTGCCCCCTTTTGGTAAAATCGCCCCCTTTGGGATTCAAACTCGTTGAGCACAACAACCAGTACTCTAGGGCTATAGCAGTTGCTAAGAACAAAACTAAAAAAAAAAGTGCCCAGTTGCTGGATTGCACTTTATAATCCAATATATTAAACTGATGCAAATTCTGAGTTACATAGCTTTCAGCAAAATCTAGATCATCTGAATTGGACTAATTTCTTATCCCTTTGAAACTGATCAAAAATATTCTAATTGTGAAAAATGTAGCAAGGTTTTTATGACCTCAGAATGTGACACTCCTGAAATCATTGGAGTAAACCATTCTCAGCACTGTGAAATTTTTGCCTGGCAGGCCATGAAACTCCCTTTCACACTGCTCAGGGTTGAGAAAACTGCAATCATTGATGCATGCACTTTAAATCAAAAAGCATCTAGAAACTTTGATTAGCAGAACATTTGTTCTTAATGCTTTGACTTTACTGGTCACTGTTTTCAAGAAGTTCAAGACTCACAGGGAGGATAAAGTGTTTTAAATGTACACTTTGTTTTTGAATTGGAATGTGGCAAATTTCTTGATAACAGGAATTAGTGGCTACCTGGGAGTGATTACAAGGCAGGAATCTAATTGTCTAAAAGTGCTCCTGCATAGTCCATACTCATAAGGGTCCTAAAGTGCAGAGCAGGCTGGAACTTTGGCAACAACATTGTTATGTAAACGGAGCTGGTGCCAAAAATGTGAAGAATCACCCTTAGAGATGTCTTTTCTTTCCTTGTGCTGCTGTCGACAGGAAAGACAGAACAACAAAGTAAACAGCCACCAGCAGTTTCTATTTCCGTTGGTCAGGTCAGTTTTTAAATTGTGCTTTTCACACTGATATCCTTTACGGGTCTTGCACAATTAGCGGAGGAAACCTGTAGCTCGCAAATGAGTGTCACAATTGCAGAATTTTAATCAGTTGTCCATAGGCAATCTTGCACATTCATAGGATCATAGAATCATAGAATCTTACAGCATAGAAGGAGGCCATTTGGCCCATCGTGCCTGTGGCGGCTCTTTGAAAGAGCTGTCCAATTGAGTCCCACACCCGAGCTTTTTCCCATAACCCTGCAAAGTAATCCTCTTTAAGTACCTGTCCAATTGCCTTTTGAAAGTTCCTATGGAATCTGATTCCATCACCCAATTCGATAGTGCGTTCCAGATCTTAACAGCCCTCTGTGTGAAAAATGTCTCCTCATTTCCCCTCTAAAAGTTTTGCCAATTATTTTAAATCTATGATCTCTGGTTACCTACCCACTTTCCAGAGGAAACAGTTTCTCCCTACTTACTCTATCAAAACCCCTTAATATTTTGAATACCTCTATTAGGTCTCCCCTTAAACTTCTTTGCTCTCAGGAGAGCAATTCCAGCACATAACTGAAGTCCCTCATCCCTGGTATCATCCTGGTAAACCTCCTCTGTACCCTCTCCAAGGCCTTGACATCCTTCCTAAAGTGTGGTCCCCAATTATTGTACGCAATACTCCAGCTGAGACCTAACCAGTGATTTGTAAAGGTTTAGCATGACTTCCTTGTTTTTGTATTCAATGCCCCTATTTAACAAAGTCAAGTATTCCATACGCTTTCTTAACCACCTTATCAACTTGCCCTGCCACCTTCAAAGCTTTGTGAATATGCACGTCCAGATAATTCTGCTCTTGCACCCCCTCAAAATAGTACCATTTAGATTATACTGCCTCTCCATGCTGTTCCACCCAAAGTGCATCACTTCACACTTATCTGCATTAAATTGCATCTGCCATGTGTCTGCCCATTTCACCAGTCTGTTTATGTCCTTCTAAAGTCTGTTATTATCCTGTTCACTACATTGCCAAGTTTTGTAGCATCAACAAACTTTGAAATTGTACTCCCTATTCCCAAGTCTGGGTTATTTATATATAACAAGAAAAGCAATGGTCCTAATACCGAGCCCTGGGGGACCCCACTGCATACTTTTCTCCAGTCAGAAAAGCATCCATTCACCACTACTTTCTGCCTCTTATCCCTTAGCCAATTATGTACCCAAGTTACCACCATCCCTTTAATACCATGTGCTTCTATTTTCTGAATAAGTTTGTTATGTGGTACTTTGTCAAATGCCTTTTGAAAGTCCATATATATATATAACATCTACTACATTTCTTTCATCAACCCACTCTGTTACTTCATCAAAGAACTCAGTCAGGTTCGTCAGACATGATTTGCCTTTAACAAGTTTGTGCTGGCTATCCCTTATTAAACCATGCTTCTCCAAGTGAGAATTAATTTTGTCCTTGACAATGGTCTCTAGTAGTTTTCCCACCACTGATGGTAGACCGACTTGCCTGTAGTTACCAGGTTTGTCCCTCTCCCCTTTTTTGAATAGGGATGTAACATTTGCAATCCTCCAGTCCTCTGTCACCACTCCCCTATCCAAGGAGGATTGAAAGATTGTGGTCAGAGCTTCTGCTATCTCCACCTTTGCCTCCCTCAGAAACCTAGGGTGCATCCCATCTGAACCGGGTGACTTGTTAATTTTGAGTGACGCCAACCTATTTAGCACCTCCTTTCTATCTATTTTTATCTCATCTAATGTCTCTACTCCTGCCTCCTCTTAACATCATCTTCTTATTTTCATCCTCTTCCTTGGCCCTAATCAGCCCCAGCATTCCTTTAACTATCCTTTTACTTTTTATATGTTTATAAAAAGATTTTTTGGTTCCCTTTTATGTTACCTGCTAATCTTTTCTCTTACCCTCTCGTTGCCCTTCTTATATCCTTTCTTCAATTTCCCTCTGCATTCTCTGGTTTTCTACTGCACCTGACATTTGTCATAAACCTCTTTTTCTATTTTATTTTAACCTCTATTTCCTTTGCCATCCAGGGAGCTCTAGCTTTGAATGCCCTAACTATACTCCTTATGGGAAAATGCTTGGTTTGTATCTGAACTATCTCTGTCTTTGAAAGCCTGACATTGCCCATTTACTGTTTTCTTCGTCAATCTTATTTTCAAGTCCCTTCTCAAATCACTGAAAATAGTTTTCATACATTTTGGATATTTTCAAATTTGATTTTTCTTTGTCTCTTTCCGTAACTACTTTAATCCTAATTATATTATGATCAATATTACCTAGATGTTCTCCCACTGAAACACACTCCACTTGCTCTACTTCATTCCCCAGAATTAGATTCAGCACTGCATCCTTCCTCGTTGGGCTAGAAACATGCTGATTAAGAAAGTTCTCCTGTACACATTTTAGAAATTCTTCACCCTCCTTGCCCATTACCCTATTTTTCCCCAGTCTATATTAGGGCAATTGAAGTCCCCTATTATAACTGCTCTATTATTTTTACGTTTATCTGAAATTTGCCTACAGATTTGCTTCTCGATCTCCTTCTCACTATTTCTGGGTCTATAATAAACACTCAGCAATGTAACAGTTTAGGAGTCGCTGCACTCCTAGCAAAGAATCTATAAACTCACTAGTAGTTAACAAACTGAGTTTAATGTACTAAAACTTTACAAAACAAGAAAATGCAGGAGAAGCTCTAAACAGGTCTATTCACTATCACTCCACACGAGGACTGGCTGGAAACACCCTCTACCTCTGATGTCATGACATCATCACGTTTCCCGCCGTTGGGATGTCACATGACCCACGTGATGATGTCATCACGTCAGATCGCGATTTTGTCGATCTAGCTTTGTTTAACCAGAGCCAACAATAAAAGGTAATAAACATGATTAAAGGCAATTGTACAAGTCACTGTGAGAGTCTCTTAGTGGCTTTGCCACATACGTCCCCCCAGAATTGTCTTTAACGAGAAGAGTCAATCGCTGAGGAGGTCGGACAAGCCTGTTGGACCGACTCCTAAATTCCCGGAGGGGAAAACGCTGAGCAGGTGGCGAGCTGGCAGGTAACACGGCGCTGTCAGGTGTGGGAGCAGCCGGTGGCCGGCCGCGGTGTGGAGGCTGCACCAGCTCGATCGGTCTTTCGAGGTCCAGGTGCACAGGCTTAAGGCGATCGACAGAGATGTGATCAGGCTTGCCCCCGACGTCGATCATGAAACTCTTGTCCCCTGCCTGCAAAGCCTGGAAGGGCCCTGCATACGGAGGTGCGAGCGGGGTACGATGGCCGTCTTGGCGCACAAAAACGAACTTGGCCTTCGACAACTCCCCCGAGACGTTGGACGAAGGCAAACCATGCTGTGAGGTCGGAACTGGGCGGAAACAGCGGGCTGCATCCCAGTGGGTCTCTCTTTGCCTGGCCGCGGACCATGGCCGTGTAGGGGATGGCAGGAATTCACCCGGAACTCGAAGTGGTTGCCCATAAACCATCTCTGCTGCCGACGACTGGAGATCTTCCTTCGGCGCCGTGCGGAGTCCTAACATCACCCACGGCAGTTTGTCGACCCAGGATCCATCCAGAAGGCTGGCCCTGAGCGACACCTTCAAGGTACGGTGGAACCGCTCGCACAAGCCATTCGCTTGCGGGTGATAGGCCGTAGTGCGGTGGAGTTTAACGCCCAACACGGAAGCCACCTCATTCCACAGTTCGGACGAAAATTGCGGCCCACGATCCGCCGAAATATCCGCAGGGACACCAAACCGGGCTACCCATGATGAAACGAAAGCTCGAGCAACATCCGCAGAGGTGGTGGACGTCATGGGGACTGCCTCCGGCCACCTCGTAGTGCGATCCACCATTGTCAAAAGGTACGTAAAGCCCTGGGACGGTGGAAGAGGGCCCACTAAGTCAATGTGAATGTGATCGAATCGCCGCTCCGGGACCTCGAAGATGGCGAGCGGGGCCCTGACATGCCGCTGCACCTTGGCCCGTTGGCAAACAACACAGGTGTTCGCCCAGTCTCTGACGTTTTTGCGTATTCCCCTCCATACGAATTTGGAGACCAGAAGCTTTTGCGACGCCCGCACTCCAGGATGCGATAGGCCGTGTATGGCATCGAAAACAGCCCAGCGCCATTTAGACGGAACAATCGGACGGGGTGCACCCAATGAAACATCGCAGAGCAGAGTAGTACCAGCGGAATGGAACGGCACATCCCTCGGCTGGAGGCTGGCTGGAACCGAACAAAAAACCTGGGTCTCTGGGTCGGCCGCTTGGTCATCCGCCATCTGTGTGTAGTCAATGCCCAATTGGATGGCCTGGACGGCGGTGCAGGATAGGCAATCGGCGATGACATTGCCCTTACCGGCCACATGCCGGACGTCGGTGGTGAACTCCGATATTTACGTCAGCTGCCTTTGCTGCCGAGCCGACCGTGGTTCCGCAGACTTGGCCATTGCGAACGTCAATGGCTTGTGGTCAACAAACGCGATGAAGCGGCACCCTTCGAGGAGGAAACGAAAATGGCGGATGGCCAGAAACAAAGCCAACAGCTCTCGGTCGAAAGTACTGTACCGGCGCTCATGCCGTTGTAGCTGGCGGCTAAAAAAGGCCAGAGGTTGCCACACGCCATCGACCCACTGCTCCTGGACGGCCCCCACCGCGTAGTCTGATGCGTCCATCGTGAGGGCGATGGTGGCTCCCGGCAGGGGGTGTGCCAACATGGTCGCATTGGCGAGCGCAGTCTTCGTCTCCTTGAAGGCGCGATCCATGTCTTGCGACCATACCACGGGCTCCTTTCCCGTCATGCCCCTGAGGGCCTCGTAGGGCGGACGCATGAGCTGCGCTGCCCTGGGGATGAACCGATGATAGAATTTCACCATCCCCAGGAACTCCTGTAAGGCTTTCACGGATTTCGGTTTTGGGAACTCCGCGATCGCCTCCACCTTGACTCGAAGTGGCATTGCCCCAGTGGGCTTATGCAGTGACCCAGGAAATCAAGTTGCGCTAGGCCGAAACCGCATTTGTCCGGTTTAACGATTAGGCCGTGCAGCTGAAGCCGTCGAAAAAGGACCCGAAGGTGCTCGAGGTGTTCCTCCTTGGAAGTGCTGGCAAGCAGAATATCCTCCAAATAAACAAATAAAAAATCAAAGTCCCGACTGAAACTCCTGCGCCGCGTTCTTAAGTCCAAAGGGCATTCGTAGGAATTCAAAAAGTCCAAAGGGGGTAATGACTGCTGCCTTTTCGACATCTTGAGGGTGCACTGGCACCTGGTGGTAACCACGGACGAGGTCGACTTTCGAGAAGATGGACGTCCCCGCCAATTGTGCTGAGAAGTCCTATATATGGGGAATGGGGTAGCGGTCGGGCATCGTTATCTCATTGAGGCGGCGATAATCACCACAGGGCCACCATCCCCCGCCGGGCTTGGGGATGATGTGGAGCGGGGAGGACCAGGGACTACTGGACCGACGGATGATCCCCATTTTCTCCATCACGGCCAACTCCGCCTTCGCTGCCGCTAGCTTGCTGGGCTCTAAACGTCGTGCCCTTGCATAAACGGGAGAGCCGGTAGTCGAAATATGATGCTCCACCCTATGCTTGACGGTCGAAGCCGAACAGGTGGGCTTCGTCAGCTCGGGGAACTCCTCGAGGAGACGGGCGAAATCGTCGGGCAGTGGCCACGCACATGAAATTGTGTGTGACGCAGCCGTGCTGTGCGCCCCTGAAATATTGTCAAGCGTGGCAGCGTGAACGAGGCGTCGATTTTTCACATCCACCAACAGGCCGTTGGTGCCCAAGATGTCGGCACCCAACATGGCCTGCGAGATTTGAGCGGTGATGAAATTCCAGGTGAAAAGCTGTCCACCGAAACAGACTTGGATGAGCCGCTTTCCGCAAGTGCGGATCGAACCCCTGTTGGCCGCTTGCAGAGGGGGACCCCGTCCACCGGACCGAAGGTCGATGACCGAGGCGGGAAGTATGCTGCATTGCGCCCCCGTGTCACATAGAAAACGACGGCCCGAGATGGGGTCGGTTAAGTAGGTGAGATTCCCGGAAGCGCCGATCGCCATCGTGGCCGTGGGGGAAGTACCGGGACCGGCGTGCTTGACTCGCGGCGGTCTATACGACGGACTAGTAACGAAACTGCATGGTGGGCGGCAGCAGCGGGCCTTCGGGCCGAAAGGAGCATGGTAGTAACAGTAACCGGTCGTCGGAGGCACCGTGGTTGGAGCCGGGGCCAGGCTCCTCGTGGCGGGGCGTTGTGCGATGGCGCAGCATTGTTGCCGGACTGCGTAAATCTTATCTGCCTCTTCGGTGAGCGCAACGCAGTCTGCGGTTTCTGCTCAGGCAAGGGCTGCCTGGACTTGCTCGGGGAGCTGCGTAAGGAACAGCTTGCGAAACAGAAAGCACTGGGGCTCGGACCCCAGGAGAGTCAGCATGTGGCTCATAAGCTCCGAGGGTTTGGAGTCACCTAACCCTGGTAGCGTCAGTAAACGGCGAGCGCGCTCCGCTTTGGTAAGACCAAATACCTGCAGCAATTGTGTCTTGATGGCTACGTACTTGTCAGCAGTCGGGGGACTCTCCAGAAGGCTGATGATTCACAACGCCGTCGAGCTATCGAGGGCGGAGACCACGTGGAGATATCTGGTCTGGTCAAGTACAACGTTGCGGAGTTCAAATTGCGCCTCGGCTTGCACAAACCAAGAGGCCGCCTGGTGTTCCCAGAATTGGGGGAGCTTCAAGGCCACTGCATTGTCCTCCATTCCTGGCCCGTGTTCTGTTTTCACCGCGAAAAATGATTGCGAGGATTCGGGGTCACCAATGTAGGAGTCTCTGCACTCCTAGCAAAGAATCTATAAACTCACTAGTAGTTAACAAACTGAGTTTAATGTACTAAAACTTTACAAAACAAGAAAATGCAGGAGAAGCTCTAAACAGGTCTATTCACTATCACTCCACACGAGGACTGGCTGGAAAACGCCCTCTACCTCTGACGTCATGACGTCATCACGTTTCCCGCCGTTGGGACGTCACATGACCCACGTGATGACATCATCGCGTCAGATCGCGATTTTGTCGATCTCGCTCTGTTTAACCAGAGCCAACAATAAAAGGTAATAAACATGATTAAAGGCAATTGTACAAGTCACTGTGAGAGTCTCTTAGTGGCTTTGCCACAACAGCTCCTTTTCTGTTCCTTAACTCTAACCAAATAGATTCAGTCTTTGGACCCTCTAGTGTGTTGTCCCTCTGTAGAGCTGTAATATTATCCTTGATCCACCCCTGTCCTTTCTTTTTTCCTCCCTATCCAAGCCAAAATACATTGTCGCCAGTTTAGTTCCCATTCCTGTCCATATTTAAGCCAGGTCTCCATTATAACCATTATATAATAACGCCATGTGGAACGTTGTGCCTGCAGCTCATCAAGCTTATTTATAACACTCCTTGCATTAACATACATGCATTCCAACACCATGCTAGCCTGCTTTGCTTTTTTTCTCTATCTAATTCCTGCTCTTTCTGCACTATTCCTTATTCTGTTGCTATTTGTCCCTCCTAGTTTCTCTCTGATGTTACATCCTGGTTCCCTTCTGTGGGCCAAATTAATTTAAGCCCTCCCCCACTGCACTAGTTAATTTCCCCACGAGGACATTTTCCCAGCTCTATTCAGGGCAGCCCATCTGGCTCAGAGCGGCGGCGGCGGCGGACCTGCAAGGAATGAGGCAGTGGTGGCAAGGTTAAAAGTGACGGCGAGGCTCAGGTAGGCCTCAGAGCGGCAGCGGCAACGGACCTGCGAGGAACGAGGCAACGGCGGTGAGGTTAAAAGTGGTGGTGAGGCTCAGGTAGGCCTCAGAGTGGTGGCGGCGGCGGACCTGCGAGGAACGAGGCAGCGGCGGCGAGGTTAAAAGCAGCGGTGAGGCTCAGGTAGGCCTCAGAGCGGTGGCGGCGGCAGCGGTGTTAAAAGCAGCAGCGAGGCTCAGGCAGGTTTGCCAATCTCCGAGCTCAGAGGGAGGGAGAGAAGTAAAAAGTAAAAGTATGACATCACCAGAAAGCAGGTAAGAGATTGGTTGGTGTGTATTTCTCCCTTTTTTAAACTTAAACTCTGTGGTTTATAGTTTCTAAGCTCTCTGTGGTGTAGCAGGGACTGTTGGTAATCCAGGGCCCTTAAGTATATCATTTAACAGTAGTGTAATTGGTGGGATTGATTTGATTTAAAATAATTAGAATTAATTAAAGGGTAAGTCATGACAGGAGAGCTCGGCCCTGTAGTATGCTCCTCCTGCGCTATGTGGGAACTCAGGGACACTTCCTGTGTCCCTAACGACCATGTGTGCAGGAAGTGTATCAAGGTGCAGCTACTGGCAGACCGCATTGCAGCGCTGGAGCTGCGATGCTGAGGTCGTCGTGGATATCATGTTTAAGCAGCTGGTCACACCGCAGGCAAAGGTTGCACAGGCAGAAAGGAAATGTGTGACTGACAGGCAGAGTAGTAGGTGCAGGCAGGTAGTGCAGGAGTCCCATGTGGACATCCCCCTCTCAAACAGATATACCACTTTGAATACTGTTGAGGGGGATGTCTTATCAGGGGAAAGCAGCAGCAGCCAACTTCCTGGCACCAGGGGTGGTTCTGCTGCACAGGACAGGAGGAAAAAGATGGGTAGAGCTATAGTAATAGGGGATTCTATTGTAAGGGGAATAGATAGGCATTTCTGCGGCCGCAAATGAGACTCCAGGATGGTGTGTTGCCTCCCTGGTGCAAGGGTCAAGGATGCCTCAGAGCGGCTGCAGAACATTTTGTAAGGGGAGGGTGAACAGCCAGTTGTCGTGGTGCATATAGGTACCAACGATATAGGTAAAAAATGGGATGAGGTCCTAAAAGCTGAATATAGGGAGTAGGGAAGTAAATTAAAAAATAGGACCTCAAAGGTAGTAATCTCAGGAATGCTACCAGTGCCACGTGCTAGTCAGAGTAGAAATAGAAGGATATTTCAGATGAATACGTGGCTAGAGGAATGGTGCAAGGGGGAGGGATTCAAATTCCTGTGACATTGGAACCGGTTCTGGGGGAGGTGGGACCAGTACAAACCTGACAGTTTGCACCTGGGTAGGGCCGGGACCGATGTCCTAGGGGAAGTGTTTGCTATTGCTCTGGGGGAGGATTTAAACTAAAATGGCAGGGGGTTGGGAACCTGAGCAGGGAGACAGAGGAAAGGGAAACAAGGATAAAAGCAAAAGATAGGAAGGAAAAAATAAAAGTGGCAGTCAGAGAAATCAAGGGTTTTAATCAAACATGGCCACAGTAAATAATAATTCTAATATGTCTAAGAGCATAAAAAAACAAGCCTGAATGCTTTGTGTCTTAATGCAAGAAGCATTTGTAATAAGGTGGATGAATTAGCTGTGCAAATAGAGGTAAATGAATATGATTTGATTGGGATTACTGAAACATCGCTCCAGGGTGGCCAAGGCTGGGAACTCAACATCCAGGGGTATTCAATATTCAGGAAAGATAGGTAAAAAGGAAAGGGAGGTGGGGTAACATTGCTGGTTAAAGAGGAGATTAACACAATTGTAAGGAAGGTTATTAGCTCTGATGATGTGGAATCTGTATGGATAGAGCTGAGAAATACCATGGGGCAGAAAACATTAGTGGGAGTGATATATAGAACTCCAAACAGTAATGCAGAGGTTGGGGATGGCATTAAAAGGGATATTAGAGAAGCGTGCAATAAGGGCACAGCAATCATCATGGGTGACTTTAATCTACATATAGATTGGGCTAACCAAATTAGTAACAATTCTGTGGAGGAGGAATTCTTGGAGTGTTTACGGGATGGTTTCCTGGACGAATATGTCAAGGAACCAACTAGAGATCAGTACATCTTAGACTGGGTATTATGTAATGAGAAAGGATTAATTAGCAATCTTGTTGTACGAGGCCCCTTGGATCGGAGCGATCATATTATGATAGAATTCTTCATTAAGATGGAGAGTGAAGTAGTTGATTCAGAGACTAAGGTCCTGAATTTAAATAAAGGAAACTACGATGGTATGAGGTGCGAGTTGGGTCGGATTGATTGGGGAATGTCACTCAAAGGGTTGATGGTGGATAGGCAATGGCAAACATTCAAAGACCGCATGGAGGAACTACAGAATTTGTTCATCCCAGTTTGGCATAAAAATAAAACAAAAAAGGTGACTCAACCGTGGCTAACAAGGTAAATTAGGGATAGCATAAGATCCAAGGAGAGGACAAATAAATTGGCCAGAAAAAGCAGTAAACCTGAGGATTGGGAGCAGTTTAGGATTCAACAAAAGAGGACAAAGGGATTAATTAAGAAGGGGAAAATAGAATATGAGAGTAAGCTTGCAGGGAACATAAAAACTGACTGTGAAAGCTTTTATAGATATGTGAAGAGAAAAAGATTGGTGAAGTCAAGCATAGGTCCCTTGCAGTCAGAATCAGGGGAATTTATAATGGGGAACAAAGAAATGGCAGACCAATTAAATATATATTTTGGTTCTGTCTTCACAAAGGAGGACACAAATAACCCGCCAGAGATGTCGAGAACATAGGGTCTGATGAAAGGGAGGAACTGAAAGAAATCAGTATTTGTAGGGAAATGGTGTTAGGGAAATTGACGGGATTGAAGGCCGAGAAATCCCCAGGGCCTGATAATCTACATCCTAGGGTACTTAAGGAAGTAGCCCTAGAAATAGTAGATGCATTGCTGATCATCTTCCAACATTCGATGGAATCTGGAACAGTACCCATGGATTGGAGGGTAGCTAATTTTGCCCCACTATTCAAAAAAGATGGTAGAGAGAAAATGGGGAATTACAGACTGGTAAGCCTGACATCAGTAGTGGGGAAAATGCTAGAGTCCATTATGAAAGATGTAATAGCAGAGCACTTGGAAAACAGTGACAGGATCGGACAAAGTCAACATGGATTTACAAAAGGTAAATCGTGCTTGACTATTCTACTGGAAATTTTTGAGGATGTAACTCGTAAAATAGATAAGGGAGAACCAGTGGATGTGGTGTATTTGGACTATCAAAAGGCTTTTGAAAATGTCCCGCATAAGATATTAATGTGTAAAGTTAAGGCACATGGGATTGCGGGCAAGGTATTGACTTGCATAGAGAACTGGTTGGCAGACAGAAAGCAAAGAGTTGGAATAAACGAGTCTTTTTCCGAGTGGCAAGCAGTGACTAGTGGGGTACCGCAGGGATCAGTCCTTGGAGCCCAGCTATTCACAATATATATTAATGATCTAGACAAGGGAACTAGATGTAATATCTCCAAGTTTGCAGACGACACAAAGCTGGGTGGGCGTGTGTGCTGTGAGGAGGATGCTGAGAAACTCCAGGATGATTTGAACAGGTTCGGTGATTGCGCAATATAACGTGGATAAATGCGAGGTTATCCACTTTGGTGTCAAAAACAGGAAGGCATGTTATTATCTGAAATGCAATAGATTGGGAGAAGGGGAAGTGCAATGAGACCTGGGTGCCCTTGTGCACCAGTCGCTGAAGGTAAGCATGCAGGTGCAGCAGGCGGTTAAGAAGGCAAATGATATGTTGGCCTTTGTAGCGAGAGGGTTTGTGTACAGGAACCAGGATGTCTTGCTGCAGTTGTACTGGGCCTTGGTGAGACCACATCTTGAGGATTCTGTGCAGTTTTGGTCGCCTTATCTGAGGAAGGATGTTCTTGCCTTGGAGGGAGTTCAGCGAAGATTCACCAGGCTGATACCTGGGATGGCAGGAATGATGTATGAGGAGAGATTGGGTCGATTGGGCTTATACTTGCTGGAGTTTAGAAGAATGAGAGGGGATCTCATTGAAACTTATAAAATTCTGACAGGACTGGACAGACTAGATGCAGGAAGGATGTGCCCGATGGTCGTGGAATCCAGAACCAGGGGTCACAGTCTAAGGGTAAGGGGTAAGCCATTTAGGACAGAAATGAGGAGGAATTTCTTCACCCAGAGAGTGGTGAACTTGTGGAATTCTCTACCACAGAAGGCAGCAGAGGCCAATTCATTAAATATATTCAAGAGGGAGTTAGATATATTTCTTAAGGCTAAAGGGATCAAGGGGTATGGGGAGAAAGCAGGGACAGGGTACTGAATTTGGATGATCAGCCATGATCGCATTGAATGGCGGAGCAGGCTCGAGGGGCAGAATGGCCTACTCCTGCTCCTATCTTCTATGTTTCTATATTTCTATGTACAGGTCCCTCCTGCCCCAGAACAGGGCCCAATACCCCAAGAGTCTGAAGCCCTCCCTGCTGCACCATTATTCCAGTCACACATTCACATATACTATCTTTCTGTTTCTGTACTCACTAGCACATGGCACTGGGAGTAATCCAGAGATTACCACGTTGTTTATGACTTGCCATTGGTGTGATGGGCCCATCCCATAAATGAGGCCAATTTCACAGTGAAGGTGAACAGAAGAACTTGCACTAGAAGTGTTTCTGAGTGATGCCAAGGCAAAATAAGGCACAGCATTCTCACCCTGGTGACTGGAAAAGGCTGCCTGTCAGTTCCTTTAATTTTGTCTGGAGATGTTCAATTACAGTGACGCAGTGCCTATCTGATCTTAACAAGACTTTCTATGGTAGCACAGTAGCTATATATAGTCAAGCCATTCAGTGCCACAGTGATCCTGAGAGAATAGCAATCTGACGTGGCAATTCCACAAGTGATCTGCAGTGGTTTCTCCTGCCAACTTGTTATGCACCACTGATTAATTTATTGCTTTACGATGGTTTGAATCAGGATCCTTTAACTATGAACTTGTATCGGAACCCCCAATAACTTAGTGCTTACATGCATTGCACAATTTGGTACTCATTCATACAGCAACAACAGCATCCTATATTTATATAGTGCATTTACAGTAGCAAGATGTCCCAAGATGCTTAACAAGAGCGCTATCGATAAAAACATTTTGGACACTGAGCTACAGAAGGAGATATCAGGAAAGATGAACAAAAGCTTCGTCAAAGAGGTAGGTTTTAAGGAGCATCTTAAACGAGGAGAGAGAGGTAGAGAGGCGGAAAGGTTTAGGGAGGGAATTCCAGAGCTTAGGGCCTAGTCAGTTGAAAGCACGGCCACCAATGGTGGAGCGATTAAAATCGGGGATGTGAAAGAGGGCAGAATTGGAAGAGCACAGCGATCTCAAAGGCTTGTAGGGCTGGAGGAGGTTACAGTGATAGGGAGGGGTAAGGCTATGGAGGGATTTGAAAACAAGGAGGAAGAGTTTAAAACTGAGGTGTTGTCAGATTGGGAGCAAGTGAAGGTCAGCAAGCACAGGAGTGATGGGTGAACGAGGCTTGGAGTGAGTCAAGATATGGGCAGTAGAGTTTTGGGTGATCACAAGTTTATGTAGGGTGCAAGATGGGAGGATAGCCAAGGGAGCATTGGACTAGTCAAGTCTAGCAGAAACAAAGGCATGGATGAGGGCTTCAGCAGCAGATGAGCTGAGGCAAGAGTAGGAGTCGAGCGATATTACAGAGGTGGAAGTAGGCAGTCTTGGTGATGGAGCGGTTATGTGGTCAGAAGCTCAAATAATGGTCAAACACAACACTAAGGTTGAGAACGGTCTGGTTCAGCTTCAGTCAGTTGCCAGGGATTAAAATGGTGGTCAGGGAACTGAGTTTGTGGTGGGGACCAAAGATGGGGGAGAAATTTGGCTGATTAGCGCCTCCCGTTTGCGCCCTAAGAGGGCGCTAACGGGGCACAAAGCAACGAGTGCCCGGGTGCAGCGATGTTTGCGCCGCTCGTGAAATTGACCAGACATTTTGTGGCAGCGCTAAACACTACCACCATGATCTCCTGCGCCCGCAGATCGTGATGTCAGTCGAGCGTGCAACGCCCCGGACTGGATATTGAGTGGCGCCCCCTTCCTTTCCGCCTGCCGCTAGCAATGAGAGGTAGAGGGGAATGTTTTGCAGTTGGGAAGGGGCTGGGGGAGCACTATTTAAAGACGGCCTCTTCCTGCCTTTTTTTGTCGGAGACATTTTTGCACTATGCATTCTGAGAGAGAGAGAGAGCGATTCTGAGAGAGAGAGAGACACTTCTGGAGAGATTCAACGCTGTGTGAAGGAATTTTGGGTACTGAGCAGCACTTTGCAGGTTCTTTTTGCTTTGACCTTCCTTGCATCGATTTAGAAGAGATTATTGGGGCTGCACTGATTCGGGGCATCATCCTGCACCTGCAGAATTGGAGGCATCAGAGATGCAGAGAGAGAGTGGCAATCATGGCCAGATGGAGGAGGGCCAACAGGCCTCTGCACAGGAGACCTTACCCTCCCATGTTATTCCGGGTGCAATTCTCCTTCATTCATTTGTCTGAGGAGCAGTGTTCGTGCAGGCTGCGCTTCAGCAAGGAGGTGATCACTGAGCTCTGCAACCTGCTGCAACCAGATCTGCAGCCTCAACTGAGGACCAGGACGTCTCTGTCAGTGGCAGTGAAGGTGACAGTGGCTCTGAATTTTTATGCCACCGGTTCCTTTCAAGCAGCTACTGGGGACATTACCAATATCTCCCAGTTCGCTGTCCATTGCTGTATTCAGGAGGTGACGAATGCCCTCTATAAAAGGAGACACCAGTACATCTCTTTCCCCATGACCCGGGCCAAACAGCATGAACGCGCATGTGGCTTTGCTAGGATAGCAGGCTTCCCCATGGTGCAGGGCACCATTGACTGCACGCATGTGGTATTGCGGATATCACATGAAAATGCAGAGGTTTTCTGAAACCGCAAGGGGTTCCACTCCTTAAATGTCCAGTTGGTCTGTGACCACAGACAGCTGATACTCGCCGTCAATGCCCGCTATCCCGGCAGCAGCCACGATGCTATCATCCTGCACCAGACTGGTGTGCCAGACCTTTTCCAGGCACCGCATCTGCCAAGTGGTTGGCTCCTCGGGGACAAAGGTTATCCACTCTGCACCTGGCTGATGACACTGCTCCGTAATGCCAACACCCCTGTCGAGCTGCAGTATAATGAGCGCCATATCGCCACCAGGAACACAATTGAGCAGAAAATCGGCGTGCTCAAGCAATGGTTCCGCTGTCTGGACCACACAGGAGGAACCCTGCAGTACTCTCCTGGGTGAGTCTCCCTCTTCATAGTTGTATGCTGCATGCTTCACAACCTGGCAATCCTGAGGACCCAGCCAATGCCACCAGGCCTTGGAGCACCACCGGAGGAGGAGAAGAGAGAGGAGGAGGAGAATGAGGAGGATGATCAGCAGCAGCACCAAGGTGGGAGGGAGGCCCACAATGTTGCCACTGCAAGGGCTGATAAGAAGCCGCTTCTAGGCCCCTACTCAGAAGATGGCTTCTGGCAAGAAGAACAGCATCATGGAAAGCAACCCGCAACCCCTATAGCCAGCCAAAGCTGCAATGATGCCAAAGGCCAAACATGTAAATGTTGAATACAACAACTTTTTTATTTAACAAACTCTTTGTGTGTCATTTATTCAGGACAAACAAATAGAAACAAACACAACAAATCATGAATTTACAGAACTGGTTCTCACAAGCTGGAGAAAAATGGCAAAACACGAAACAAATGTTATCAGACGAACCTTGACCTTTACTACAAACATTCCCACCATTTATTTACATCTCCTACTGTTTGCCCTTCGAGGGTGATCTCCATCCCCTGCGCACTTTCCCCCTTCCCACCCTACTGCTCCTCCGTAATGGGGCCCCAATGTCTGCAGCAAGGCTGGTGGAAGGCTGCTGAATGTCAGATGCTTAGACTACAGATGCCCATGAAGGAGGCCCTCAACCAACTCTGGGCCTGGAGGCCCCGGCTGCAGACTGTATCAACTCTGCATGGGCGGCAGTACTCTGGGCTGGCTGTGTTGCAGGTGGTGGCAAGTGCAATGGGGAAGTGACAGTGGTGGGAGCAGGAATGCTGTCATTCTGAGAGAGGACAGCACCTTCCTGCTCAACCGACACACTGGCACTCCCATGGGGCAGCACCACAGCATCCGAAGCAATCTGCTCAAGCACAGATTGCTGGCCTGCTGCGGCACCGTGAGAGCCCTGGGGCAATGTGGCCAAACCAACATTGATGGCAGCAGTCAGTGCTTGCGTTACATCAATCTGAGACTGCATGAGAGCAGTCTGAGATTGGATGGCAGCAGCCAGTAACTGAATTGCAGCACTAAGCCATTGCGTTGCATCGGCCTGTGTTGCAGCGGAATGCTCCACATTCCTTGCCAGTCCATCAATGCTTTCGGGCACCCATCCCATTGCACCCATGAGCTGAGTGTGCATGTTCAAGGCCTGGGTATTCATTTCCGCGATGAGGCGCTCCTCCTCTGCATCCAATGCAGCAGGACTCGCTTGCCTACTCTCCCTCCGGGGAGATGGCCCCCAAGCTTCCCTACCCCCATGGCGTTGCTGCAGCCCGCTGTGTCCCAGAGCTTCGTCCTCATCAGACTCCCCCTGCCCCCCTCCAGGGAAGGCATGGTCCCACTGTCGGAATGGGCTCCCTCGAGAGGCTCCGGCTTCCTCTTCCTCCTCGTCTGGGGCATCGCTGCCACTGGCAGGTTGAGGGATAGGCTGGTCAGCTGGTGGTTCACTATCTGAAAGCAGGGAGATACAAGAGTGGCTTTAGCATGAGGACAGGGGGACAGTAAGGGAGCAAGGACTGGAGACAGTTTGTAAGTTGGATTGAAAGTGTAAAAGCCTGGTGTTGTGAGGGGCAAGTGGAATAAGAGAAGAAAGAAAGCTGATGAACATACCATTGCTGTCCCCAAGGGGGTCGACCTCTCCAGTGGCCATGGCACCTATGACTTGGCTGGCAACGATCCTGTGCACTCTCGCCTCCAAATCGGTCAGGTGGTGTAGGTCAGCCGGTCCTCCTCCTGTGCATTGCTGCTCCTGCCTGTTCTGAGAGAGCTTGGCCTGCAAGAAAAAGGATGGTGTCTGAGTGAATGTGCAGCCATGTGCTTACCTGATGTGCCTCACATAGTTGAATAGCCCTAATGTATGCAGCCATGTGCGTGCCTGATGTGCCTCCCATAGTTGAACAGCCCTTAATGTATGCAAATTGTGGAATGCGCGTCTGTGTTTTATGAGATGGCCATAGGTCTTGGATGAGTGTTGAGCATTTGGGGTTTTAAAACCCTCTTGGCACAAAGTGAAGTTGAGATGGAGGGCTGTAGAGGCATTGAAAAGCAGCCACTCACCCTGACCACCCGAGTGAGGTCGTTGAACTTCTTCTGACATTAGGTGTGGGTCCTGGGCACCATGCTCCTGGAGGAAAGGTGCTGAGCCACCTCCATCCACACTCTTCTATAATCGTGTGGCAATGGCCTCCTGCCACTTTGTGGGTAGAGTACTGATCTTCGGCGCTCCACTGCGCCAACCAGAGCCACCAAGCCCCAGTCGCTGAAGTGCTGAGCTCGTTCCCTGGGCCTCTCCATTGTTCTTTGCAGCAGAATTCAAGTTCAGGTCTATCCAGGCCAAGATTCAAGGCTGCAATGAGCAGGGTGTGGCTGGAGAGCAAGATTGACCCCCCCTTTTAAGAACTGGCCAGCGCCAGTGTGCCTGTGTTCCATTGCTAACTGACATCACCTGAGCTTCGCTAGTGCTCTGAGTTAGTGCCTCGCTCCTCGGCGTTAGTGCCTTAAAAGAGGTGTGCAGTGCTTGATTTAGCGCTCCAATCACCTCCAGGGGCATTAGAAGCCAAGTTTGCAGTCAGAGGCGATAATTAGCGCCAAGCGCTAAACTTTGTGCCCGGCCAATAATTGCGCCCCAAACGGGGCAACACCGAATTTCTCCCCCAATCGCTTTAGTCTTCCCAATATTTAGTTGGAGGACAAACAGCATGACAAATCAGAGGCAGTGGACGAACCAGAGAGGTGATGGTGAGATAGAACTGAGTGTCTTTGGCATACATGTGGAACCTGATGTTGTGTTTCCAGATGATATCACCAAGGCGTAGCATGCAGATGAGAAATAGAAGGGGACCAAGGATAGTTCCTTGGGGGGCTCCAGAGGTAATACTGCGGAAGTGGAAAGAGAAGCCATTGCAGGTGATTCTCTGGCTATGATTTGACAGATAAGAATGGAACCAAGTGTGTGCAGTCCCATCCAGCTGGACGACGAATGAGAGGCGTTGGAGGAGGATGGTGTGGCCAACCATGTCAAAGGCTGCAATAGGTCGATAATGATGAGGAGGGATAGTTTAGAGGAGGGATAGTTTATCATGGACACAGTCACAAAGAATGTCCTTTGTGACTTTGATAAGGGCCGTTTCAGTACTGTTATAGGGCCACAAACCTGATTGGAGGGATTCAAACATGGAATTGTGGGAAAGCTGGTCACGGATTTGGGAGGTGACAACACGTTCAAAGACTTTGGAGAGGAAAGGGAGCTGGAGATGGGGTGGTAGTTTGCAAGGACAGAGGGGTCAAAGGTGGGTTTTTTGAGGAGAGGGGTGATGATGGCAGATTTGAACTGGGGGCAGGGGGGGCGGAGGGACAATACCTAAGGAGAGGGAACTGTTAACAATATCAGCTAACATGGGGCCCAGGAAGGGAAGTTGGGTAGTCAACAGTTTGGTCGGAATAGGATCAAAGGAGCACAAGGTGGGTTTCGTGGACAACATGATGTTGAAGAGAGCATTACAGGAGATGAGATAGAATCTAGAGAAAGACGTGAATTCAGGGCTAGGGCAGCAGAGAACATATGGAGAGGTTTGGCTCAGTGGGCTAAGGGGAAGGGAGGGAAGTGGCAGAGGCAGCTGAATGGATGGTCTCGATCTTTGTGATAAAATGTCCATGAGCCCCTCGCACTTATTGTCGAAAGTGAGGATGGAGGAGGCAGGGGAGGATGGTGTAAAAAAATGGTTTGTGGTGGAGAAGCGATGCCAGGGGTTATCTTTGTATATAGACTAGGGAGGCCTCGTGTTCAACCCTTGGTCTCTGCTGAGTTAGTTGATCTCAACCAGGGCAGCAGTTGGGAATGCGACAATTGGCCCTACTCACCCAGGGTTGTGAAAGGGGAAAATAAATATCAGCCAGGATCCCTGCTCTTGATTGTTATCCTTCCCTGAAAGTGCATATTTGGCCATCATGTGACAACAGGATTGGGCTAAGGCTCTTACTGTCAAAAAGCCGTCCAATTCCTAGTGAAGAGGTTCATACATGAGGAATAGATAATTAGGTGTGGTTTTAGTAACATACCAAAAGTTAGTGCTTTCAGAAGACGGGGGGAGAAAATTAGAAACAACATGAGCCTGGAATGACTGTGATGCTCATTGCTGGTTAGAATTCAGCTAGTTTCCGCAGCCTACATGCATAGCATGTTTTCATCAGTTCTGATGAAGGGTCATCGACCTGAAACATTGGGGGGAATTTTGCCAGCCCTGGGGAAGTGGTTTTGGAGGTGGGACTGCCGGGAAAATGGCAGAATCTGGGGGCGGGTACCCATCCCGCCCCCAACTCCAAATCTGCTGGGCGGGCTTAACAAGGGCAATCAAGGGAAAATAGCATGGGTTGGCCACAAGTCGATGGAGGCGGGACTAAAACCCGACAAGTGGGAGTCCCGCCTCCAAAAGCTCCCCATTGACAAAATCCAGCCCATTAACTCTGTTTCTCTCTCCACAGATGCTGCCAGACCTGCGGAGTATTTCCAGCATTTTCTGTTTTTTTCATGTTTTCATCGTCTCTGAGGGGGACCAAACCAATCCACTGGAAACACAAAGCTAATTTTCAAAGGGCTTCAAAAAATCAGCACAAAATTAACATTACATTAAAACAAAACTAAATTAAGCTGACGATGCCAACGTTTCACCCTCTTTGGTATCTTATCACAAAGTACTTTTTAATCACACACTTTTATAATCACATGTCAACACATTCTCCATTTTCTTGTGATCTATCTTGATAAACAAAACATGTTTATCAAGGTAATGCATTGTAACAGGAGGATAAAGATCTCCTGCTGTTTATGTGCCTTCAGGGAATCTCTCTCATCAGCCTTCATAACACTTATTCCCTAGTAACATTTCAGTCCCGTGCAAAGTCCTCACTTCACAAGAATAATTTCAACCATCTGCTTTAAAGCTGCACTATTCCTAACACAGCCACTGATTAGTTAACTTGGCACAAATAAAAATAAGTGATACTGTGTGAATGGCTAACTTAGGGTCAGTAAAAAAAAAACTTCCATACTCAACTCGTGGCATTGGCTCCACTGTAAAGGTTAAGGTTTTTTGTAAGGCTAGTGAACCAGAAGATGCTCATGCAAAATAGTGAGCCCTATAGGTGCAGACTGTTAATAAGCAATTTGGCCACAACGGCCACAAGTAAATGTGAGGCAACAGTGCCCTTGACCAAAACCTGGGCTGCAATGTAAAAGCAGCTAAACCTGTGCAGTTAAATTCAGGTCAACTATGACTGGCTGCCAGTTGAACTTCTCCCTCCAACATTATGAAAATGACAGGCTATTTTTTGGGAGCCAAGCATCGAGCATTACTTACAATATTTACGTCACAATCATTAATCCTTTAGTACATATCAATAAATTGAAAGTGGTATTGATTTCAGCATCTATTGCAATTGACATTTTTGGCAGATGGTCCTTCTCTCTCAAACTGAATAAAACCTCCTAAACTGCACAAAGGGATACCTGGAGAAGTTAAAGACTTGTCTTGTTCTGCAGACTTTGTACAAAAATAATATATTGCAGGACAACGGAGTATTACAGTTTAACTCTTTATTTCAACATTAGGTCTGTGATCTTACTCATACAGCACAGTGGGGAAAAGATGGTGTTAGGACCCCTAGCCTGGGTCTTCAAAACAATAGAAGTCCTTACAGATACCTGCAGGCCAATGACAACTCAGCATGTGATCACATGTGAATATAATAGGAATTCCTTACAGATGCTTGCGGGCCAATGATAATTCAATATGCAAATGTCACATCCCCTTTGTTTTAAAAGAAAAATGTTATGCATTACTTTTAAACCTTTCTTCTACATAATGTTCTCGGTAGCATAAACATGTAAGTAAACTCAGCATTTAACTAGCACTGAAAACATTTCAATAACGATGTACAGTTTTTTTTTAGGGCAACGATCTGCCTACACCCTTTGACAGTTCACAAGTCAAGGATAACTCAAGGCTTGACCTCTCGTCCCGACCTTGTGTGGTATGCAATTGAGCATGCTCCTGAATCGGTCAACAATTCAGGTTCAGGTTCAGGTAAGTTTGATGTGTTTTGTGTATTGCTCTGTTCATCACACTCTGTTGAACTGATCCTCTCGTCAGAATGACAGTGTTGTTCCTTGGTGTTTAGGAGGTGCCTGCGATTGCGGCGGTACACCTGTCCTTCTGGAGTGCGGACGTGATACGATCGCCCAGTGTCAGCTGGCTGGATGATGACTGCTGGCTTCCAGTAGTCATGCTCCTGGATTCTGATGGATTCTCCATTGTGCAGCGGCGGCAGTAGTCTAGCTGACCTGTCATAGTATCTCTTTTGGTGTTGCTGTCTCTGTACATGTTTTGCATGCACTTGCTTGCAGCTGATGGCCTCTGGCTGCAGCTGCTGGTTGGTGCTTGGAAGGATTGAGCGAAGTCTGTGGCTCATCAACAGCTGTGCTGGTGACTTGAAGTTGTCAACCGGAGTGTTGCAGTACTCAAGGAGACTGATGTAGGGGTCTCTTTTGTCCGCTTTGGCTTTGTCCATGAGTGTTTTTGCAATCTGGACAGTTTTTTTAGCAAGGCCATTACTTTGAGGGTAATGTGGGCTTGATGTGACATGTGTGAAATCCCATGCCTTGGCAATCGACTCGAATACTTTTGATTTGTATTGGGGGCCATTGTCTGAGACTAAAGTCTCTACAATGCCATGCCTGGCAAAGGCTGCCTTTAGCTTGTGGATCACAGCTGCAGATGTGGTGCTGTGAAGCTTGTCCAGTTAAAAAAATCTGCTGTAGTAATCAACAGTCACTAAGTAGTCCTCGTTGTTCCATGTGAACAGATTCATTGCCGCGACCTGCCAGGGCCTGTCTGGGATACGGTGAGGTATCATGGGCTCTTTGACTTTTAATGGGCGGCGTTCTAGACAAATGGAACATTTTCCGACAATGTCCTCAATGTGTTTGCAAATTCCGGGCCAAAACATAATGTCACGTGCTCTTTGTTTGCATTTTTCCATGCCCATATGTCCAGCATGAATTTTTGTCAACATCTCTTCTCTGAGACTGGTAGGAATGATGATTTTCTACCCTTTGAAGATGATTCTGTTGATTTGTGACATTTCGTTTCTGTGGTTCCAGAATTCAGATATGCTCTGAGGGCATTTCCTCCTTTCCTCAGGCCATCCTTCATGTATGACTTTGCTCAGCAGTGTGAGTTGTGCATCTTCCTCTGTTCCTGCTCGGATCTCCTTCAGTTTTGAGTCACTCACAGGTAAGCTGTTGTACACCATGTGCACCTGCACATCCATGCCTTCACTGAGGCTGCTGTCCTGGTAGCTAAGAGACTTTCTGGAGAGCGTGTCTGCGACAGGAATGTCTTTGCCTGGATGGTGAATGATTGTGAAGTCGTACTTCTGTAGCTGAAGGATCATTCTGGAGCCTTGGTGGGGCTGCGGCTAGTGGTTACCTTATGATTGACTCGAGGGGCTTGTGGTCGGATTCCACAATGACGTGTCGGCCATAGACATACTAGTGGAAACGCTTACATCCAAACAGAATTGCATATAGTTCTTTCTCGATTTGAGCATAGTTGATTTCACTGTCTGTGAGAGATCTGGAAGCGTAGCCGATGGGCTTTCCTTCTTGCAGTAATACTGCGCCTAGTCCGTACTTTGATGCGTCCACTTGTAGTCTGAGCTCTTTGTTGGGGTCGAAGTAGGCAAGAACTGGTCCTGGTTCTCTGGTGATTAGGTCTTTCATTTTCTGAAATGCTATGTCATGTTGTTTGTCCCACAAGAACACAGGAACTCATTGGATTGTTTGAGCAACTGACGCATGGGTGCGTTGATTTCGGAGAGGCTCGGGGCAAGTTGGCTAAGTAGTTGCCCATGCCTAGTACTGTCTCTAGCTCTGCGTGGTTCTTCGACGGCTCCATCTTCTTGATGGCGGAGATTTTCTCTGGATCTGGCTTAATGCCATCAGTTGAGAGGCGATGCCCGAAATAACTGATCTCGGTGGATCCGATTATACTTTTCTCAGGGTTGAGCCGGATACCTTTCTCCTGTGATCTTTGTAGCATCGCACGGAGGTTCCTGTCATGTTCCTCTCTATTCCTGCCATAGATGAGGATGTCGTCTACGATTGCGACTACTCCATCGAGGCCTTCATAGGTTTCGTCGATCTTCCACTGGAATTCATCCTGAGCTGAGATAAGACCAAATGGTAAACGCAGAAATCGGTAGCGTCCAAATGGTGTGTTGAACGTTGTTAGCTTAGATGACTCTTCCGTGAGGTTGATAGTCCAATATCCTGATCGTGCATCCATTACACTGCAGTAACGTGCTCCCACTATCTTGGGTGTGATGTCATCTAGCATTGGTAGAGGGTAGTGAGGGCGTTTGATAGCCTTGTTCAAATCTCTGTGGTCGAGACAGACTCTGAGCTTGCCTGTACGTGGTTTCTCAACCACTACTAACGTGTTGACCCACTCTGTCTGTTCTGTTTCCTGGACGATGATTTCTGTATTCTCCATGCACTGCAGCTCCTCCTTCAGGTGATTATGTAGAGCAAGGGGTATCCTTCTCAGTGGGCAAACCACAGGGGTTGCTGCTGGGTCAAGGTGAATAGTGCATTCACCTGGGAATAGTCCGATTCCTTTGAAAATGTCAGCAAACTCCTCCATGACTGTCCGCTTTTCAACAGGTGCTGTCAATGATAGCACTAGCTTGATGAGGTCCATGTCTAAACATGCCTTTAGACCTAGCACTGGAGGTGCTCGAGTGTCAACAATGTAAAAGCCCAACATCATGTCGCTTTCTTTGTACTTGCATTTCATCATGCATGTGCCTTTTACAATGAGCTGCTCACCCCCATAGCTGGTCAGTCTGTGTGATGTGGGCTGTAGCTCACACTCATCCTTCAAGCTGTGATACTCACTCAGAGGAGTTACATTAACCTGAGCTCCAGTGTCTAATTTAAACCTAAGCTCTTTGCCCTGTTTTCCTATCTCAATATCTACAAAGGCTTGCTCAGTCTCTAAAATCTGTTTTTTCTGTGACACAGAATCAATAAACAGTTCCTCTGCATTTGGCTCTCTATCTGGCATTTGGCTGTCACTCACTGTGTGTACTGCTATTCAAAAAACAGTCCTGCAAACTTTAGCAAAGTGGCTCCGTTTACCACATTTAGCACATTGCCTTCCTTTGGCAGGGCATTGCTCCTTTTCCCCATGCATCTTGTTTCCACAATATCCACAGTTTTTGAAGTGTTTTATGTCTGTGTCGCTCATTTTTAGAACTCTCTCTGTTCTTTCTGTTCTGAAACACGCTCTCTGGGTGGTGTTCTTTGGTGTGTGTCTATTAACTGCATGCACTGTCTGTTCATGCGAGCTGTTCGTGGCACTGATTATGGTTTTCAACTGTGCTTGTGCTATCTCGTGCAATCTAGCTATGTCCATAGCTTTGTCCAGCATTAGCCCGGACCCAACATTCAAAAGTTTCTCTCTCACTTTAGCTGAATGTATTCCAAACACGATGCGGTCTCTGACCATCTCATCTTTTTATTCTGCATATTCACAGTCTTTTACCAGCAGTTTTAACTCAGTCACGAACTGTTCAAACGACTCACTAGCTCCTTGTACTTTCTCCTGAAATTTGTACCTAGCGAATTTCGTATTTGTCTTGGGCATCACATCTGATTCAAAACGGTCAAAATAACTTTTCAGTACCTTTGCTTCATCCGCGGTGAGAGACCATGGCCTAGAAATTGGGTATAGCCCTGCTTGAGGCGTGAGAACTGGCGCTGCGCAAAGTTTATAGCCAGACGAAACTTATCGCTGCCTGGCGAGATATTGGGTTGCATCGCCCCCAAAGGGGATTGAGGCGCTAACTCAGACGTTGCACAGGGCTCCTAAGGCGCAAAACTTCAGGCGCTACCCAATATCGTCATGGACGGGCGCAGCGCAGGTGATCTCAATTATCGGAAACCACGAGACTTCCAGGCGCTGGCCGGCTCTTAAAGGGGTGGGTCAGTCAGCCTGAGCTGCTACACTCAACGCCCTGTAGGCCTCAGAATCAGCACTCGCCCTTCTCTGGCGCAACAAGCTTGGTGAGGATGAAGAAGGTGAGACAGAGAGCAGAGCGCTTCAGCACTGAGGCCCTGGACCACTTGGTGTCTGCAGTTGAGCACCGTCGAGATGTTCTGTACCCTGACAATGGCAAGAGGCCGAATCAAAAGGCTTACCGGCGATCTTGGAGGGAGGTTTCTCAGAGGGTCAACTCCAACAGCTTGGCGACCAGGACCCCTGTTCAGTGCAGGAAGAAATTCAACGACCTCACTCGGGTCGTTAGGGTGAGTGTTGGTTATGCAAACTTCTGATTCCCTCCATCTGCACCTAACTTCGAGGACCCTGTTGCCATGATGCCCCAATGGCCGTCTGTCAGCAAGCACCCATGGCCCTTTCTGGGCACACACATGGACATTTCTCTCAAGGCATCATGTAAGGGCCCTTGCACCATGGGGGGCATGAGATGATCTCTCAAGGCCACATGTAAGGGCCCTTGCACCATGGGGGGCATGAGATGATCTCTCAAGGCATCATGTAAGGGCTGTTGCACCATGGGGGCATGAGATGATCTCTCAAGGCATCATGTTACAGAACTTCCCCTTCTTTCCCCTGCAGTCCAAGCTGGCGACGATGCGGAGGGAGCAGCGTCGAACCGGTGGCGGACCTCCACAAGTCGTCACTCTGACGGATCTCGAGGAGAGAGTGCACCAGATTCTTGGAGGACGTCTGTCTGGTCCTGTTACCACTGCAGCTGCCGACCCCATTTCCGATAGCGAGGGTAAGGCTCTCTCCTTTTTCGGCTGTTTCCTTCCACTTGGTCCCCCCGCCAGCATGCTTCCTCAGTGTGCAGCCATGTCAGAGCCTTGCCGCAATCTGCCATGCCTTTCCACCAACCTGTCCTTTTGCTAAAGCCACTCCTCCACCTCCCTGCTTTCAGATGATGCATCACCAACTGGGGATCAATGCCCTGAAGCTGCCAGTGCCAGTGCCTCCGGAGTTGAGGATCAGGAGGAAGCCGGCCCATCCGCTCCAATCTCAGAGGAGCATACACATGTACAGACTGGGGATAGTAGTTCCCTGGAGGGGAGGGGGGGTGCTCTGATGATCAGGCAGTTGCCGGACCAAGCGGCATGCAGCAACGCAAGGAGGGTAGGCAAGTTCGGCCACCGTCTCCCCGGAGGGCAAGGCAGGTAGTGATGACTGCTGCACAGAGTGCAGAGGAGGTGCGTCGCCTGGCTGAAATGAGCACCCAGACCCGGCTCAGGCACACTGAGCTGATGGCTGCAGGGGGGAGGATGCCTCAGTCAATAGATTCACTGGCAAAGTGTGTGTTGGACTTCGGGGCAACAATGGAGAGGACTCTCCAGGGCTTTGGGGCAACAATGGACAGGACTCTCCAGGGCTTCGGGGCAACAATGGAGAGGTCTGTCGAGGGCTTCGGGACAACAATGGAGAGGTCTGTCGAGGGCTTCAAGGCCGCTATGGAAAGGACTGTTCAGGGCTTCGGACAATCCCTGGAAAGGTCTGTCCAGGGCTTGTCCGAGGCAGTGGAGCGGTCAGCACCGGCCTTGTCCGAAGCAATGGAAAGAACTGTCCAGGGCTTCTCCGAAGCACTGGCACCTGGCTCACAGGTTCTCACTGCTGCCACGCAGTCACTTGCCGGCCTCGTCCACACCCAGATTGAGGCAACGCAAACTCTCACTGCAGCCACCCTATCTGCCTCAGCTAGGATCACCCTGGGCCCTTCCAGTCCCATACAAGGTCAGGAATCAGTGGAGCAGTCGCTTGTGGCGGTGGAGCCGAGCCGGTCCCTTCCGAGAGCCAGTGTGTCGTCCGACCATGGTGCAGGTGTCCTCTCTCGGCAGGTGACCATTGCTCATGCCACCGCTGGAACGTCTGCAGTCCAGCTGCCACCACCTGCAGTTCACACTGATTCCAGCCATGGCCAGATCAAGCAGCCAGCCTCCGCACCCTCCAAGCCCAGAGGTCGTCCAGGCCGTCCATCAGGGGCTTCTGCACTTCCAGACAGTCAGCAGGCATCCCCCAGCCTTAACCCCGCCACTGGGGTTCAATTACGTAGGAGCAGCAGGGAGGGAAGGGGCCGAGCACGAAAGAGAAGTCGTTCTCCATCAAGGGGCCAGCAGTAGAGGGAGGTCCTGAGACGTTTCTTTGGCCAAACTCAAGGAGACCCTCACCTGCTGGAATTGTTGGAAAAAGTTTGTTCAGTTTGGCGACTTTGCCGAAGAGTTCATTGTTATTTTGTTTGTTATGGTTTCTGTTGACATGACGTTGTTTTGCTGTAAGGAAAGACTTTTGTGACAATAAAGAGAAGTTTAAATGTGCTAAGGTGTACCTGAATAATTACAGTGATGCTGGCCTTCAGATGCTTTCAAACATCCAAAGTGCGCAGCAGTTAAGACACTCATCATTCTGCCAGAGGGGCCTCGAGACAACTCCTCATGAGCCAGTGACGGATGTCCCTTCCACTTTCAGGAGCCCTTCCATCTTCCTCCTCCTGCTCCTCCTCCTCCTCGTCCACATGCTCCTCCTCCTCCTCCTCCTCCGCCTGCTTCTCCAGGGTCAGAGGGAAGGTGATGAATTGACGCCTTCTCCTATAAAGGGCAGCTGTAACTTGCCGGATGCAGCAGTGGACTGCAGCCTGAGAGATAATCGCGATGTCCCCAATGGCTCACTGAAAGGATCCGTTGCCATAAAAATTGAGGCCAACAGTCAGTTTAGCGGCCACCGACAGAGAGGTCATGCACCGTTGACGCGGCTGCAGATCCTCAGTAAGCAGGCGGCACAGCTCAGTAACAACGTCCATCCCGATTCGGAGCCTTTGCACACACTGCTCCACCGACATGTCAAGGTATGACCCCTAAAGACCCTCGCAGCATACCCTCGGATTGGGCAACCTCCATTGCCCCTCCTCCTTCTGGCCAATCCCGGCCCTCTCTCCCGCTGACTTTCTGCCCCTTCATAGTGTTCGGCCAGGAGCCCGTCGCCCTCCAAAGCATCTCCCATTCCGATGCCAGTTGGTCAGAAGGCTGTTAGGTGTAGTGCTCCAACTGCTCCGGACAGGTTTGAGGGTCCCAATTACTCTAATGCTAAAATCCAAAAACTCTGCTCCACAGTATCTCCCCAAATCTCTCCACCAACGATCGCAATGAACAGGCCAAGTGGCTGAAGCTTCTATACTAGAGCTGTCCCCTTTAAATAGCGCCCCCCGACTCCAAGAAGGGCCTGCTAACGCTCCCTCGAACTGTCACTAATAGCGCTAGGCATTAAGGCTCCGGGCGCCACCCAATATCCGCTCAGGCGCCCCTAAAAGGCGTTGCACGATGAAATGACGTCATTATGTGCTTGCGCTTGCGGGCGCGCGCAAACACTTAGCGCAGGCGTTAAATGTATAGTCAATATGGGAGTTGTCGCTATCTTCATTGCACCCGCCCCAACATTAGGCAACGCCCCAATTCTCGGTCTCTTAAGGCGCTAACCGCTGGCGCAAACAACCCAATTTCTAGGCCGTTGTGTTAAAAATGTCTCCCCCTTTTTCTCCGATCCACAGGAGTAGGTAGCTGGATCTTTCTTCCTCCCCTTTGCTTTTCAACGGACCCGAGAACATCAACTCCACATGTTGCTTGAACTTGCGCCATTCTCTATGTAAGTTCAAAGACTCCCAATTCATTCGAAGGAAGGGAACTCCAACGATGTCCATTTTCAATCCCTGTTCTGACACCATGACTTGTTTTTACACTTTGTACAAAAATAATATATTGCAGGACAATGGAGTATTACAGTTTAACTCTTTATTTAAGCATTAGGTCTATGATCTTACTCATACAGCACAGTGGGGAAAAGATGGCGTTTGGACCCCTAGCCTGGGTCTTCAAAACAATAGAAGTCCTTACAGATGCCTGCAGGCCAATGACAACTGAGCGTGTGATAACATGTGAATACAATAGGTATTCCTTACAGATGCCTGCGGGCCAATGATAATTCAATATGCAAATGTTACAGTTCTTCTCCCTCAAACTGAATAAAACCTCCTGAACTGCACAAAGGGATACCTGGAGAAGTTAAAGACTTTGGTGTTGAGCTTCATTTTTGAACATTATGACATTATCTGAATCCCATTTTTACAAGTGTGGGGGTCATGCTTTAGGTATTGCAGATCACTCCCATAATTGGTCCGAGTATCTTATAAAGAAAGTCTTGCATTTATATAGCGCCTTTCATGACCATCAGACGTCCCAAAGCTCTTTACAGCCTATTAAGTACTTTTGAAGTGTAGTCACTGCTGTAATATATGAAATGCAGCAGCCAATTTTTTGCACAGCAAGCTCCCACAAACAGCAATGTGATAATGACCAGATAATCTGTTTTAGCGATGTTGAATGAGGGATAAATATTGACCAGGACACTGGGGATTACTCCCCTGCTCTTCTTCAAAATAGTGCCATGGGATCTTTTACATCCACCTGAGAGAGCAGACGGGGCCTTTGGTTTAACGTCTCATCCAAAAGATGGCACCTCCGACAGTGCAGTGCTCCCTCAGCACTGTACTGGAGTGTCAGCCTCGATTTTTGTACTCAAGTCTCAGGAGTGGGACTTGAACCCACAACGTTATGTTCAGGAGTGTGCCCATACTATCTGATATCTAACTATATGATTCTATAACCCAGGCTCTAACAATGGCACCCCCTTGTGATCTGAACTGAATATTTGTGTCTTTTGCACATGTCCCTGCTGTGTGCTATTTTACAATCTTTTTGAAAGGCAAATGGAGAAAACACTTGATACAATGAGGCCAGATATGAATTGTTAAGCTGCTTTATTTCATAGCAACTGAACATACAGTGACAACAGTTATGATCAGACTCACTTAGTTCAATCAGTATAATGTGTCTACACATAATACAAAATAATGAACATGCTGAGCTTCCCACTTCAATGTGTCATTCATAATAATAATTATATTCTTTGATGAATTTATTCAGTTATTGTTTGATAGTGTTCAGTTTCTCACTTATCAGATATCTTTCCCTTCTCCCTCAGAGGGCGCTCCTCATCTCCCAGATGCCCATTTATCTCACTTCCCATGCAAATTCTTCCTCCCTGGCTTAAATGCCTGTGCTCCTCTGAAACTCACTGCAGAGGGGATCTCAGCTGCCAGACACCATAAGGTAGTTGTCGGGCCTGTGCAGTGTCCCTGCTTCAAAGTCCAGGAGTATGGACCTCGGGTGGGAACTCTAGGATATCCCCACACTCAGATAATCTCTCCCTGGGCTCAGGCATCACTCTCTACTTGGTGGCCACAGTATTTCCCTTTAAATTAGCCATCTCGTACAGGAGGCAAATTGCGTTACCTTCAATGCACCCGCTATAAGTGGTGGGGACTGTATAACCGAAATGCGAAGATTTTTAGCATAATGGAGGAAGAGAGAGATCTATAGGATGCAGCTGTACAGATCTTTCAAGATGACAGTACAGACAGAAAAGGGAAATGGTTTCTTCAACTTTAAATTTGCAGACATTGGGTAGGCCATTTTTGGAGTGCTGTGCGCAGTTCTGGACACCCCATTATAGGAAGGATATGAGAGCCATAGAAAGGATGCAGCAATGATTCACTAGAATGGATCATTTTTGTTACTGGAACAGAAGAAGTTGAAGGAAATCTAACAGAGCTTTTCAAAATTATGAAAAGTTTTCCGAAGGTAAATAATGAAAGATTGTTTCCCCTAGCTAATCAGTAACAAAGTGGCATAGAATTAGGACTATCAGAGGAATCAAGGGGGAAGTTAAAAGAATTTGATTCAGAGCTATTGGAGTATAAATGCTTTACCACAAATAGCTATTGTCGCTGAGGATAGTTGTACCTCCCCTTGTCATGTGATGCAAGAGTGGCAAACCTACTTTTCCTTATAAGGCCATCACTGTTTGATATCACAGAATCAACGTTCCTATGTGTGTTACATGAGTGAATTACAGAAGTTCTGACAAAAGGTCATTGACCTGAAATGTTAACCCTACCTTCCTCTCTCCACAGAGGATGCCTGACCTGTTGAATGTTTTTAGGGCCCCGACATTTACATGCCCCTGTGGACATCCCCCTCTCAAACAGATACACCACTTTGAGTATTGTTGGGGGGGATGGCTTATCAGAGGAAGGCAGCAGCAGCCAACTTCCTGGCACCAGGGGTGGTTCTGCTGCACAGGACGGGAGGAAAAAGAGGGGTAGAGCTATAGCAATAGGGGATTCTATTGAAACAGGAATAGATAGGCATTTCTGCGGCTGCAAACGAGACTCCAGGATGGTGTGCTGCCTCCCTGGTGCAAGGGTCAAGGATGTCTCAGAGCGGCTGCAGAACATTTTGGAAGGGGAAGGTGAACAGCCAGTTGTCGTGGTCCATATAGGTACCAACGATATAGGAAAAAATGGGATGAGGTCCTAAAATCTGAATATAGGGAGTTAGGAGGTAAATTAAAAAATAGGACCTCAAAGGTAGTAATCTCAGGATTGCTACCAGTGCCACGTGCTAGTCAGAGTAGAAAGAGAAGGATATTTCAGATGAATATGTGGCTAGAGGAATGGTGTGAGGGGGAGGGGTTCAAATTCCTGGGACATTGGAACCGGTTCTGGGGGAGGTGGGACCAGTTCAAACCAGACGGTTTGCACCTGGGCAGGGCCAGGACCAATGCCCTTGGGGGAGTGTTTGCTAGTGCTCTGGGGGAGGGTTTAAATTAAAATGGCAGGGGGTTGGGAACCTGAGCAGGGGGACAGAGGAAAGGGAAACAAGGATGAAAGAAAAAGATAGGAAGGAGAAAAACAAGAGTGGCAGTCAGAGAAATCAACGGTTTAAATCAAACATGGCCACAGTAAATAATAATTCTAATAGGTCTAATGGCATTAAAAAAACAAGCCTGAAGGCTTTGTGTCTTAATGCGAGGAGCATTCATAATAAGGTGGATGAATTAGCTATGCAAATAGAGGTAAACGATTCCGATTTGATTGGGATTACGGAAACATGGCTCCAGGGTGGCCAAGGCTGTGAACTCAACATCCAGGGGTATTTAATATTCACGAAAGATAGGCAAAAAGGAAAGGGAGGTTGGGTAGCATTGCTGGGTAAAGAAGGGATTAACACAATTGTAAGGAAGGATATTAGCTCTGATGATGTGGAATCTGTATGGGTAGAACTGAGAAATGCTAAGGGGCAGAAAACGTTAGTGGGAGAGGTATATCGACCTCCAAACAGTAATGCGGAGGTTGGGGATGGCATTAAAAGGGAAATTAGAGAAGCGTGCAATAAGGGCACAGATGTCATCATGGGTGACTTTATTTTACATATAAATTGGGCTAACAAAATTAGTAACAATATTGTGGAGGAGGAATTCCTGGAGTGTTTACGGGCTGGTTTCCTGGACCAATATGTTGAGGAACCAACCAGAGATCAGGCCATCTTAGACTGGGTATTATGTAACAAGAAAGGATTAATTAACAATCTTGTTGTACGAGGCCCCTTGGGTCGGAGCGATCATAATATGATAGAATTCTTCATTAAGATGGAGAATGAAGTTGTTGACTCAGAGACTAGGGTCCTGAATATAAACAAAGGAAACTATGAAGGTCTGAGGTGCGAGTTGGGTAGGATTGATTGGGGAATGTCACTCAAAGGGTTGATGGTGGATAGGCAATGGCAAACATTCAAAGACCACATGGATGAACTACAGAATTTGTTCATCCCAGTTTGGCATAAAAATAAAACAATAAAGGTGACTCAACCGTGGCTAACCAGGGAAATTAGGGATATCATAATATCCAAGGAGAGGACAGGTAAATTGGTCAGAAAAAGCAGTAAACCTGAGGATTGGGAGCAGCTTAGATCTCAACAAAGGAGGACAAAGGGATTAATTAAGAAGGGGAAAATAGAAAATGAGAGTAAGATTTCAGGGGACATATAAACTGACTGTAAAAGCTTTTATAGATACGTGAAGAGAAAAAGATTGGTGAAGTCAAGCGTAGGTCCCTTGCAGTCAAAATCAGGGGAATTTATGATGGGGAACAAATAAATGGCAGACCAATTAAATACATATTTTGGTTCTGTCTTCACAAAGGAGGACACAAATAACCTCCCAGAGATGTCGGGGAACATAGGGTCTGATGAAAGGGAGGAACTGAAATAAATCAGTATTTGTAGGGAAATGGTGTTAAGGTAATTGATGGGATTGAAGGCTGATAAATCCCATGGGCCTGATAATCTACATCCTAGGGTATTTAAGGAAGTGTCCCTAGAAATAGTAGATGCATTGCAGATCATCTTCCAACATTCGATGGAATCTGGAACAGTATCCATGGATTGGAGGGTAGCTAATTTTAACCCACTATTCAAAAAAGGTGGTAGAGAGAAAACAGGGAATTACAGACTGGCAAGCCTGGCATCAGTAGTGGGGAAAATGCTAGAGTCCATCATAAAGGATGTAAAACCAGAGCACTTGGAAAACAGGGATAGGATTAGACAAAGTCAACATGGATTTACAAAGGGTAAATCGTGCTTGACTAATCTACTGGAATTTTTTGAGGATGTAACTCATAAAATAGATAAGGGAGAGCCAGTGGATGTGGTGTATTTGGACTTTCAGAAGGCTTTCGATAAGGTCCCGCATAAGAGATTAGCGTGTAAAGTTAAGGCACTGGGATTGGGGCCAAGGTATTGACTTGGATAGAGAACTGGTTGGCAGACAGAAAGCAAAGAGTTGGAATAAACGGGTCTTTTTGCGAGTGGCAGGCAGTGTCTAGTGGGGTACCGCAGGGATCGGTCCTTGGACCCCAACTATTCACAATATATATTAATGATCTAGACAAGGGAACTAGATGTAATATCTCCAAATTTGCAGATGACACAAAGCTGGGTAGGTGTGTGTGCTGTGAGGAGGATGCCGAGAAACTCCAGGATGATTTGGACAGGTTGGGTGATTGGGCAGATGCATGGCAGATGCAATATAACGTGGATAAATGTGAGGTTATCCACTTTGGTAGCAAAAACAGGAAGGCAGATTATTATCTGAATGGCAATAGATTGGGAGAAGGGGAAGTGCAACGAGGCCTGGGTGTCCTTGTGCACCAGTCGCGGAAGGTAAGCATGCAGGTGCAGCAGGCGGTTAAGAAAGCAAATGGTATGTTGGCCTTCGTAGTGAGAGTGTTTGAGTACAGGAGCAAGGATGTCTTGCTGCAGTTGTACCGGGCCTTGGTGAGACCACATCTTGAGTATTGTGTGCAGTTTTGGTCACCTTATCTGAGGAAGAATGTTCTTGCCATGGAGGGAGTTCCGCTAAGATTCACCAGGCTGATACCTGGGATGGCAGGAATGACGTATGAGGAGAGATTGGGTCGATTGGGCTTGTACTCGCTGGAGTTTACAAGAATGAGAGGGGATCTCATTGAAACTTATAAAATTCTGGCAGGACTGGACAGACTAGATGCAGGAAGAATGTTCCCGATGGTCGGGGAGTCCAGAACCAGGAGTCACAGTCTAAGGATAAGTGGTAGGCCATTTAGGACAGAAATGAGGAGGAATTTCTTCACCCAGTGAGTGGTGAACCTGTGGAATTCTCTACCACAGAAGGCAGTAGAGGCCAATTCATTAAATATATTCAAGAAGGAGTTGGATATATTTCTCAAGGCTAAAGTGATCAATGGGTATGGGGAGAAAGCAGGGACCGGTTACTGAATTTGGATGATCAACCATGATCGCATTGAATGGCGGAGCAGGCTCGAGGGGCCAAATGGCCTACTCCTGCTCCTATCTTCTATGTTTCTATGAGAGGCAGGTGGTTGTGTCAGCTGTGGCTCAGTTGTTAGCACCCTCTAGCTCCAAGTCAGAAGGTTGTGGGTTCAAGTTCCACTCCAGAGACTTGAGCACAAAAATCTAGGCTGACATTCCAGTGCTGAGGGAGTGCTGTCACAGTTGGAGCTGCTGTTTTTCAGATGAGATGTTAAACCAAGGCCCCATCTGCTCTCACAGGTGGACATAAAAGATCCCATGGCACTATTTCAAAGAAGAGCAGGGGCGTAATCCTCAGGGCCCTGGCCAATATTTATCCCTCAATCAACATCACTAAAAGAGATTATCTGGTCATTATCACATTGCTTTTTGTGGAAGCTTGCTATGCGCAAATTGTCCACCACATTACAACAGTGACTACACTTCAGAGAAGTACTTCATTGGCTGTAAAGCACGTTGGGACATTTGGTGCTATATAAATACAAGTTTTTCTTTCGGTATTGAGGGTGTCTGTTTGTGGCCAGGAAACCTGAAAATGTCAGGAATGCGGCGGTCCTGCTGAAATTAATAGCAGGACCTCATTATCATTTTTTTGCTACATTTCTTGAGCGGCAGCTGGCCAGATTGAGAGGCTGATTGGCTGCCGGGCGGGAAAGCCAGGTGGTAGAAGGCTGCAGCATGGGAATGATGGGGACGATCACCAGCAATTGGAAAAGATTGGGGCATGGTGGGAGCTCGGAGCGTGGCAACGAGGATGGAGGGAGGGGTCAGCAGATTGCGGGGAGGGAGGCAAATCATGGGGAGGTCAGAAGATCGCAGGGGGGGTGGAAGATTGCAGGGGATCAGAAGATTGTGGGGAGGGAGGCAGAATTGCGGGGGGGGCGGTTGGAAAGATCATGGGGAGGTCGGAAAATCTCTGTCTTGAATATACTCAACAACTGAGCATCCACAGCTCTCTGGGGTAGAGAATTCCAAAGATTCACAACCCTCTGAGTGAAGAAATTTCTCCTCAGCTCAGTCCTAAATGGCTGACTCCTTATTCTGAGACTGTGATCCCTAGTTCTAAACTCCCCAGCCAGGAGAAGCACCCTTCCAGCATCTACCCGTCAAGCTCCTTAAGAATTTGATATGTTTCAAAGAGATCACCTCTCCTTCTTCTAAACTCTAGGGAATACAGGCCCAATCTACTTAGTCTTTCCTCATAGGACAATCCCCCCCATCCCAGAAATCATTCTCGTGAAACTTTGTTGCACTCCCTCCAAGTCAAGTATATCCTTCCTTAGGTAAGGAGACCAAAACTGTACACAGTACTCCAGGTGTGGTCTCACCAAGGCCCTTATTAATTGCATTAAGACTTCTTTACTCTTATACACCAGTTCTTTTGTATTAAAGGCTTACACACCATTTGCTTTCCTAATTGCTTGCTGTACTTGCATGTTAACTTTCTGTGATTCATCTACAAGGTCACCCAGGTCGCTCTAAATACTAATATTTCCCAATCTCTCACCATTTAAAAAATATTCTGCTTTTCTCTTTTTCCTACCAAAGTGGATAACTTCACACTTCTTCACATTATATTCCATCTGCCATGTTCTTGCCCACTCACTTAATCTGTCTATATCCCTTTGTAACCTCTTTGCATCCTCCTCACAGCATACTTTCCTACCTAGCTTTGTATCATCAGCAAACTTGGATACATTACACTTGGTCCCCTCATCTAAGTCATTAATGTAGATTGTAAATAGCTGAGGTCCAAGCACTGATCCTTGTGGTACACCACTAGTTACAGCCTGCCAACACAAAAATGACCATTTTATCCCTACTCTTTGTTTTCTGTCCATTAACCAATCCTCAATCCATGCTAGTATATTAGCCCCAATCCCATGAGCCCTAGTTTTGTGTAATAACTTCTTGTCTGGCACCTTATCGAATGCCTTCTGAAAATCCAAATACACCACATCCACTGGTTCCCCCTTATCTACCCTGTTAGTTACAACCTCAAAAGAACTCAAACATGATTTCCCTTTCATTAATCAGTGTTGACTCTGCCCAATTATATTGGGCCATAATTTGCGGCCTCAGCACCTAACCACATTGCTGCCAGGGAGGCCAGGAATGGCCTCACCATGGCCAGATTTACTTCAATTGAAGCTGTATGCCCTAGCTGCCACATGATGCACCACTCCACACCAACACCATAAAGTATACCTACAATGCCCAAGCCATTCCTTTCACAATCACCACAATTGTGGTGGGTACCCCTATGTCTCACCATTCACTACAACTCACTAAGCTACTTCCAAAGGTGCACACAAATCTGTCCAAGAACTCAAAGTTTTGAAAATAAAGGTTTCAATGTTTAACAGCACATTAACAGAAACCTTACATGAACATTGCATAAAACATCCAAGTGGCTACCCTTGTGTGTTGTTAGTTGGTATGATTGCACTAGGATGAGGGTGAGTGTGAGGGGTGGCTAGTGAGATGGGGATGTGAGAATGTCAATGGAGAGGGATGGGTGGAGGTAAAAGATAAGTTGGTGTGAGTAAAGATGTGCAGGAGTAGGGTAGGTAAGGTAGAGTGATGGGGATGTGATGAGTGGCACAGCAGGATGAAGGTGAGTGTGGCTTTGTACTAACGTTTTGTGATCTAATGAGATAATTGACATGTTTGTGCCACTGCACCCAGGTCCCCTTGACGATATCCCTGCTTGTGGCCTCCTGTCAAATGTGAAACCAGGCTGTCTTGCTCTCCTGGGGAGGTGGCTTCCGCCCATCGGAAGGGAAGAGGACCTCCCTGAGAATCTGGGTGCAGCCCTGCACCTCTGTGCAGTCATTTTCAGTATTTACAGCACCTCAATGCTGTAGAACACTGACAGCACAAACATCAAAATAAAGTTGGCCATGGTCCCTTTAAGGAAGCTGGCTAATGACGAGTCATGAATGACGTCATCAGACCCGCTTCCTCTAATTGGCTCGAGAAACATGCTGGGCGGGCTTAACAAGCCCTATCAACTGAAAGTCATTTCACAGAGCGGGATGCAGCCAGCAGTGGGGTCGTGACCTGCGACCAGCATCACCCGTCACGGCCACAGTATTTGTTAATGTTGCTGCCGTTTTCTGATTCCCCCTTGTGGAAGAATAGCTGCAACATGGCAGGCCCCAGGAAAAATGAGGGAGACCAAGAACTCCCTGTCGCACACCAGCCAGTACTCAAAGAGGCAGAGGTGTGATGGGTTCTCATCGGTGACAGAATGCTGACCTTTGTAAATATATTTTAATTAAATTTGCCTAGTGGTTGCTTTTTCTTTGCACAAGACTAATGTTTCTTTTGTGCACTGGACTAATTGCTTTATTTTGCTTTGTTAGGCGCAAAGAAAGTGCTTTCCTTACATTTTAAAAATAGTAATGATCAGCAATCTTATAATTGTTGAGCATTTGCTTTGACTATCTCAAGAGTGCATCTGACGTACCGCAGTACTGTCCCCTTGAGATACTGTTTCTTGTTACCCATCCTAAATCACGCCCTATTTGTAGGCGCAGATGTGTAGGTTTCCTGAGAGGTATCCCATGAAGCTGCTTGTGATTCTACTGACCTGAGCACTACTGTGTGTCACACCCCTAGATGGATAATTGTGGGCCAGCAGAATCCTGGTCTATTCCAACTGTGGGGCTAAAATGCTCAAGGGTGCTTCTGCTGTCATTTACGCATAGCCACATGCCAGGAGGAACTGTTTCTGTGCTTCTGTTCACACACTAATGCTGGAGGCCAATGCCTGAGGGTAGCTAGTGATCTCTAGACCTCCTCCAAATTTCCGAGAATGTTTCCTTGCACCTTGAAACCAGCCTTTATTGTTCCTTGGAGTGTGAACTCAACTTCTCAGCATTAATGGGAACATTTTTGACTGATGCTTCAATGGTGCTCACTGTCTATCAGCCTGAGGTGTCCCCTGCAGGTGAGATTGATGCCAGATGCTGCTCAACAACAGCCTGCAGTGCAACCCTTGCTTCATCATGTTGCCCAACTGGGTGGTCGAGTCTAAAACTCTGCCCAGACAAACTTCCACTGTATTCTGCAAGGAGGCAACTGGCTTGCTCACCTGTTCATCCTCCTGAAATATATTCCATTTTACTGGTGACCCCAGGGACGCAGCTGAACCTGTGGCCATGCTCACAGCAATAGGCAGCGAGCCGCCCATGCCCCTCTCTCATAGAATCATAGAATGTTTGCAGCACAGAAGGAGGCCATACAGCCCATCGAGCCCGTGCTGGCTCTTGCAGGGGTTCACAAAATCCCTCAGCCCCAAAGATACTGGAGATATTAATCCACATCGTGGACGGAGACTGTGCGTGACTTTAAATTGTCTCTGGGTTGGACAATGTTTTAAAACATACCCAGAACTGAAAAAGGCTGCATTGAAAAACTCGTTGGCAGGGCAGCACGTGGACAACACCGGAATCGAGGAATTTCGTGGAAAAATTTGCACACTTTAAGACAGCACAATTTTATTAATAAAATTGTTCCCTTGAGTTTGGTAAATTGCAAAGGGGTTTAAAAAAATGGCCATCAGAGAAGCATGGCAGAGACAATGGGGCTTGGAAAGCAGCTCGTGGATGTCTGTGAAAGTGGGAGGATCAAGCAGTGGCAGTCAGATTCTGTCAATCAAAACCAGGGATATACCCTTCGCTACAGAGGCAATGTTTGTTTACAGGAAACTGCAGGATGTTGACATAAGGGATTAAACCACTTGAGACTGCAGTTTCAGTGACCACAATGAATGGGTTTCTGTTTACATAGTAATCCAACTCCATTCAAAGCCCAGCACACAATTGAGACATACCTAAACTACAGAAGAGATTTACTAACAAAAGGAATGAATGGGTGTGAATCACCCATTACTCAGACAATAGGGCAGTTGGGTCCCTTTTGTTTTAGCCAAATGAACTCCAGATGTGGGCGGGAACATTTCGGCCCCAGAATGAAGACACATTCAAACCACCCCAAGCTTTATTCGAAACCCATTCCAGACAAAGGAAGCAGTTTGGCCACTGGGAAATAGCCCATTTGAATCAGCCGATCATGGCCTTTCTCTTGTGTATTTGAACTTTTCGGCGCAAATTTGCACACAGACCTTTTCAGCGCCAAAAACAGCAGGAGCTCACAGGATATAATGGTAGCTTCTCAGAAGCTCTCTCTCTCTTGTTCCTTGGACTGCAGGTGAGCTCTTCTCTCTCTTTGGACCCCAGGTGAGCAGGTTTCTGACTCCTCAGCAAGGCAATCTAGTAAGGAGTTAGAGGGGTGGTAATTGAAGGGAAATTGCTAAGATTGTAAGACTTACATTGTAGCCATTTATCCCTCATTTTTGCCATCTGCCTTCCCCTGTTAAGCAATTTTGCTTTGATCATGTGGTGTAGTTTTCTTTAGTTAATAAAGTATGGTTTTCTCACATCCAGACCATTTGTCCGTTTTTAATATATCATTAATTATAAGTTCCTCCAGTCAGACCTGGAAGGTGGGGTTTAGCGATTCGAAACCGCTGTTTGCAAATTGGTTTACAGTGCACTGCAAAAGCTGTCTGACCAGGTAAATTACGGTAAACCAAGTAAAAGATGCCCCCCTACACTCTCTGCAACAGCACTTCAGCTAGGCCCTCTCCCCTGTCCTTTCCCCGTAGCCCTGCAATTCTTTTTCCTTCAGGTACTTATCCAATTCCCTTTTGAAAGCCACAATTGAATCTGCCTCCACCCCCCTTTCAGGCAGTGCATTCCAGATCCTAACCACTCGCTGCGTAAAAAACATTTTCTTCATGTTGCCTTTGGTTCTTTTGCCAATCACCTTAAATCTGTGTTCTCTGGTTCTTGACCCTTCCGCCAATGGGAACAGTTTCTCTTTATCTACTCTGTCTAGACCCCTCATGGTTTTGAACACCTCCATCAAATCTTCTCTCAACCTTCTCTGCTCTAAGGAGAACAACGCCTGATTATCTGGTCTATCCACGTAACTGAAGTCCCTCATCCCTGGAATCATTCTCGTAAATCTTTTCTGCACCCTCTCTGATGCCTTCACATCTTTCCTAAAGTGCGGTGCCCAGTGATCAGTGATTCAACTTGTGTTCAACAACAACTTGTATTTATATAGTGCCTTTAATGTAGTAAAATGTCCCAAGGCGCTGCACAGGAGTATTATAAGACAAAAAAAAATTTGACACATAAGGATAAATTAGGGCAGGTGATCAAAAGCTTGGTCAAAGAGGTAGGTTTTAAGGAGTGTCGTAAAGGAGGAAAGAGAGGGAAAAAGAGGTAGAGAGGCAGAAAGGTTTAGGCAGGGATTTCCAGAGCTTAGGACTTAGGCAACAGAAGGCACGGCCACAAAAGGTTGAGCGATTATAATCAGGGATGCTCAAGAGGGCAGAATTAGAGCAGCGCAGATATCTCGGGGGGTTGTGGGGTTGAAGGTGATTACAGCGATAGGGAGGGGAGAGGCCATGGAGGGATTTGAAAACAAGGATGAGAATTTTGAAATCGAGGCACTGCTTAACCGGGAGCCAATGTAGGTCAGCGAGCAGAGGGAGATGGGCGAACGGGACTTGGTGTGAGTTAAGACATGGGCAGCTGAGTTTTGTATGACCTCAACTTTACGTAGGGTGGAATGTGAAAGGCCAGCCAGGAGTGCATTGGAATAGTCAAGTCTAGAGGTAACAAAGGCATGGATGAGGGTTTCAGCAGCGATGAGCTGAGGCAAGGGCGGGGACGGGCGATATTATGGAGGTGGAAGTAGGCGGTCTTTGTTATGCTGTGGATATGTGGTCGGAAGCTAATTTCAGTATCAATTATGACACCAAGGTTGTGAACAGTGTGGTTCAGCCTCAGACAGATGTTAGGGAGAGGGATGGAGTCAATGGCTAGGGAACGGAGTTTGTGGCGGGGACCAAAAACAATGGCTTCAGTCTCCCTAATATTTAATTGGAGAAAATGCTTTTGCTGTCACTGGCTGTGCCTGCCCAATACTTCATGTTAGCTGCAGGCGTCCTCCCAGCAGCCAGTACAACTCTGCGCCTGGCTTTTTGTTGATTGGCTCTTGGACAGACTCTTTGTTGTCTTTTCTGAGTAGGTCTGGCAGGCCTGCAGATATGGTTGGTGGCATCGTGGTGGGTGTGGCCAAGAAGGATACACTGGCTGTCAATCACCTGGCCAAGCTTTCATTCATGCAGTGCCACTGAAACCATGATATCCTGTGATGAGGGTTCCTCTGAAGAACCATCTAGCAACATAGTTGGTCATATCACTGTTATGCCATTTGTTCTGCTGCATTCCTTAGTAATTGGAGTCACTGGATGCACTAATTCTCTATTAAAGTGAGGTATGAGTACCTGTGCCTGTGGATACAGGTGTGAAGGCACCACAGCTGACACAAACCACCTCTAGTGCATCCTGACCAGACTGACATCCCTCCATTCGTTTCTCTTCTCTTCTTCCAAAGAAGCTCATATATATATATATATATAAATATATACTAGCTGGCGTGCACAGCAGTGCCGAGGGTTTTTTGAGGGCATGTTGTTGTTGGAAGAGAGAGAGAGACTGGGGGGTGTAGAGAGAGACGGGGGGGGGGAGAGAGAGAGAGACTGGGGGAGAGAGAGAGAGACTGGGGGGGGAGAGAGAGAGAGAGACTGGGGGGAAGAGAGAGAGAGACTGGGGGGTGTAGAGAGAGACGGGGGGGGGAGAGAGAGAGAGACTGGGGGGAGAGAGAGAGAGAGAGACTAGGGGGGAAGAGAGAGAGAGAGAGACTGGGGGGGAAGAGAGAGAGAGAGAGACTGGGGGTAAGAGAGAGAGAGAGACTGAGGAGGAAGAGAGAGACTGGGGGGAAGAGAGAGAGAGAGAGACTGAGGGGGAAGAGAGAGAGAGAGAGAGACTGGGGGAAGAGAGAGAGAGAGACTGGGGGAAGAGAGAGAGAGAGACTGGGGGAAGAGAGAGAGAGAGACTGGGGGGAGAGAGAGAGAGAGAGACTTGGGGGAGAGAGAGAGAGAGACTTGGGGAAGAGAGAGAGAGAGACTGGGGGAAGAGAGAGAGAGAGACTGGGGGAAGAGAGAGAGAGACACTGGGGGGGGAGAGAGAGAGAGAGACTGGGGGGAGAGAGAGAGAGACTGGGGGAGGGAGAGAGAGAGACTGGGGAAGAGAGAGAGAGAGAGACTGGGGGGGAAGAGAAAGAGAGAGATGGGGGAGTGAGAGAGAGAGAGACGGGGGGAAGAGAGAGAGAGAGAGTGGGGGGAGAGAGAGAGAGAGACGGGGTGAGAAGAGAGAGACGGGGGGAAGAGAGAGAGAGAGACTGGGGGAGAAGAGAGAGAGAGAGAGACTGCTGGATTTAGTTTGGGATTAGCCTGGAGAGAGGGGGGGAAGGAGCGCCTCAGGCCTGGCCCAATGGACCCTGCGAAGGAAGGAAGGAAGGAAGAAGGCGAGCTCTCCCTCCCTCTCCCACCCCCTCACTCTTTCCCTCCCTTTCCACTCTCTCTCTCCCTCCCCTCTCTCTCCCTGCCCCTCTCTCTCTCCCTGCCCCGTCTCTCCCCTCTCTCTCTCCCCCCCTCCCCGCTCTCTCTCCCCTCTCCCCCTCCCTCCCCGCTCTCTCTCCCTCCCTCTCTCTCCCTCCCTCCCCCTCTCTCTCCCTCTCCCCCTCTCCCTCTCTCTCCCTCTCCCCCTCTCCCCCTCTCCTCTCCCTGCCGCTCTGCCTCCCTCCCCCTCTCTCTCT